>NC_069391.1:38581500-38888333 GCF_027475565.1 Acinonyx jubatus
TCACATTAAAAAAACTAGATTCAACTGAGAACCAGACCTAAAACTGGTCAGAGAAAATATATCCATTCTGTGTGTCCAGATACAGAAATGCTCCTCCGATACTCTGTAACATAGGCCAGCCATGACTTTGTGCTAGGGCAGGATTTTGCAAAAGGTTAAAATGAAAATTGTTTTAAGGTCCACTAGATAAAAATACATCTGTTTCATTGTTTCATTTGAAACAGTTTGGTCAGAAATCACATGTGGAGTGTGCTCGATTTTCTCCAGATGGTCAGTATTTGGTCACTGGGTCTGTTGATGGATTCATTGAAGTCTGGAACTTTACGACTGGAAAAATCAGAAAGGTGAAGTATTTAAAATATATTAACTTTTCTAGTGGGAGAATTATCTAGTTTTGTTTAATTCTGTTATTTTTATAGTGTAAATTTATTTTTTAAATGATAATATATACATCTGATACAACATTTTATAAAATAGAAAAGTTACTCAGTAAAGAGTCTTGCTCCAACCCTTGTCCCTCAGCTGGTCAGTTCCCTTCCTTGGACCAGCCAGGGTTATCAGTTTCTTATGTAACCTTCCTGAAATTTCTAGGTATATGTAAGCAATACCTTACATATAAGGTATGTAGCAATACTTTAGCTACATAAGTAGTGTCTAAGTAATTGTACTAATTGTGTGTTCTCTTACTATGAATGAAGTTAAATATCTTTTTATATGTGAGAAGCCAGGAGTATTTCCTGTTCTGTGAAGTCTTCACATCCTTTGCCCATTTTTCTTTTGGATTCTTACTGATTTTTAGGAACTCTTTATAGTTGGAAGAAATCAGTCTCTGTAATATGTATGGCAAATATTTTTCATTTGTGACTTTTTGTCTTTTGACTTTGCCCATCATTTTATAGACTTGAAATTTTTTTGTGTCATCACATTTATCCATCTTTTTCTTCTACAACTTGTAGTGCTTTTCATGTTTTGTATTTTATATTAATTTTTGATCCATCTGGAATTTGTTTAGGGGGATGAAGTTGCTGTAGATTCAACTTATTTTTTTTCCTAAATAGGTATTTATTGACTATATCTACTGGTTTAAAATGTAATCTTTACCATAGAGTACTAACTTCCACTCCATGGATAGTGAATTCATGAGTGATTTTCACTTTCTACTTGATATGTTTCCTTATAGTTTGCTTCTTTTTTTTTTTTTAAACCATGACACAATCTTACTTTTTAATTAGGAAAAAATAAAGTTACTTTATTTTGAACAATAAGGATGATAAAGGAAACATCACAAATAAGCAGATTTTAGTCAATACATGGTTTTAGGAAAAGTAGCTGGCAATTTGGAAAAGACCTTGCTTTTTCACATTGTGTCTCAAATAAATTCACATATATTAAAAGTGTACAATATGGGGGCACTTGGATGGCTTAAGCATCCAACTTTGGCTTGGGTCATGATCTCACAGTTCATGAGTTCAAGCCCCACATCAACCTGTATGGACAGTGTGGAGCCTGCTTGAGATTCTCTTCCTCCCTCTCTTTGCCTTCCCCCACTCATGCTCTCTGTCTCTCTCAAAATAAATAAATAAACTTTAAAAAATGTACACTATGAAATTGTAGGGAGATTTTGCATAGAAAAAAGATCAGTAAGCAAAAAGATGTAGGGTATTATGTTGGAATTTTTTTTACAGTATTACTTTAGGTTGTGTAAAATTATTTATTCCCAGCACTGTCAGTTCATTAGAAACCTGTGTGCATGGCACTAGTATTTGCTTTGGAAATTTAGAGTAGGCACAATCCATTACTCTGCTTTTAGTAAGTTTAGAGATCTGGAATGACTGGGGGTTTTGTGTTATTTTGGTAACTGCTTATCTTTGTTTCCTTTAGGATCTTAAGTACCAGGCCCAGGATAACTTTATGATGATGGATGATGCTGTCCTCTGCATGTGTTTTAGCAGAGATACAGAAATGTTAGCAACTGGGGCCCAAGATGGAAAAATCAAGGTATTTATTAGTGGCAGAAACTTTCACATGTAGACATTTTGAAACCTCTGCAATGAGGTAGTGTTTTACATGTGATAGCTTAATAATAGGTATTGTTTGTTGAACATGAAATTTATGCTAATTACTTTTTTCTTGTTTAATTCTAATAAAAACTCTACCTAGGGAGGTTCAGTAATCAGTTTAAAGTCACACATTTGGTAAGCGATAGATTAGGACTTCAGTCCAGATCTGCTCATCACACCTTTTCTGCTGTATCACCCTGGCTCACCTTATATGATGTATTGTACTTTGGGTTTTTTTAGGGAATGGGATGCTCTGTATTTGATTAGACGTAGTTTGTATTTAATTGCTGGTGAGACACCCAGGGCTAGATAAAATACAGAAATGGTCTCTGCTTAAGTGAACTTTGAGTCTAAATTTTTGTTAATAATTTACAAGGAAAGAGGCTTAAATTTCAGAGGATTCACTTATTGCACATTGTGAAGCAGACATATTCAGCTATTAGCATGCATTTTTAATGCTTTTTTAGTACATTATTGAGCATTGCATGTTGCTTGACTCTGCAGGCTAGAGTAGGTCACTCTATTTACAAGTTTTTACTTTTTTTTTTAAATAAAGGTATGGAAGATTCAGAGTGGACAGTGTTTAAGGAGATTTGAAAGAGCACACAGTAAAGGTGTCACCTGTCTAAGCTTTTCTAAGGATAGCAGCCAGATCCTTAGTGCCTCTTTTGACCAGACAATTAGGTAAGTAAAAGTCCCTACACTGCCCTTACTTGAGTTTGCTATGATGAAGTGCTGGAGGGAGGTACTAGTGATTCCTTATGTTTTCACCAGCATGGTGTTATATGAAGAGTGTGAGGATATGTGAGACCTCATTATTATTTTCTCCATTTGAGTCTACCCAGAAGAGAGATTAGAAAGGGATTATAGCGGTGTTTCGTGTTTCTTGAAGTGTGATTTTGGGCTCACCTGCATCAGAATCACCATAGAGGGCATATTACAAATATAGCCAAATCTGTCTCTGAACAGAAGCCAATAGTATTATTGGCATGTTTTCTTGCAGTCTCTGTGCCTAGCTTTTGTTTTGGTTTTGTGTGACATAATGAAAATTATATTGCATACGTAATTGCATAATCCTCTTTCTCCCCATGATATTATAAGTTGAGCTTTTATAATTCTTTGAAAGTATATTCAACATTCGGTCCCAGTTGTAATGTATAGAATATTAATTGTTCTTTTCATATCCTTTTGTTTGTGATAGAATTCATGGTTTAAAATCTGGGAAAACCCTGAAGGAATTTCGTGGCCATTCCTCCTTTGTTAATGAAGCAACTTTTACACAAGATGGACATTATATTATTAGTGCATCCTCTGATGGCACTGTAAAGGTTAAGTATTTGCTCCTGGTTTATTTTGGGGTTTCTGCTTTTGTCCTTTGAAGAGTTTTCAGTGGTGATAATGGTGATGACTGTGATGGAGTAAACTTCTTTACTAGCTGTTTTAGCCATAAATGAGGTGAGTCTGAGACAATAGTAATATTCTCTGGGGAATCCCTATTGAAGGACCCGGAGTTCCAAATCTACATAATCAAAACATTTATCATATGTAGGAAAAGAGGAAGGGTACGGAGGCCTGGATGTAAGTCATCCCCCATGTATAGTGGTTAAATTGTCTTGTTAAAGGTATGGTTCACCCACAATAGTCAAGTTTATAAAGTGCTTAGTGACCAGATGAATAAATCTCTTTTTTGTTGCACAGCCTCCCTATCCCAGCCTGGCCCCCCACATTTAGGGGCCTTCCTGACAGCACTTACAGAGGGCAGGAGAGGTGTAGAGTGGAACTAAGCCCTCTCTCAAATACTTACTTATTGTCCTCAGTGCTCAGCTGAAAGTAATGCATCTTCAGTACCTTAAGAGATTTAGTTATTTTAATAGCAGTCCTCAATTCCTAGAAACGATGAGAAATCCAAATAGAAAATTGCTGGAGATCTTTGAGACACTCCATTTACATTCTGGACCTGCTTTTAAATTGCCTTATGTAAGTGTGTAGTTTGGCAGAAGACTGAAACGTTTTAACACAAATACCTAAAAGACCACCCTCTGAAATTGCTTGTTCTGGCTTGGGAATTGAACCAGAAACCTGAGGATTGGAGAAGTCTTTCTCAGGACGGATGGGGAAATATACAGAGCTCTTAGTACTTTAGTCATGGGATTTGCCCTCTTTATGCTTTGAATATGGGCCTTACAGTCTGTAAAATGCCAGTGGGAGGTGGCCTATTTAGCTTTGTTTTGTGGTCTTTTCCTGACTTTTTGGACAGAAAACACTGGAAGCCTTAGAACTCTTGATCCCTGAAATGTTCATTTTTCTTCTAGGCAGCCAGACTTTAGAGAGGAGATTAGGGCAGATGATAACTGTGTTTATTATGAAAATAAACACTGTGGCAGTTAATGGGGCAGTAATTTCCTCCTGTTGATAGGTATTCAACATCCATTTTTTGCTAAGCTCTGTTGAAAGCACAAAGGAAACACAACATAGTCCATGCCTTTGAGACTTTAAATGTATACACATACATACATACATACACCTCATTGAGTGAGTGGTGTCCAGACAGTGCCATGCAATATTTGGTCCATTCCTTCTCTGAGCACATCTCAGATTTCAATAACTGTGATGTCTGATTTAACCCCTTCAGTTTATAACAGCCCAGAAGGGCAAGGTGAAAAAAAGCATTAGGGTGGGGAACTATTACCAAAAGAGATGCTGGGCTGGGAGAGATAATACGCGTGGCCAAGAGTGGCTTCCGCTTTGTGGATCCTCGTGTGTGAGTGTCAACATTGTGGCTTCTGTTCAGCAGTTCCAGCTGTACGTTGGAATCATTTGTGGAGCTGTTTAAAAATGGACATGCCTATGTCCTAGACAGCCCTAGAGCTGTCAAATTACAGTCGCAGGATAGGGTCCCAAGCATCTAATTCTAAAAGCCCACATTTGATTTGATGTCCAGAGGAGGCTAGCTTTCCGTTTAACAGTAGCAGGGTTGACACATAGCTAATTTTAAAGATATGTAGTTCAATTAGGAGAATTTTGTAAGAAAAGATAGGTTTTAAAAGGTTTTATTAAATAGCTTTGTGACTTTTGTTGGTACCCATTAATCAGCAAACAGATGGTAACAGCTTACTTACTATGTATATGGCAAAGCTAGGTATTTGATAGGACTAAAAATCAAGAAGCTTTTTTGAGACAGTTTTATTTGATTTTAGTAATCAAATTTTCATTTTTATAACCCCAAAACTTTAGACATTCTTATACCCAAAAAATGTTTATCCCTTGAATTTTTGTGTCATAGATCTGGAATATGAAGACCACAGAATGTTCAAATACCTTTAAATCTTTGGGCAGCACTGCAGGGACAGATATCACTGTCAACAGTGTGATCCTGCTTCCTAAAAATCCAGAGCACTTCGTGGTGTGCAACAGATCGAATACAGTGGTCATCATGAACATGCAGGGGCAGGTGAGTGCTCCGAAAGTGCCCTTGCACAGATCCTGTGGGTCATTTGCAAATCATTAAGTCTTGGTCCTGGCCCTTCCAGTAACCAAATATGGGTTCATCACTCCAAAAACCTTATATAGTCGACCTGTGAACAACACAGGGGTTAGAGCACCGACCCGCTGCACAGTAATCCGCATATTACTTTTGTCTCCCCCCAAAACTTCACTACTAGCCTACTGTTGACTGGAAGCTGTACCAATAACAATTGACTAACACATATTTTGCATGTTTTAATATTATATACTGTAATCTTACAATGTATTGTATTCTTACAATAACATATGCTTAGGGAAAAAATGTTAAGAAAATCATAAGGGAAAATACATTTATAGTACTATACTGTATTTATTTTTTTAAAAAAATCCATGGGGTGCCTGGCTGGCTCAGTCAGAAGAGCATGTGACTCGTAATTTTGGGTTTGAGTTTGAGCTACACATCGGGTGTAGAGATTACTAAAAAAATATTAAATTAAAAAAATCTGGGGTGCCTGGGTGGCTCAGTGTGCTGACAGCTCAGAGCCTGGAGCCTGCTTCGGATTCTGTGTCTCCCTCTCTCTCTGCCTCTTCCCCCACTGGTGCATGTGCTCTCTCTCTCCCTCTCTCTCAAAATAAATAAACATTAAAAAATTTTAAAAATCTTTGTTTGTAAGTGGACCTGCCCATTCAAACCTTTGTTGTAGATAACAATGCTGGTCTGACTAAGGGAGATACAGTATGTGGGTTACTAATTTGGGATATCTCCTAGTTACCACATGATCTAAGGTGGAACTCTCATAGGAGAAGGGCAACAGTGTCTTCATGATAAGTATTTGTAATCAGGGCACCTGCATGTTTCCCAAGGAACCTCACTTTTGCAGTGCCAACGACATTAGGAGTGTCAAGATTGAGGTCTCAGGCCCTAGGAATGTGTTGTGCTACTGAAATGTTGACTTGGGCCCTTGGGGATCTTGCTGAGCATGGAGAAGAACCAGGGGCTGGTGTCTACAACTCGCTCTCCATTCCATTAGTCCCTGTCACTGATATATTTGTAGTTTAGAAACCATGGTTGAGGGGCACCTGTCTGGCTCAGTCAGAAGAGCATACAGCTCTTGATCTCCGGGTCATGAGTTCAGGCCCCATGTTTGGTGAAGAGATTAAAAAAATTAATAAATTGACTGATTAAATAACACAAAGAGCCCATGGTTGAGATGGCTGGTCTGCAGTATCTACTGGGCCCCTGCATAATAGCTATAGTTGCCCACTTCCTAGGTTCCTGTTTGTATAGGACGAAGAGTGCCTGTGTACCCACCCTTTCCCCTGTGATAACATCTTTCATAATCATAGTACAGTTATCAAAACCAGGAAGTTGACATTGATACAATATAATGAACTGAAATACAAACCTTACTTGGATTTCGCTAGTTTTAAATGCATTCATTTTGAGGTGACAAGTTAATAGCTCTATGAAATTTTGTCAGATGTGTAGATTTATGTAACTACCACCACAATCAGAATACAGAACTGTTTCTCCACCCCCAAAGGAACTTCTACATGCTATATACCTTTGCAGGTATGTGACAAGCTTCAGGGTAAAATGACTCCATAGACTAAAGAGCAGGATTGGTAACTTGGGACATATGATTAACTTGAGATAGTTTATCCATGGACCGTTTCCCAGGCCAGAGGATTTACAGTCAAACCTTCCCCCCCATAACCCTAGCCCTGGTAACTATTGATCTGCTTTCCATTATTATGATTTTGTCACTTTGAAAATGGTATAAAAATGGAATCATATGGTACGTAACCTTATAACTTTTCTTTTTTCTAATTTTTTAAATGTTTATTTCTGAGGGAGAGAGTGACAGAATGTGAGCGGGGGAGGGGCAGAGAGAGAGGGCGACACAGAATCTGAAGCAGGCTCCAGGCTCTGAGCTGTCAGCACAGAGCCTGACGTGGGGCTGGAACTCATGAACTGTGAGATCATAACCTGAGTCGAAGTCAGACAATTAACTGACTCAGCCACCCAGGCGCCCCAACCTTCTAACCTTTTGAGATTGGTTTTCCCAGCTTGATTTATGGTGATGTGTGTAAAATAGAGCAAGCAAGGTCTTGGAGACAGAGTTCCATCTTGCATGAGGAGAGCACCTCATTCTTTTAGATAGAGGAAATGACAGAGTGTAAGTCCACAGAGCATTGAGAATCGTGATATAGATTTAGAAATTGGGTGGCAATGAATTTGCTTCAGGGTAAAATGACTCCATAGACTAAAGAGCAGGGATTGGTAACTTGGGACATATGATTAACTTGAGATAGTTTATCCATGGACCGTTTCCCAGGCCAGAGGATTTAGCACACAATGAGTGGTATTGGTGATCTAATTATCAATGACCGTAAAACCAGAATGCAAAATAACAGTATAAGGATGTCAGTTAAAACTGCTGCTTTAGAACTGCTGCTAATCCAGATGTTTTGTTTTTGTCTTGGGGTATGGTATGATCTAGATTGTCAGAAGCTTCAGCTCTGGTAAGAGAGAAGGTGGTGATTTTGTTTGCTGTGCCCTATCTCCCCGTGGTGAATGGATCTACTGCGTAGGGGAGGACTTTGTGCTCTATTGTTTCAGCACAGTCACTGGGAAACTGGAGAGAACTTTGACAGTGAGTATTACTGACTTAAGGCCATCTAAAGAAATTTCATTAATACTGGTATCTTTCTGAACTCTGAAGTAAACCTTTTCCAGACTGCTGTAAGTGTGAACTTTGGTATAAAAAATGTAAAAATTCTATCACTAAATAAAATAAAGGGCCCATAAGTAATGGTATGGAATTACCTCCTCTCAGAAGTCATCCTTCAGTGAGCCCTCAGCAAGTGGATAGGATGGGTGTACATAAAGCAGAGAATAAGGAAGGGCTGGTTATAGTAGTCATATCTTCCCCAGGGGGATCAGACAGTGACAGGTATAGTTAGTTCTCTCCATGTCCTTTCAAAGGCAAATTACTTTTACACTATCCTGTCAAATTGACTTATGGTGTATTTAGCAGCTCTGTGTTGTACAAGCCACTATAAGGAGTAAATAATGCCAGTTGCTGTAACAAACAATCCTCACATTTTAGTAGTTTAACACAATGTGAGTTTATTTCTTGTTTCAATGTGATAGTTGGGTAGTTTTCCTCCATTGTTTAGCTGTGTCATTTGGAACATGTGGACTCCAAGGTCTCAGGAGGAGAAAAACTAGCTGGAGGGCTATGCCAGATGTTTTTAAGACTCCCATCTGGAAGTAGCTTATATTACTTTGTTCCTCATTCTTTTTTGGTTAGAATTCACTCACATGGCCACAACCCAAATGCAAGGGGGACAGGGAAATTGTAGTTTTCTGTGGTCCTGGAAGTATAGTATAGTGAACATATAAAAAATGATATACATACCATATTAGAATATAATCTCTTGCGTCACATGATTTTTGGCACACTTGCCCTGTGAGGCCTCCAGTACAGATCTCAGGTGTGAGCAAAATAATATGAGGTGGAGAGTGTTCTCCAGCTGAGGGGCCTGGAAAATACAAGTTCATGGAGTTGAAGGAATCATTTGGTCTTAGCTACTGTCTTGGCCTAGAATTTACAAAATAGGGATTGGGAGTAGGATCAGCTGTCATGCAGAAGTGACGTGGGACAAAGCATTATTCACACATTATGAAAAACAGTACAAAAATTGGCGAACCAGCAGTGTGATAACCTCATTTGAGTTTTTGGTATGTGTGTTTTAGCCATCCTCAAGGCTGCCTTAGGTTTGATTGCTTTGGTGAGAAGTGAAGCTTCACTCTTCCTCCTTTCCATTCAGCTCTGGAAGCCTCTTCAGAGTCACTTTTTTATAGACCTATATCCCCTAAATCAGTGCTTTACTTTTCCCAGGTTCACGAGAAGGATGTGATTGGTATTGCACATCACCCTCATCAGAATCTGATTGCAACCTACAGTGAAGACGGACTTCTAAAGCTCTGGAAACCCTAATTCCACTTTTCTTCAGCTCGCTTGAGAGCATGTACTTAAGTGAAGAAATATTCATGTATTGCTTTTTTCTTTCTAGGCTACCTTTTCTAAGCAGTTGTCTGAATTAGGCACAAGAATAATTTTGTGAAAATTCATGTTCAAGTAGCAGCTACCCTTTTTATATTTTTTTAAGGTATTCATTTATCTGTTTCTAATTGGGGCAGTTATTTGATGTTTTCAGTAGTCTTCTACCTGGAGAGTGAAATACTGCTGTTTCTAGAAGAGAGTTATACTCTTTGATTATTTGAAATGGTGATTAAGACGTATCTCCTACAGTAAAATTGTAAATAAGTAACTATCCCATATTCAGTAGCTCTTTGCTGGTCCATTCTTTTTAGATGTTAATAAACTTTACACCTTTTTTTGGAGGTTTTGTTTTTAAATGTAAATAAGTGCTCATCTAGTTAACATATTTACTAGTTAAGTATGGAGGGTGGGACATAACATTCTAGTCTAGCAGGAAGTCAGTTCCTGTTTAGAAGGATAGACTGAATGTAAAAAGGCCAGGTATTGATAGGATCTCATTTCATTGCCCTTACTGTCCACTCATTCTTCTTAGCTGTGCCTTCTCATGCGTTCTGGCCAACTCCAGAGAACATCATCTTCATCTTCTGGATAGAACTTAGTTGTAGGATCCACTATGAGAATTCCGCTTTGGCATCTCTGAGGGTTTGGCATTGAAAATGTGCTGTTGTTCTGAAGAAAATTAGAAAAGGACCTGAGATTTAGAGAAGTCTTTTTAGGTATGTGCATCCTTACCAGTTAAAAGCCAGTAAAACTCTTGAAAATACTTTGCAGATGGGGTGTCTTTTATGTTTGAACCAAAGATGTATTGAGTGCGCTTATGTTGATGTTGGAGGGGCCGTGCCAGGTGTCATTTCAAGAAAGACCTTATTTGTGTAGACCTTTTATGCCTCCTTTTAAGTTTAGCACTCATTAGGTACAAATGAGTGGGGAAAGTTTTTTAAATGATTTACATTGTTGGGGCACCTTGGTGGCTCAGTCGGTTAAGTGTCCGACTCGTGGTTTCAGCTCAGGTCATGATCGTGCGGTTCGTGAGTGCGAGCCCCACATCAGGCTCTGCGTTGGCAGGGCAGAGCCTGCTTGGGATTCTCTCCCTCTCTGCCCCTCCCCTGCTGGCTCTCTTTCTCAAAATAAACAAACTTAAAAAAACAAAGTTTTATAGTGTTCTAATTTGCCTTTGAGTGAAATATAGCCTGATCCTTTGCCTGGCACAATAATGCTCAATATTGGCTGAATTAATCCTTGGCAGCACTAAGAAATCCCTCTTCCTCAGTCATATTCCCAAAACTTTTTTTTCCTTTTGCCATTAAACCTGCAGCTTTTTGACAATGTATGCCATTTTGAGTTAAACATTAGCCATAAATCCATGAATTCAAGTGAATGTAGTTTCACAGCCCAGTGAGAAGTTTTCATGTAATGGTTGAGCAGTACTGTTAAGAATGAGAAACAACAGGCCTAAAGTGGAGTCCCTTGTGCTGGCCGTGTGCTAAGCTCCACACTGGCCAAGATTTAATACCTACCCAAACTGCAGTTTCGGCCTGTCCCAGGACTGTAATCATTAACCAGTGAATCTGGAATTCAGTATTTATGAGGTAATCTACCTGATAGACCCCCTCTGGCCCCCATAGGAAGGTAACCTTGCCTGAAACAATCCACTCTTGTTAGAGATCTCCTTTTCCCACCCCCTTCTGTGTATAAAAGCCTTTTGTTCTGTGCAGTTCTTCAGAGCTCCTGTTAGATGGGATGCTGCTGGATTCATTAACTGCTGAAGTAAGTCAATTGGATCTCAAAATTTACTCCGTTGAATTTTGTTTTTTTAACAGTAACTTTGTGCTCACAAAGAACAAGAATCTAGTTGGTCAGCACATGTTCACTTATTCCTTCTTGGAATTTTATCAAACATCTGTTCTTGTACCTAGTGCTGAAGATGGCTTAGTAAGACCAGTTCCTGTCAGAACAGGGAAGAAATGCCAGCTAAAAGGTGTAATTGAAATGGTGGGATAGGAGAAGGGCACCTGATAATAAGCCCCACTGAGTTAGGAAAGGCTTCCTGAAGTTGACCATAAAAGGACCAGCAGGAGCTGTGGGTAAAGGGGTTTGGTGGTCAAAGTTAGCTGAAGGAGACTTCCAGGCACTGCAGTGTGGGATTCTTGCAATGCATGCAGTGTCTTGGGAGACCAGGTGAAGAGAAGCCTGGATTGAGAGTCATTAAATGTACCTTTTTTCTTAAATGAATTAACATAACAAAAGTAAAAAAAAAATTAAGTCTTCCGCCTTTCCCAGGAAACCCTTGTGCAACTGTCTGTAACTTCCTTTTGTACAAACCTAAAAGGTATTTGCACTTACTCTGCACATAGCTTTTCTTATGGGAGGAGCCCCAGGGACTGAAGCTGAGGTGAGAGAAGGGCCACCCTGGCTTCTGGACTCCCATGCCAGCCCGTACCACTGTCCAGCTCTCTGTGAGCTGCTTGAGGGCCTTAGACCCTTTAGGCACACAGTGGGGTCTCCGTGCCCTTGTTCCAGGTCTGGGTAAAGCAGAGCAGTGCTGGAACTTGGCTGGCCTGCATCCTTGGGCTAGGGAGTCTCTGATGAGCTGTGGGTGCTGTGCACTGGCTGGAGCCAACTGTCAGAGGCTGGAGGTGTCTGTCTGATGGTACCACTGGACTGCTTTTTCACTTTACAAAGAGATGGCAGAGATCATGTTTGTTGGCCTCTTAACCAGTATCAACGGGAGAGGATAAGCAAATGGGAGTTTGATGGCAGTAACCAATGGCATACAGCAGTCCCTCATCTGGTTTCAGTTACATGCAGGCAACTGCGGCCCGAAAGCAGATGATCCTCCTCCTGACTTAGCATCAGAAAATCAAATGGAGCCTAACAGCATGTCATAATGCTTTAATGATTCACCTCTCTTCATCTCATGTGGGCATTTCATCTCACATCACAACGGTGAGTACAGTACTATTTTGAGACCACATTCACCTTTTATTACAGTATGTTCTTATAATTCTATTTTGTTTTTGCTATTAATCTTACTGTGCTAAATTTATAAGCATTATAGGTAGGTATGTATGTATAGGGAGAAACAGTGCATAGCGCTCAGGACTCTTCTAGGTTTCAGACCTCCTCCACTGGGGGTCCTGGAACATATCCAAACTGCGTGGCAGGATGGGGGCAGAGGTGGACACCCGCATTCTTCCGAAAACATGTTCCATCAGGTAGCTAGGAAAGTAGGTACTCTGCTGCAGCCTACAGATACAACTGGTATTTGTCTCCAGCACTTACAACTTAAAATACACAGCAGTAAAGTTTCCTTCAGTAGGGTAAGGATATTTGCCCTATTCCCCATTCAGTTGTGAAATTTGTATTTCTGGGGGCACCTGGGTGGCTCAGTTAAGTGTCCAACCCTTGATTTCCACTCAGGTCATGAGTTTTGTGGGTTTGAGCCCGTCAGCAACTGGGCTATCAGCACAGAGCCTGTTTGGCTCTCTCTGCCCTTTCCCCATTGGTTTCTCTCAAAATAAAAAAATAAATTTGTGACTCTGGATACATTGAAATCTGAGGATGGGATTTCAAGGCAACCTTTCTTTAAATCTCAGGTACAATTATTTTCTTCAGTTGCTTTTCAACTTGTACTAAAAGCCCTTCCTTCCTATGTAAGCAGCCCTGTTCAATTCTCTGAATTACTCTTATGAAGTACAGCCTATTATGGTTTCCATAATACACATGAAGAAAGGGACTTCCAGAGGTTCCCATACCTTGTTCATGGAGCACACACTGAAAGCCAGGTGCAATTCCAAAGCTCAATTTCTTTATTCTTTGAATCTGGCTGTTAGCTGCTTCTCTTTAGGTCTGGGAACAGGCAAAGAATGCATGAATTGTGTCTCCACAATCCATTACAATTTATTTACCTAACCTGGCCACAGGAAGTGAGATGAGTAAGAGAGCACTGAATGACAACTGGGACTGCAGTTTTTACCGTTAACTTACTTGGGCCAGAGCAGTGGTTCTGTCATCCAGTAAATAAATCAAAGGTAAATTTTCAGGTCCTGTCCCTGACCTATGGAATCTGCAATCGTGGCACTGGGGCTCATCAACCTTGCTGTTTTGAGATCCAGAACACTAGAGGGCAGTTTCTCCACTCCTAAAATGGATGTTTTGATTCTTGTTCTGCCTCACAAGGTTGTAGATATAACCCAGTTAAGTGATAACTGTTCAGGACTTAAGAAACCCTTGAAAGAGCATCTTTATTTTGCTGTAGCTTGTTAGCAGTTTCATTCACTGTATTTTTACACCCTACATTTTTCCTACATTATTTCAAAAAAGATACTGTGATGAAGTGTACATCTAAGCTGGGAAGCTCCCTGGTCTGAGCCTCAGACTTCTAACTGCAGTGTCAAAGGCTGCCATTATTGGACTTTCTCTTACCAATGCATTATCCTAGATGGTTAATAGGACTATGTCCCTATGTTGGTAGTGTTAAACTTTGGCTGTTGATAAACATCTTGGTGCTTAAGCTACTACACCCAGCTCCATGATGTTAAAATCCTGGCGTGGGGTGGGGGTGGGGCTCACATGTTTTTAGTTTCCCAGGTAACTAAGTGTAGCCAAGGTTGAGAAGCAGTACTATATGCAGAAAAAGACCTGATGCTAATTTCACATACAGGAAGATCTGCCACCATGTTCCATTAGCACCTTCATGGGACATTCTTATTCCCTACAAGTATGAGTGGATGGGGAAGGCATCAGAGCAAGCATTAGTGCTAGGGCCAGGAACTCCACTTGTGTGGATGCACATGCATTCCTGTAGCAGACTTGGTCAGAGCTGTTAAGAGATGACCTTGGTCCAAGTTCTCAGGGGCAGCTTTTAGACTACAAACTGTTTCTGCCTTTCCTGGTTAACTATTTCCTTTTCAGATTTCTATCTTTCTTTTATTTTTATACTGTATAATTCAGTAGCATTGCATTAATAACATTCACAACCTTGTAGAACCATCACTGTTTATCTGAAACTTTATCACAACCAATTAAGCATTAACCATTCATTCCTCTTCCCCCTAGCCCTTGGTAACTGGTCTATGAATTTGCCTTGATAGGTCATTTAAGTACACATACAATAATTTGTCCTGTCACACACGCACCATCACATTTTGTCCATTAGTTGGGTATGGGTTTGCTCCCCCTTTGGCTACTGTGAATTTTACAGACAACACTGGCAACAAGTATCTCACTTAGCCAAGGAGTCAATTACTAACTGTAGGCTTTTTGAGAAACTGCTCAACTTTTACACCATTTTACATTCCTACCAATGAGGTACTGGGTTCCAATTTCTCCATATTTTCACCTATTTTCATTTTGGATTAGTAGGTGCGAAGTAGTATTTCACTGTGGTTGTAATTTATAGTTGCCCTCAATGACTGATGTTAAACACAAGGATTTCAATTTTTTAAGATGTTATATGTATTACAACTCAGGGTTCTTTGGAGAAATTTAAGATTTCTGGTCATACTTTGTTGTGCTTTCCTGAGTACCTGGCATCATACCCAAACACAAGGGTAGCTGTATGGTACGGACTAAAAATGACAATCTAAAAATAACAGGTTATTAATTATTTCACTATGACAAACACTGGAAGTGTGAAAACTTTTTTAGTTTCTCCTTTTTAACTCAAATGTGCTCTATGAGGGGAACTTAGATGTGGGCCACTTCTGGAGAAATGTTTAACCTTACTGATTACAGGAGATGCCACAGAATCGGGATAAATGGGTAAAAACTTTCACATTTTCACACCAGTGTTTGCAAAGTTTTTAAAAACCCTTTTGGCTCATTACTTACCCCTCACCCACTTTCACTCCCCACCCTTGTTTAACATTCAACTATAGTTAAGTACCATTTTCAATTATCCATTTAACTAGTTAAATGACAAATTACCTATCTTAATTAATGAAAAGCCAATGCTTTTAATCTAGGGGAAAAAAAAGCCTGTAGTGACACACTGGAAATGCTTTGTAATCAGTATATTAAGGAGACAGTCATACATTTCAAGAATTGCTTAATTCTGATATCCAGATTTAAGCTTGTGAACATGACTTTTAAACATACAATTAAAGCTATTCATCATAATTTGCTATACTACCAACATTAAATTACAGTTACTTCGGAGCGTAAGTTAAATTGTTTAAAGTAAGCCTGTAACATACCTAAAAAACACCTTCCTAGCTCATACATGCAAATTTACTTTTCTGTGTAAATATCTCTTCACTCTAAGTTACCCTGCTCCCAAAGTCACTACTCTGAAGCTTATCATGGTCCAAAGAGAAGGAAAAAAAAGTGTAACCAGGACTGGTGTGTGTGTATATATATATATATAAAATATATATATATTAAAAAAAAAGATGGCACAGAAGGGAATGCAGTTCTACAAGTGCAAGCCCTCAAACAGCAGATTATGATAAACCCCTTCTTTAGAAAGGTATCCTTTCCACCACTGATACCACAGGCCAAATTACACAGCATGCCATCTTTAAGTAACAGTTGAGGCAACAATAAATGCAGAAGCATCACAATGAATCCCACTTAGAACTACAGACCAACACTTCTCTACAAATTCTTTTTCAGATTGCCAATTAAACACAAGTTTTAACTTCATAGCTTAACAATTAAGGGTCATACACTGAAGTCAATACATTTACCTAGCATTTTCAGTCTAAACTAGTTCATGTACATAGAGCTGAAATCAATTACAAGGTCGGGCCTCTAACAAATGCTAGGGGAGATTTTTTAAAAGTAGTTTTTACAAGTATTAAACTTATCTTGCACACTGAATTCATCATACATACAGGGCAAAGTCAGAGCTTTTATATTTTTTATTCTTCATTTAACTTTTAAAACACTACTATAGTTGAATATTAAAACAAAAACAATAATAGCAAGTAGTGAGCTATGATTATAGTCCTTCATTCGTTCACTACTGCATATAAAATGCCAGCAGTGTTCTTCACTGGCCCCATTAAGAGGTCTGACACTGAACACCTCCCCTAGGGTGATGTTCATCATCCTCATACGCTTCTCCATTGTAATGGCGCCTTCTTTCCTGATTTGGATCAAAGTCCACCAGTTCTACCTGGTCCATTTCATCAGTCTCTTCTACTTCCTTCCTCTCAGGTAGAAGCTTTTCCAGCAAAGACAGTTTATCAGGAGAGAGAAAGCCATTCTCAGGGAAGTTTACCTATAAAAAGAAATCTCCACTGTAAGTTCCATTTGATTTACTTAACCAAGTAGCTCCTTAGACATACTACCATTGACCCATTTTCCCCAGAAAAACACTTGAGAACATTAGCTTTTGGTGAATCTGCCAATCCCAAGTTAGAACACATGTTCTAAAAGGCACAAAAACATCTAGCTAGTATAGCCTTAACTAGAATTTAAGGCATTAAAAAAAAAAAAAAAACCCTCATCGGAGTAAAACTGCACTGTGATGATTATGGTTCTATTCAGCCAATGTAAGAACCCACACTAAAACATACTAATTCCTTGTAACAGAATTTAAACAAAGCTATTCATCCTCACAAAAGCAGTCCTTCTTTTCCCAAAAATGTTTTTTAAATTTCTTAAAAAGTATACTTTTGAGACAGAGCATGAGTAGGGGAGGGGCAGAGAGACAGGGAGACAAAATCCGAAGCAGGCTTCAGGCTGAGCTGTCAGCAGAGCCCAATATGGGGCTTGACCAATGAACCGCGACATCATGATCTGAGCTGAAGTCGGACACTTAACTGACCAAGCCACCCAGGCAACCCCAAAAATGTTTTTAATAAAAGCTGTATTTGTTGGTCAAGGGCCAATTTAAGATTGAAAAAAAATGGTTGGGGGTTGCTTTATGAACCATCCTATTAACCAAGCACTATAGTATTTTGCCAAAAACTCACAATGGCTAAGTACTTCTGCTGAACTAAATATAAGATCCTAATTATAGCCTTGTATTAGCTCATTTCTTCCTGAACAAGAGACTATAATGTGCTTTACCATCCAGAAATGTAATTCTGTTATATTTTAATAAGCTAATCATTGTCAAGTATTCCCAGGCTACTTTATAGCTTACCTTAAATTCGATGATTAGGCGACCCTTTTCATATGGTCTACGATAAATTGGCATGCCTTCATTCAGCACACACTTGATATCTCCATGCTTGACAATCTGACCTAAAAACATAGAAGCCAAGTTTTATTAAATACAGTCACATTTTTATGAGGCGGGGAAAATAAAGAGGAATGTCCTAGCTCACTGACAGGAATAAATATATGTGAAGCAATCCAATTACCTTTCAGTTTTTAGGGGCTTCCTTAAGAAACCCAATTACCATACAATTTCAGCTCAGCTCAGGGAGAGACTTAATTGAACAAGTAATTATACTAGTTTTCTCAGTGCCTATATACTAGCTAGCAGCAGACCGCCAAAATACTGTAACAGACAAGCTCATCTAAGTTATCATACCTGGATGAGAAGTAATGACAATGGTTCTGTTGTCTAGAGTAGATATTGGCTTTTGAAAGCCGCACAGTGCTTCAACCAGCTGTATGTCCATACACATGAAAAGATCCTCTCCTCGCCTGTTATCAACATAAATATGACATACACTCAATTCTCTCAAATCACCAGTGATTAGAAGTACCACAACAGGCAAATCTGTTTTCTTAACAGCAAGCAAGGGTATCTTTCACAAAAAAGTCCTTTCTCTCCCAATTCTCAAAACAGCTGTGATCTAGAAACAGCAACCCTGCCAACCATTTCCTAGGTAAGAATTTAGAATCTTTCCACGCATTCTAGGTAGCCTCTACTACTTACCATCCCCATTACCTAATTTTAAATCTGGTTTCTTAAGGGGAAAAAAATTTTCCCACAACAGTGCAGCTTAAAAAAAAAAAAGTGCTGATATTAAGAAGGAAAGGACATAGTGTGGGGCAGAACAGACTCCCAACTGGGTCCTGGATTTAGGTTCTGTGAAATTAAATGGGGATGACCAATTCCAAATGATAAAAGAATTTTTTACTGACCTACATGAATTACTAATATAGTGCTTTGCATATTATGAAATGCTTTTTGTATTTTGTATAGCCCACTTCCTCCTTGTGCTTAGACTTTCTTTTCCAGTTCATATTAGTAAAACAACTTATCCACAGAGTACTCTCCAAATAAAACTTGTAGATTCAGGGGTGCCTGGGTGGCTCCGTTGGTTAAGCATCTGACTCTTGATTTCAGCTCAGGTCAACAGTTCCTGAGTTCGAGCCCCACATCGGGCTCTGTGGTGACAGCACAGACCCTGCTTAGGATTGTTTCCCCCTCTCAAAAGCAAGCATTAAACAAACAAAAACAAAACTAGTAGATTCACCTCAAATGACCCCATCAAAATCCTGACTTTGATAGCATTTCCCATTATTTAAGACACTTATAGGAATGTTCTTTTTCACTAACTCAAAACCAGTTCCTTCAGATGTCATTCCCAACAGATTTATAGGATCCCTACTCTCGTCCAAAGCTTTAAATTAGCAATGGCTATATATTTAACACATGGGTTAACAAATCCTTATTCTTAACTGTAAGAGCATAAACAGTATCATTTCACAGCAACAGACCTCAATTTATATACTAATTTAGTTTTCTACAGAGAAGTTTCTATACATTTATTTACAATTAAAAGCAACTCAACTTACCACAAACTCTGGACTAAAAGGGGCAAAAGGTTTAGGTCATTTCAAATTACCTGCTTACACAAAGACTATTTATATTCATACAAAACACTTCTTTAAAAAAAGCATATCCTTTAGGTAACGATTTACCTAAATTTACCCAAAAACCAAAATCTGATCTTTGTTTGTAGCCTACTGAAACAATGGCTAACAGCCTTTTAGAAAAGATACCACATATAACCTAACTCTACTACACTTTTCTACAGTATTTCCAGTAAGTTTTTAGAGTAATGAAAAGCACATTTAAAAAAAATGCAATTTGTCAGTTTGAGTAATTGGTAAGTTTTTACCTAGTAAAAACAGCATGGTCCTTCTGATCTAAAACAATGATAATATCTCCTGGTTCCAGTCCAGGTTCTTGGTCTCCTTCACCATGGAATGTTATCTTCTGGCCATCTTTCATGCCTAAAAACAAAAGATTAGTTTTACATTCTTATTTAACATCCAACTAATGTCAGAATCTTTATTAAGAAATTGGTGCATGTTTGTGTATGCCTGAAAAAAATGCTCAAGTCTTTGTGGATGCTAAATTTACGGAAATGACTAAGAATGCCTACATGATTCAATCAATTTCTTACTGAAGAAAGTGATCATAGGGGAGAACACAAACCATAGACGCAAACCCACGTGAGGCTCCAAATCTCAGAGCTGCTATTTACTGCTAGCTGGATTACCCTGGGGAAGCAAGTTGCATAACATTCCAAAATAAATACCAACTTTCCCAGACACCTACCTCATCAGGACTGTTTCGAGGATTAAATAAAAAGGCCCATGCTGCCACCAAATCAGTTAACTGGCAAACATAACCATAATAATTAACAATAAACATTACTTATATCCAGCTTGTCTCCTGAACCAATCACTGAGGGGACCCAAACAAGAGCCACTGTTTTACATATTATGAAAGATATGAAACCCCTATTATGTAGCCAAAACTGTAATGACTATCCATCAAACTAGATCCAGCAGATCATTTCATGACTAATCCTTCATGTATTATAGTACCTTCACCCATGTTCCCCCCTCCATTTAAAAAAAATTCTTTTCAGTGCTTATTTTTGAGACAGAACATGAGCAGGGGAGGGGGCAGAGAGAGGGAGACACAGAATCTGAAGCAGGCTCCTGGCTCTGAGCTGTCAGCAGAGCCAGATGCAGGGACATGGGGCTCGAACTCACGATTCGAACTGTAAGAGATCATGACCTGAAGGAAAACAGATGCTTAAATGACTGAGCCACTCAGACACCCTTCCCCCAATCCCTTTTTGAAGCAAAATCTAAATATGTGAGGATGTATCTCTAAAAAACTAAGAACTTAAACCACAATACCACTATTACATAGGAGAAAACGAACAGTTTGTCTTTATTCTTGAGGCCAAGTTGCTGTCTTGTTACAGCAGTGAAGCAATTCAACTGTACTTGGTTTTGCTCGATGTTCCACTACTGTAAAAAGCATGGATAAAAGCAGCAAATATGGCTTCACTTACAACTAATGCTCTCCTAAAAACACTGTTGGTAGCAAAAGGGAGGTTCTATCAAAGCAAAAAAATCCAAACCTGACTACACATGGACCAACTGAGAGAGGAAAAGTGAAAGGAGGGCAGTACCATAAATCACACAAAACATTACAGAGGCTTAAGTTAATGCAGATTTACGTAGTAATATGGAATGAGGTTCATATGATCGACAATTCCGTATTAGTATGCACATTATGTAATAGTTTCATTTTAAATTACTCATGTCTGAAAGACATTGCTACATGTTCATAAGTTCTTGTTTACCAGTTAAAACATGTTCATTAGTTTAGAACAATTTCAAGAAAATAGGAGACCCCCTGAATTCTTTACCTAAACCCCCCTATCCTTAAAAGAAGGCACATCCTGGAGTGCCTGGCTGGTTCAGTCAGTGGAACCCATGACTCAATCTTAGGGTTGTCAAGTTTGAGCCCCACTGGTAAGTGTAGAGAATACTTAAAATCTTTACCAAAAAAAAAAAAAGGCTGGTTCAGTCAGTGGAACCCATGACTCAATCTTAGGGTTGTCAAGTTTGAGCCCCACTGGTAAGTGTAGAGAATACTTAAAATCTTTACCAAAAAAAAAAAAGGCATATCATTTAATCTAGCAGTTCCCAAGGAAATCGTTATTTCAGTTATAAGTGGAAGATCTAATGATTTAATAGAAGAAAATTTAGAACACTATTCAATCATTTGCTGATATCAGTGTTCTATCAAAATAAGAAAGTGACTCAGAACTCACCTTTGTCAATATGAACTTCTAGAATCTTCTTTTCTCGAACTATCTTCCTTCCGTTGCAGCTTTTACATCTATCTTTAGGACTGATTCGTTCCCCATGGCCCTGGCACTCCATGCACACAGATTGAATTTGCTGAACCATTCCAGGTCCTATCTGATGAATTCTTATTTGCATTCCAGTACCTCGGCAATTGGGACAACATTCTACCGCTCCTTTCTTACCACCTCGGCCTAAACAGTTTAAAAAGAAATGTTGGAATTTAGTATTGGATATGATGAATGTTTTAATATTAATCAAAGTTCTTAAACACTACATTCAGTTTCCAAGGTTTGATAGAATGCTGTCCTAAAAATCTACAATTCAGCCTTTTTATATTTCACAAAATATAGCCACCACCAGCTTCAGTTAATAGATAACATTTTTACTGTCTTTCCAAAGAACCATTTCAGATTTTTTTAAAAAATTTTTTTGTTAATGTTTATTTATGTTTGAGATAGAGACCGAACATGAATGGGGGAGGGTCAGAAAGAGAGGGAGACACAGAATCTGAAGCAGGCTCCAGGCTCTGAGCTGTCAGCCCAGAGTCCGATGCAGGGCTCGAACTCACGGACCGTGAGATTATGACCTGAGCCGAAGTCGGACGCTTAACCGACTGAGCCACCCAGGCGCCCCCAGATTTTTGTTTTAAACATGTGCTCCCAAAGCACAATTTTTAGGAATACTTTATCTGTGAGATGAGAACATTTTAAAGCATGTATTCTTTTTAGAAAATACCTTTATTTCAAACAAATAACTTAAGATTACACGTTCTCACCCAGAAACTGGTCTAAACAGTTAAGTGTCCAAAAAAGAAGACACTGTTTAAACCATTATTACAAATCAGGGAAGCCATTAGAATGACATAAGAGTTTTAAAGAGAACAGAAGTGTTCAACTCTGAATAATGTTGAGGAAAAAAAAGACACCACAAATTAGACTGATCCCAACTGTACTTAAAACATACAAGGGGCCCCTGAGTGGCTTAGTTGGTTAAGGTCCAACTTCAGCTCAGGTCATGATCTCATGTTTCATGAGTTCAAGCCCCACATCAGGCTCTGTGCTGTCACAGCAGAGCCTGCTTCGGATCCTGTCTCCCTTTCTCCTTGCACCCCTCCCATCCATAATAAACGTTAAAAAAAAAAAAAAAAAGGAATAAAACACACGTGGAAAAAGGTGGTGGATTCAGGAGGTTTTCTTCATACTCGTACTCTCCAAGATTTAGGTAGAGTACTGTCAGTTTTATTTATCTAGAAGAGCTTTGGTCTCATTTTCACTTATAGTAAAGGTGTGAAAAGACCATACATACCTTCACATTTGTCGCAAATCACATTCTTTTGCAGAGCTAGTTTTCTTGTTGCACCATTATATAAATCTTCTAAGGTTACAGAGAGCTGATGCACAACATTTTTACCTAGAATAAATGACAGCTCGTTAAAAATCTAAGAAATTTATGTTTGTGTTCATTGCACTTTAAAAATAGTAAAGAATAATGAAAGACTAGTCTCACAGACACATCTGTTGAGCACCTATCACATACATAGAAGGTGGCCACATTATCACACATGATCCACGAACTATGATGTGATTTCAGTTGAGGAAAACTGGGTGACATTGAATAATCTGCCCGAGGACATATTTGTGGCCATCTTATAAACCATGCTAATCAAAAACCTCAACTGCAAAATCACTTGGGAAATCGATGTTATTTAAATAGGTTTCACAATAAATTAATCCAAACTGCATTTCTGTCCTAATATACTCTAAACCTTTCACTTAGTATGGTATTGAACATGGCCAACCATTTCTTCATCCAAAAATCCTTCAGCACACTGAGTTCCAACTAAGCAAAATTCGCCAGGAAAGCAGACATATTTATTCAGTCTCTACAGAAGGCTATTAATTTCCACTTCTTTCTGAAGCGTGGCATATTTACTTTTGGGGCAACAGTAGTTAAAGACTGTATTTCTCATACAGTCCTATTCAATACACCTACAACAATAGAAACGTTTTATATCCATGATATCTAATACAGTAGCCACTAATCACATGTAGCTATTTAGCACCTAAGAATGGCTACTATAAAGAAATTTATTTAGATGTGGCCAGTGCCTATAAAGCAGTGCCATATCTCACCTTAAAATGTGAAATGGAAAATAGAGATTGCATAAGGATACAAAGGCTACAAAGAAGTCACTTGCCAATAGTTAATTAATAAGTTCCTAGCTAATGATTCTTCCACAATGACTTTTATCCACCAGGAATGAGTACTGCCTTAAGCCTCAGTGAAAAACTTCCCTCACTCTTATCTGCAGAGCATGCCTAAGGAGTATTTTTAGTTTCCAATGAAGCACCATTAACTGTATCCTTTTCCTCCTAGCTCCACCTTTGGTTCTGTACCAAATACAGGTCCATGTAGTTGATTCTGGCATGCTAAGAACTGCCCTTCTTTACCTTTATAGATTTGAGACTACAGAGAAGGGAGAGCAAACAATTCCTGAAGTGTGACTTATCCTCCAGTTTCATGACCAAAAAACCTTTTAATGGGAGTCAGACTTTGCTAGTCCATTCCTTAAAAAAATTAAAAAAAAACAAAACAAAAAAAACCCAGCTGTTTTTCTGTGGGACAAATCATCCTAAGTAATTAACTTTGATTACAAATTGTTTTAAGTTCGTTAACTACATTTTTGTTAAATGTTAGGGGTACATATTTTAAAATATTTTAAATTGAAGTGAGATTAAACAGACTGTAAGCTATTGGGACATAATAAAAGCTAATCCTGACTCTGATGCCTTGCTACATATGACCCTGAGGAAATTTTAAATTTCTGCACTTTAACTCACTTTGAACAAGGCCACCACCTCCAACTGGGCTGGAGGGTGGGGGAGGGGTCAAATATCTCTAAAAAGGGTTTTGAATACTATGTTCCTATACTCTATTCCTTTACCTAAGGGTTGCTAACCTTCCAAATGTCATACATATTGGAGAACTTTACAAGCACTTGTTAGAACTTGATTGACTTAGCTGTTTTTGGTTACCTCTCACTTTAAAAAATTACATCAAAGTGGCAGTTTGTCAGTTTGCAACTTTATACCAACATGTAAACAAGCATTTCAAATAGGTGATTTCTCAAGAATTTACTTTCACAAAGGGCTACTTTAATTTGCTGCATGTGGACTAGGTTATTCTTACCTCTCCTCTCTCTCTGCATCCTTCCTCCTCCTCCAAAAAACATATCAAAGATGTCCATGGGGGAGCCAAAACCACCACCTGCTCCACCTTCTTTAATTGCCTGTTCTCCTCCTTTGTCATATAATTCCCTTTTCTTCGCATCAGAGAGCACTTCATAAGCTTGAGAAATCTGTTTAAACTGTTTGAGAGAAAGAAAATTTCCCTTCAGAAAAAAAGTGCTGCAAAAACAATCACTGTATTACACATACTCATTGTCAGACTGCAATGGAAATAGTATATACCTGGCAAAGAATTACACAGCTACATTGAAGACTGAACACATAAAAAAAAAAAAAAAAGTAGGAGTACATCACTTTACCTTCTCTCCTTCATTTGGATTCTTGTCAGGGTGGTACTTCAAAGCCAATTTCCTGTAAGCCTTTTTCAATTCTTCCTGGGTGGCATTGGGTTTGACCCCCAAAACATCATAGTAAGTAGTTTCTTTCACCATTTTCTACAGCCTGAAATAAAATGCAATTTTAACTTTCAACTATTAATTAGGAAAAGTCAGAATTAAGGCAGAGAAATCTTCTCTTTCCCAAATCTGATAGAACACTACCTTCCCTAACCTTCAGAGAAGGTAACAAATCATTTGGTAATTCAGCGATAAATTCTTACTAAATATCAGCTAGTAATTATCAGGGAATAATTCACAGGCCTTTCTCTGTAGCAGCTGGTCCCCACTCTCCCACAGGAAAGCTCCATACTTAACGCCACTATTACCGGATTCTTCCTGTTTCTCTTTCCCAGTATGACAGCAGTAATCAAAAAGAGCACCAATAGGCTCAGTTCTTACGTTATCCTTATCTTCCGGTAAATCGGATAAGCCCTACACTCCCTAGATAAAAAAACATTTGGACACGGGGGAGGAGGGAAAGGAGTGGTTTATGAAACTGATTTTAAGCCACCACAAAGCGAGCTCTCCCCCCGGCAATCTTAAGGGTGTTTCTTAATCAAAGAACTTATAGCATCTCTACTTTCACTACCGAACACCTCTCGCCCCCACGAGTCAGCGTAGTTTCCATGGTGTTAGGTTGCCCCCTACGTTAGGTACAGACCGTTACGGTTTTCTTCCTCCCACCTGGGACCGAAGGGGTGGGAGAACCCCAGCCAGCCCTCAACAAAGAGGAGCTCGGAGAAGCGACCGCAGCCTCCGCCCCGCTCCCTCCGCAGCCCCTCGCCCCCTGGCTCCTTCCGCGCGTGCGCCAATGGTCGCCCACCCCCAGCAAGCCGGAGCAGAGGGGACGCGGGGGCGCGCACGGAAGGGGGGTCGATTGGAAAGCTGAGGGCTCCAAGTCCTTGGGGACCTCGGGCTAAATAGAGTGGAAAATGCTTCAGGAAACATCTCGAGCCCACTCACCGCGTGCGGAAGACTGCTGCGGCAACACACCAGCCCTCCCAAAAAGAAAATCGTGAATACAGGAACCGACAACCCTCCCGCCCACGCGGAGTCAACCGCCTCCGACCGCGGCTCCATCCGGCTTCCCCGTGCCGACAATGGCGCCGGCCTTGGGACGAGAGGAAGCGCGAGAGCTGAAACTCACCGGTGAGGGGGCCGAGGCCGGTGTTGGGGAGCGGGAAGGAGCGCGTTGCTGGGCGCAGCTCGGGCAGCCGCCGCTCCTCCGCTTTTCAGCGAGCGTTCTGGAAAGTTCCGCCCGGAGCGCCGCAGCCGTCGTCTTTTGTAGCCGAGTCCTGGCGCGTCACTCGACGGAAGTCCCGCCCCTTTCGCCGCTGCCACCGCCCCGCGGTTACCTAGGCAACGGCGCGGGGGCGCTCGGACTGGGAGGAGCTGTGCCGAAGGGCCTTGTGGGGGTGGGCGCAAGCCTTGGTTCCTGGCGCTCGTGGAACTTTCTGGAGTTCCTTCCTCCACCCAGTGGGCCGGGAGCGCGGAAGTCTTGGGCGGGAGCGGGGATTGCTCAGGAGCGGTGCAGTACCCGGCCAATTCCGGAATCGCAAATGCGCGGGGCCGTCGCTGCGGCCTGTGATGGCGTGGAGGGCTTGGGAACAGAGCCCCGTGAGGGAGCTGAGTTCGGAACGAGAACCTCTCAGAACAAAGCCCTCCCTTCCTCCTCCCCGCCGGCCCCTCTTTTGCCTCTTTGGGCGTCTCTAACTGGCTTTGTTCCTCAGCCTTGAGATTCTGAAAGCCCGCTGGGGAAGAAATGCCGAGCAAAGGGGTTTGGGCTTGTTCTGGGCAACCTCACAGGCCTTGGATCTTGCTCCTTTTTGCGCGTAGTCCGTGGCCTTGTAATCCGTCAAGTTGCAAGTGGGAGGAGTTCTTTGTGAAAGTCCTGGCCCCTGTACACATGTTATTTGCCTTGGCCCTGGCTGTGTCCTACACGTTGGACACAGGGAAATGTTTGAAATGCCTTGGTGCAAGCTTAGGGCCTTGGACTCCTGGCCTGGCATTCACCCTGTTGGCTAGCGAGGGGCAGCAAGCGTGGCTAACAAGTCGTTTTAATTGACCTAAAATTTAAGCCCTACCAGTCTGTAAACTTGGGTTTACAGTCTGTAGAGTGAGTATATGCGCTTTCAAATGAGTCCAGGGGGCATAATGGAAAACGGAGTCTGTTATATTCAGTAATCCCAAACATCGGAGTATCTACAACCAAAGATGGAGATGCAAAGATGAAACCTGGTTCATGTTGCGTAGACTTTAGTGGGGAACTGGACATGTCAATGGACTTAAGGGAACCACAAAATAGAGGTCAGCAGGGGAGAGACTCCTATATCAAATCTGATGGAACAGGGAAAGCGTCCATGGGAAAGTAGCAGTTGAGCTGAGTTTTAAAGGAGGGAGAAGAGCTTTCCCAGCAAAGGACAAAGCACAAGGGAAGGCTAAGGGGTGAAAGAATGTGATGCTTCTTGGAAATTGCAAGTAATTGGATACTGCCAGAGCTAAGGTTGCTGGTGGCCGGAGGCTAGTCTTCAGAGCTATTTGGGGGAACACCCTTTTGATGTATCTTGCTAAGCTGAGGATTTTGAACTTTACTCTGGAGGCCTCCTGATACGTACCTTTTCAGACTTAATAACTCTTTTGTTTAAAGTGGGCACCCAGTCACACCAAACTATCTGCTGTTTTCCAAAAACGCTTTACTTCTCTGTGCTTTTGCTCTGGCTGACAAGACCTAATCTTTTTTTTTTTTTTTTTTTAATGTTTCTCTTTGAGAGAGAGACCCAGAGCATGAGTGGGGGAGTGGGGGAGGGGCGGAGGGGCGGAGGGGCGGGGGGGAGACACCGAATCTGAAGCAGGCTTTAGGCTCTGAGCTGTCAGCACAGAGCCCCACGCAGGGCACAAACCCACTAACCATGAGATCATGAGCTGAGCCCATACCAGATGCTTAACCGACTGAGCCACCCAGGTGTTCCTGACAACACCTAATCTTTAGGTCTTGTCATTACCTTCTCGATTTATCAGCTCTGGTATAAACTTTTTTATTTTAACCACCACTTGTTAAAAGTCTAATACTGCCAGGCAGAGTACTAGGGTTTGGTAATATAAAGATCATTTAAATTATGTTCCCTGCCTTCAAGAATCTCATCACACATAAAAGGACGAATTGTGTTATAAATGCCAGTAAAGGAGTATTGAGGTGCTGAACTTTGCACCATGCAGATGGGTATCCCAGATCAAGAGACCAGCAAGTGTAAAAATATGAACAATTAATAGGGAACAGTAACAATAAATTTTGTTCATATGTTTTGAGGTGTTTTCGTTCTAAAATTCCGACTCTACCATGGCATAAACTATGCGTTTGTCAATCTAACATTGGTTAAGCATATAAGTAGAGTATATATATTAAATCACTTTGAGTTTCCCCAATAAATAGTACTAAGTCTAGTGTTTCTTAAATATTACTGTATTTAGTGTTTCCTGTAGCCTCAGGAATTCAGTTGAAATTCCCACAACTTTGAGAAAGATGGAAGTCAACGTAAGGCTATAAAATGTGATATTGAAAATTCTTCTAAAACCTGCAAGCGAAGTGAGCTAAATTCTTTATTAAGAATAAAATAGGGGCCCCTGGGTGGCTCAGTCGGTTGAGCGTCTGACTTCGGCTCAGGTCATGATCTCACAGTTCATGAGTTTGAGCCCCGCATCAGGCTCTGTGCTGACAGCTCAGAGCCTGGAGCCTGCTTCGGATTCTGTGTCTCCCTCTCTCTCTGCCCCTGTCCTGCTCTCCCCCCCCCCCCCATGCTCTGTCTCTCTTTCCTTCAAAAATAAATAAAAACATTTAAAAAATTAAAAAAAAAAGGGGGGGGTATAAAAGTTGGTTTTAAGAAAAGGAAAACTATGTGCTTGTTTGCTTGTATGTGTATAGAATATTTCGCAAGGATATCCCAAAACTTGTAATATGGTTGCCTTTGGGGAGAGGAGAATGGGAGGGAGATATTTCACAATCTACCATTTTGTAACTTTGGAATGTTTATTTGTAGTATTTCTTTAAAAAATTAAACTTAAGGGGTGCCTGGGTGGCTTAGTCGGTTAAGTCTCCAACTCTTGATTTTGGCTCAGGCCATGATCTCATAGTTTTGTGAGTTTGAGCCCCATGTCCATGCAGAGCCTGCTTGGGATTTTCTATTTTTTTTTTTTTTCTCTCTCTGCCCCTCCACTGCTTGAGTTTTGTCTCTCAAAATAAATAAATAAACTTAAAACAATTTAAAAAGTGTAAAATTCTCTCCTGTCAACTGAAGCTTTGAACTAGTAATTTGTCACCCCAGTAGCAAAGTTGGGTAATTCTTGGCGGCCTTAAAACTGTCATCACATATATTCTAATATTTTTCCTTCATAGAAACTTAATGATGCTAAAAATATGTCCTGCGGCATCTGGTGTCTCATTCGGTTAAGTGTTTGACTCTTGGTTTCAGTTCAGATCATGATCTTGAGGTTTGTGAGTTTGAGCCCCTCATTGGGTTCTGAGCTGACAGTGCAGAGTCCGCTTGTGGTTCTCTCTGTCTCCTCTCTCTGCTCCTCCCCTGCTCATGTGCTCTGTTTCTCTCTCTCTCTCAAAATAAATAAACTTTAAAAAATTAATGAAAAAATAAAAATGTCTTCATGAAAAATCTAGCTTTTCAGTAAAAGAACTCAGCACTTTTAAGCATTCTTATTTACATAAAATAATATGAAAAGATTAGCAGTAAGTTAGTATGTGAGTTTTTTTGGTAAAGACATGGTATATCATACATGCTATTTGCAACTTGTACTTTTCACTTAATTTATTGTCATCGTGTCAGAATAAATAATTTTTAAAAATGTATTTGTTTTTTGAGAGAACATGTGTGCACACATTCGCATGCAATCGGGGGGAGGGACAGAAGGAGAAGGAGGGAGACAGTCTTAAGCAGGCTCCATGCTGAGTGAGGAGCCCAATGCAGGGCTTCATCTCACAACCATCAGACCATGACCTGAGCAGTAATGGAGTCAGACGCTTAACTGACTGAGCCACCCAGGAGTTCCTTACCTTGTTATTTTTATTTTATTTAATTAATTAATTAATTTTTTAAAAGTTTATTTATTTTTGACAGAGACAGAGTGCAAGCATGAATAGGGGAGGGGCAGCGAGAGAGGGAGACACAGAATCCGAAGCAGGCTTCAGGCTCCGAGCTATCAGCACAGAGCCCGATGCGGGGCTCGAACTCACGAATCATGAGATCGTGACCTGGGCCGAAGTTGGACGCTTAAACTGACTGAGCCATCCAGGCGCCCCTTGTTATTTTCCATGACTTCTTAGTATGTAGTATGCAGGCACTATAATTTAACTATTCCCCTACTGATTAACATTTTGGCAATTTCCAGTGTTTTATAAACAGTGCTGCTGAGAAATTCTCAAATATAGCTTTGGACACTTATGCCAGTATTGCTGTGAGATGGACATCTAGAATGGAAATTGGTGGGTCAACGTAAATGCAGGTTTAAAATTGTAATAAGTAAGTACGCTTTTCCTCTTTTGGTTTTTGCCTTTCTTTTCTTTTCTTTCTCCCTCCCTCTCCCCACTCCTTCATTTGTTATGTTTAGGAAGCTTTCACCAATCCAACATTATATATGTATTCTCCCAGGTTTTCTTCTAGTTCTTTCATGGTTCCGGTTTTTACATTTAAGTCTTCATTCTATCTGGAATTGATTTTGGTGTAAACTCCGGGGATTACTTATTTGTAAGTAACTGAATTTTATTTTTCTTCAAATGGTGAACTAGTTTTTCTGTTTTTATTTTCTTAATGTTTATTTTTGCAGGCACAAGTTGGGGGAGGGGCAGAGACAATCCCAAGTAGTCTCTGCACTTTCGGTGCAGAGGTCGATGTGGGGCTTGATCTCACAAACCGTGAGATCATGACCTGAGCCAAAATCAAGAGTCAGACACTTAACCACTTGAGCCACCCAGGCACCCCTTGATCATTTCTTCTTGAAGTTGTTACTAAACATTGTCTTTTTGTTGTTATCATGAATGGTCTCTTGTTTTACCATTATAATTTATTTCAGTGGGATGCTTCATAACTTTCCATAACCATGTGACCAGGATACAGGTATCCAAGGAGGTAGCTGGCGATAGCTAGAGGCATGGCAGAAGCCAAGTCATTAGGGCTTGAGCACTATGCTAGTAGTTTGAAATTCATCTTGAAAAAATACTGGAGGATCCTAGGGAGGATGGTGATATAACCTCTAAGATCTGACTTTTTTCTTTCTGAGTGCCTGTCAGGCACTGTGCTAAACTTTCCACAAATATTGTCATATTTTAATCCTTACAGCAACCCCATTTTTATAGATGACTTGATCATATTTACATTTTAGAACAATCATTTGGGTGCTAATGTGAAAGCAGGATTCTTAGAAAACTTTTATGGTGAGAGAGAAGATGAGAAGTGTTGAGGCCTAAGTGATAGAAATAGAGAGAGAGAGAACTAGAAACAGAAACATAGAGGTGGAATCTGCAGGTCATGGTAACTAGAAGCAGAGATGAGGGAGAAGGAATCATGGCTGACTTCCAACTTTCTGGCCTGAGCAACAGGATGGTTGGGGGTGCCCTTCCTGTGATGGGGAGCCCAGAAAGAGGAGGAGGAGAAGGCTGTGGTGGGTCAGAATTGGGGAGGGTGAAGATGAGTCCAATTTTGGATGTGTAGAATTACTGCTATACTCTTTTTTTTAATGTTTATTTATTTATTTTGAGAGAGGGAGAGAGCAAGAGCGGGGAAGGGGCAGAGAGAGAGAGAGAGTCCCACACAGGCTCCATGCTGCCAGTGCACTGTGTGATCATGACCTGAGCCAGAATCAAGCATTGGATGCTTAATGATTCAGCCACGCAGGTGCCCTTGCTGTACTTTTTTCTTTAGATTAAAAAAAGAAAATTTTTACTGGAAAACATAAAATAGAAAGTAAATCTCAGCTAAAATGCTGTTTCTTATGCTTGTATAAATTAAATTTTTTTTTTTTTTTTTGGAGAGAGAGTGTGTGTGAGCAGGAGAGGGGAAGACGGAGACAGAGAGAGAGCAAATCTGCATGGAGCTCAACGCAGGGCTAGATCTTACAGAGAATTGTGAGATCATGACCTGAGCTGAAATCAAGAGTTAAATTTCTTGATGGGGTCCCTGGGTGGCTCTGTCAGTTAAGCATCTGACTCTTGATATCTGTTCAGGTCATGAATCTCTCGGTTCATGGGTTCAAGCCCTGAATTGAGTTGATGGTGTGGAACCTGCTTGGGATTCTCTCCGTCTCTCTGCTCTTCCTTCCAGCCCCACCCCTGCACACATGTGTGCTTGTGTGCAAGCTCTCTCTCTCAAAAATAAACGTTAAAAAAACTGTCTTTAAAAAAAATTTCATGAAACATTTAGTTTTTGTTTTTGTTTATTTTTGGAGAGAGTGCAAGCGGGGAGGGGCAGAGAGAGGGGGACAGAGGGTCTGAAGCAGTCTCTGTGCTGACAGGCTGACAGCAGTGCTCCTGATACAGGGCTGAAAGTCACTAACCACCAGATCATGACCTGAGCCGAAGTCGGACGCTCAACCAACCGAGCCACCCAGGTGCCCAGAAACATTTAGTTTTTAATTGACTGTGGGGCCTAGTGGGGCTGGAAACATTTTTTTTCTTTTTTTTTTTTTTTTGAGGATCACCAATTTGTTCTTGTTCTCCTCTTACCTCTGTGACTATACATGGTTTAGTTTTAGTTTTCTTTATGAACTCTTCTTCTTTCTAACCCCTCAACTCCCCCCCAGGTGTTATTTAAGAAAAATTTTTTAATGTCTATTTATTTTTGAGAGAGAGATATGAGTGCGAACAGGGAGGGGCAGAAAGAGAGGGAGACACAGAATCTGAAGCAGGCTCCAGGCTCTGAGCTGTCAGCACAGAGCCTGATGTGGGACTCAAACCCATGCGTGAACTGACTGAACCACCCAGGCGCTCCCTACCCCCCACCCCCATGTGTTATTTTTTAAATACACTTTTTATTTTAGAATAGTTGAGGATTTTCAGAAAAGTTGCAGGGATAGTACAGAGAATTCCTTTATACCTGGCATGCAGTTTTTCCTATTGTCAACATGTTAAAATGGTAGTCACAACTAATAACCAATACTGATACGTTATTAGTAACTAAAGCTCATTGTTTGTTTGTTTGTTTGTTTTTTGAATTTCCTTAGTTTTTACTAAATGTCCCTTTCCTGTTCCAGGACCCCATCCAGGATACCACATTGCTTTTAGTCATCATGTCTCCTTAGGTCACTGTTTTTGTTTTTGTTTTTTAGTATTTATTTTTGAGAGAGAGAGAGAGCACAAGTAGGGTAGCGGCAGAGAGAGACGGAGACAGAGAATCAAAGCAGGCTCTAGGCTCCAAGCTGTCAGCACAGAGCCCGACGGGGGACTTGAACTCACAAATCGTTGAGATCATGACCTGAGCTGAAGTCAGACCCTTAACTGACTGAGCCACCCAGGTGCCTCTCCTTAAATCCCTCTTAATTGTTACTTTCTCAGATTTTTTTTTTTTTTAATGTTTATTTTTGAGAGAGACAGATACAGAGTGTGAGCAGGGGAAGGACAGAGAGAAAGGGAGACAGAATCCGGAACAGGCTCCAGGCTCCAAGCTGTCAGCACAGAGCCTGACGCAGGGCTCGAACCCACAAACCGAGAGATCATGACCTGAGCCGAAGTCGGACGTTTAACCAATTGAGCTACCCAGGTGCCCCAGTTCTCAGATTTTTAAAATTTATTTTTCTTATTTTTGATGACCTTGACAGTTTATTTTTAATGTTTATTTTTCAGAGAGAGAGAGAGAGAGAGAGAGAGAGAAAGAGAGACAGAGCATGAGCGGGGGAGGGGCAGAGAGAGAGGGAGACACAGAATCCAAAGCAGGCTTCAGGCCCTGAGCTGTCAGCACAGAGCCCGATGTGAGGCTCTAACTCACGAACTGTGAGATCATAACCTGAGCTGAGGTTGGCTGTCAACCAACTGAGCCACCCAGGCTCCCCAACCTTAGCAGTTTTAAGGAGCATTCACTAGGTATTTTGTGGAAGGCCTTTCAATTTGGGTTTGTCTAATGTTTTTCTCATGGTGAGACTGGATTTATAGTGTCAAAACTCAAACTCTGCACACTGAGAAAATAAACCAGAAAGATGTGTTTATTGCAAGGCTTTCTACCTACAAGCTGGGGAACTCAGGGCAACTGGAGGAATGAGTTTCAAGTTGCCACAGTCTAAGTGATTTTTCATGGGGTAAATGTGGAAGTTGTTTGGTTTTTTCAGATGATTGGTTTCTTAGCAGTCTTTTCTTATTTGGGTCAGGGTAGCTGAGTCAGGGGAATGAGGAAGTCCAGAGATGGCATGAACAAACTTGGCATTTGGGGATTGGCTGGTGTGCTTTCTGATTTCTGAGGAGAACTGGAAATTCCTGTAAGATTGGGTTAAGTTTCCTTTATATGCCCGCATTAACCATCTCCATTTTGCCCCTGATATAAGTGACTCCATTTTAGTTTGGTTCTACAACAACTTTGGGAGAGTAACACCACAGAGTTAAAGTGCTTAGTTTCATCGTATCATATCAAAGGCCTATACTATGAACATGATCTATCACTATCAATGTTTGCCTGATCACACCTGGTGAGGTAGCACTTGTTAGGTTTTTCCATTATAAACTTATTCCTTGCCTCAGTCCTCTCCCCCTTTCCATAATGTACCCTTTAGAAGGAAGTCTTATTTATCTTGATGCCATTGGTGTAAAAACATGGTCTGGCATAGGGTAGGCATTCAGTAAGTGTTTGTTGAACTGAACTGGGTCTCTATTTTGTGAGTCTCACAAAAGTCCTGCCAGATAGTGTTCTCTATTTTATCAATAGGAAAGTAAAAATTTGAAAATTTGAGTAACTTGCCCAAAGTCAGACAGTAAGTGGTCAAGTTTGGAATTTGAACTCAGTCTCTCTGAATGCAAAGCCTGTGTTCTTTCCCCATACCGCTCTGGCTTCATAGAGGGTTGTGTTTACGTTGGCCATTTTCCCTAAGTACTTGTAATACAAAAGTGTCCATAGATTATGCGGTTAGTTCTTTGGTTACATGGAAACTTAATTCTTCAATAATTCATGTTTTCAATTTAAAGTTATACTTCAAACCTCTCAGCCTCAAATTTGGCAGACTTTTGTGCCATGTATTGCTTGATCTAATTCCAATGGAAAATCTTATTTTTAATTCCCTTCAGAGTTGTGGAGAGTGGGTTGTATCAGGGCCTTAATGGGAAAATGGGTCCCAGTTAGGATACTATTACAATAGTATAAGACTGGCTACATAATTTGTGAGGCTCAGTGCAAAATGAAAATACAGGGCCCTTCCTTATTAAAAAAAATATTAATAAATTCAAGACAGTGACAGCAGAGCATTAAACCAAACATGGGGCCCTTCTAAGGGTGAGACCCTGTGTGACTCCATAGGACACACACCCATGAACCTAGCCCTGTAGTAGTAGAACTAGTAGGTAAAGAGAGTCAGTATGAAAGAAGTGGAAGTGAGAATGGAGAAGAGAGGGTGGTAACACAAGATATTACAGAGATAAACTTACAGGACTGGGTTGATGATCAGATATGATAGATGAGTGGGCAGATAAAATATGGAATGTAAGGTTTCTGATGGTGATGCCTTTTACTGACACTGGAAATCAGAGGACCTGGTTAGCTCTGAGGGGAAAGTGGTAAGTGCATTGTTTTTTTTTTTTTAAATGTTTATTTATTTATTTATTTTGAGAGTGAGAGAGGCAGAAAGAGGGAGAGAGAATCCCAAGCAGACTGTGCTGTCGGTGTAGGGCCCAACTTGGGGCTCAATCCCACAAACCATGAGATCATGACCTAAGCTGGAATCAAGAGTAGCATGCTTAACCAACTGAGCCAACCAGGTGTGTCCAGTTTTAAACACATTAGTATCCACAAGTAGTCAGGAACACTTGGATCTACAAATATACAGAGAAAAAGAGCTGGAGAATTAGAGTGTTCCAATCTGATAGTACTGAAGACTTTAACCATTTAAAGAAAGTATTCATGTATTTTCTGTATAATTGAGAAATAATATTTGTATTGATGAAAAACAAGTTACAAAGTATTACTGTGTTTATAAGAGACATATATTCAATCTGAAAGTAAAAGTTTGCAAAAGTTTGTAGTAAAAGAAAGGCATTTAGGGGCGCGTGGGTGGCGCAGTCGGTTAAGTGTCTGACTTCAGCCAGGTCACGATCTCGCGGTCCGGGAGTTCGAGCCCCGCGTCGGGCTCTGGGCTGATGGCTCAGAGCCTGGAGCCTGTTTCTGATTCTGTGTCTCCCTCTCTCTCTGCCCCTCGCCTGTTCATGCTCTGTCTCTCTCTGTCCCAAAAATAAATAAACGTTGAAAAAAAAAATTAAAAAAAAAAAAGAAAGGCATTTATGGTAGAAATAGATTTGTAGCCACATATTTTCTGTTGCCAATACTATAGTACATTATTCAAAATAGGCTCATAGTTTACTGTCTTTTGATTTTTTGTTGAGCTCCCACAATCTATCTGTTGCTCTATAGAATGTATAATTTTAAAAGCTTAAATTAAAAAAAATTTAAATTAAGGCTTACATTAAATTTTTATTTTTACATATCTCTGTTTTTGATAACCAACATGTAATCATTTTTATATTTTAGTAGTATATTTTATAACTCTCTTTTCTTTCTATTACTTGTGTACATTTTCTGGGGGGAGGTTACAGGGCAGTATGGACAGTCTGAAGTTGGAAGTCAGGTTTAAGTTCTGGCTTTGCATCTTATTGGCTACGTGATCTCAGGAAAATTACTAAACTTATCTGAACATAGTTTCCTTATTGGCAAAATGGAGATGAAATTTACTTTGCTGGAGATATAACTATAAGTGAAAGATCTTTGTAAGCTTTAAATTTCGTAAATCCATACCCTTTAGCTTTGCACCCAGAGCACTTCTTGAAGTCAGGCTCCACCTCCTTCCCAGATTCATCTCCAGTAACCTACCTTTCCCAAAGTGGCTTCCTCATCATCCCCTGAACATGCCTTAACACTTTTCTGCTTTCTTAATTTTTCTCTAATTCATTTATTTCATCAACATTTACTGAGCACCTTACCTCCCTCAAGGCTTTGTTTATTTTTTTTTTTAATTTTTTTTTCAACGTTTATTTTTTTATTTTTGGGACAGAGAGAGACAGAGCATGAACGGGGGAGGGGCAGAGAGAGAGGGAGACACAGAATCAGAAACAGGCTCCAGGCTCTGAGCCATCAGCCCAGAGCCTGACGCGGGGCTCGAACTCCCGGACCGCGAGATCGTGACCTGGCTGAAGTCGGACGCTTAACCGACTGCGCCACCCAGGCGCCCCTCAAGGCTTTGTTTAAATGTCACCTCAATGAGACCTACAATGTCTACCCTAATCAAAGTTTCGATCTTCTGTTCCTCCTCAGCTCTCCAAATCCTCCTTAGCCTGCTCTACTTTTTTTTTTTCCATTGCACTCATGACATAGCACATTATTTACCTGTTGTCTCTTCTCTCTATACCCCTTTCCCAATAGAACTAAAATTTCACTTGGGCAGGGATCTTTGTTTTGTTTTATGATGCATCCCAGGCATCTAGAACATTGCCTGGTACAGAGTAGGTACTCAATAAATGTTCATTGAATGAATAAATGAATATGAATTGTGCCAGACTTTAAGCTAGGTGCTGAGTATCTATAGTCGTGCAGAAGCAGAGTTGGTTCCTGCCCTCGTGAAGTGTCTAGCTTAGCACAAGAGTGGCTTTCCTGTGGGCCTGGGCTGCCCTCTTCCAGGAAACGTCAGCATGACTAATTGCTGGGTTCAGAGTAGCCTTTCCTCTTAGCAGTGAGCAGTTTTCTGATAGTTTTAAGGTTTTTTTTTTTATTCTAATAGAAAGGAAGCAGGGCAAAAAGAATAATGCATTCTCTTAGTCTCTCTAAGTTAAAAGTCAACAATTTTTCCCAATGCAAAGACAGAATAGTATCCCCTTTAAAGTGCCAGGCCTGGTTGATAACTGAAAGGCATCATGAAGTATAGCTGGCTTACTTTTTCTTTTTCTTTTTCTAATGTGAAGGAAGATGGTTGCAATTTTTCATACTGTTGGAGAATGAGAGGATGTAAACATGTTTTTTGCTGTCTTTTTGTAAATTGTAGAAAACTTCATGAGATCCTGACATTTATTTTTTGAGGTCCTCTCTATGCAGTTGGTCAATATGAATTTTTATATTGCTAGACCTCTTTTTTAAGAAAAGAAAAAAAAAGGAGCTCAAATTGCATGTATTTAAAGATAATCTGCTGATCCAGCACACTTAAAACAATGTGTCAGCAACTATTCTTTTTCTCACCCTGTTCTACACAGGCAGCCACACAATCCAGGGAAAGTCCAAGGCTGGGGTCTACCTGCAAGATGGAATGAAGAATTAAGGAAGAATACTGCTGTACAGGTATGCAACTGAACTAAATGATTAAAAAAATTTTTTTTTAACATTTATTTGTTTTTGAGAGACAGAGCATGAACAGGAGAGGAGCAGAGAGAGAGGGAGACACAGAATCTGAAGCAGGTTCCAGGCTCTGAGCTGTCAGCACAGAGCCTGATGTGGGGCTTGAACCCACGAACTGTGAGATCATGACCTGAGCCAAAGTCAGACACTCAACTCACTGAGCCACCCAGGTGCCCCTAAATGATTCTTAATATCCTTTCCAAACTGAGACTCTTGATCTACATAATTTGAATTCCTAAATTTTGTTTGTTCTCCTTTATTTGAATAATCCAGTTGATAACATTTTGTATATATGTATGTGTATATGTACATATATATGTATATATACACATATATACATATATATATATTTTGTAGGTAAATATTTTAATTCTTCATCTCACTTTGCTATCAAGCATTTTCCAATTTAATTTTGATGTTCCATCTGAATTTCCTTGTCTGCACATAAATTCTGATGTAGATATGAATTATTTGTCCTCATGATCTTTTTGTCAGAAAAAAATTTGGTGAGAGGAAACTTGTGGAAGTAGCCTCAATTTGTTGTAAACAATTTCTGTGGTGTCCCATGAACCTCTGAAATGACATAAAAATCTAGTCTGCAAGATTTTTTTTTCAGTATTTTGCACTTGGCAGCAACTTAATTTTGTTTAACACTTGTCACATTGTGAATAAACTCTATAACATCCTTGACAGAACAAACAAAGGACTCAACTCAAGTAATGATCCTTATGCAAAGTCTTCTGTAATGCTCTTGACAGATTAATAAGCCCTCTTGTGTTGCCACATCATGCTGTGGTCATACCTCTAACATAGTATAAATGTAAATGTGTATAGTATATTATAAACATTGATGGTGATGTCTACTTCCGGAAGAGTTCATAGCCATTTCTAGGGATACAAGAAGAAGCCAAAAAACCAAACAAACAAAAAATCACACACACACACACACACACACACACACACACACACACGCCCCCACACACCAAGATGCCATAAATTAAAAGTGCAAAGAATGAAGAAATAAAAACACGGGTAGAGGCAAAACAGAGTCAGGGACAAAGCTAAAAATGGGAGTAGGAATGACCTTCACATTTGCTACAGCTGGGACATGAATTTATCTCTCTAAACTCTCAAGCCTCATTGTTCCCACAGTTCATGATGTCCATTGATAATGAACAAACCCATTACTCTGGAGAAGTAACACTTTTCCTTGAACTGAGATCAGGTTGGACTGTCTCCCAGGGATGCTCATAAAGAGAACATTGTGTTATATCAGGAGCAGTGTCCTTGACAGCATCCCTGACAGGGTGGCCAATTCACAAGGATGCCTATTACAGCTGTATGGCAACACACCAAAAAGAGATTCAATGGGTTAAATTGAGGTGGAGGGCTATCTCAGTGATCATGGCTCCGCAACATTTTTATGTCCTGCACCTACCCCAGTTTCTGGCATATAGCAGGTGTCAAAAAGTATTTGTTGAGTGAATGTCAAATGGAGAAGGCCCAGGTTGAAGACTCTCTCTAGAAAGGCCCCTCTAGGGACGCCTGGGTGGCGCAGTCGGTTAAGCATCCGACTTCAGCCAGGTCACGATCTCACGGTCCGTGAGTTCGAGCCCCGCATCAGGCTCTGGGCTGATGGCTCAGAGCCTGGAGCCTGTTTCCGATTCTGTGTCTCCCTCTCTCTCTCTGCCCCTCCCCCGTTCATGCTCTGTCTCTCTCTGTCCCAAAAATAAATTAAAAAAAAAAAAAGTTGCAATAAATAAATAAATAAATAAGTAAATAAAAAAAGAAAGGCCCCCTCTAATTTCTAAGACCTAACATCCTGCTCCCCAACTCTGCACCCTCTTTGTAGCTATCTAGCAATACAGTTATGAAAGAATCCTTCTACTCTTGGGTTAAACTGCCATTTCAGTATTTTCATGTTAAATTTCTTACGTTTTCCCCAAATATAGGAGTGAAGCCAGAGGCATCTGTGTATATGTATGCCTGCTGGTGGTGCTAGTGGTGGTGTTGGGTTCAGAAAGTACTGTACGCATCAAGCTTGGAACTCAGTTTGCAGGTGACCTTGAGAGTGCTACTGGCTTAAATCCAGACTCCCAAGTCCAGGCTTTCCTTTAGAGAAGAGGTAGGGCCTGCGATGATGCCAGGGTGCACCTTTGTCATTGGTTTCTGTGCTGAGCACCAGGAGGACCCAGTCACAGGTTCAGTAGGGCATGAAAAGAGACCCAGTGCTGGGACACCTGGGTGGCTCAGTAGGTAGAGCATCCGACTCTTGATCTCATTAAGAGTTCAAGCCCTACTCTGGGTGTGGAGCTTACTTAAAAAAAAAAAAAAAAAAAGAGTGCTGAGCAAGCAGCCACTGTTTCAGGGCTCTTCACAGCCCTGTAGGGAGAATGGGGTTGAGCTGAGTTCACAGGTCATTTTATTTTATTATTAATTTTTTAAATGTTTATTTTTGAGAGAGAGAGAGAGAGGCAGGCCAGGGGAGGAGCATAGAGAGAGGGAGAGAGAGGATCTGAAGCAGACCCTTTGCTGATGCTGACAGCAGAGAGCCCAATGCAGGGCTTGAACTCACAAACTGTGAGATCATGACCTGAGCTTAAGTAGGATGCTTAACTGACTGAGCCACCCAGGCACACCAGGTCATTTTAGCTGGCAGAATTGGAGGCTTGGGGGTAGGGCCTGGCATAAGGGTCTTCCTGGAGGATGTCACCACCTCTCATTCCTAATGTCATTGACACTGTGAAGTGTTTCAGAGAAGAACTGAGTCTCTATGTGTAGGTTTTTGTCTACAGACTCACTACAGTGATATCTTCATCACAACGACACTCTTATCTTCTAGTGTATAACCTTACCTTATTCTTGCTTTTACAGCAATGGCACTGCCAGACTTAGGACAAGAAACTGGGGGAGGTGATGTAGTGGCTAAGAATATGGATTCCGGAAACTGACTCCCTGGGTTAGAACCCTGGCCCTGCAACAAGCAAGTTATTTATCCTTTCTGTGCCTCAGTTTCCTCATCTGTAAAAGGGGATGATAAGAGTACCTAGTTCATAGGGTTATTGTGAAGACTAAATAGATAATGAGGTAATATAAAATGCTTAGAACAGTGTCTACAGGTAGTGAACAAATGTTTGGCTAATAATAATAATGGTCAAAGAATTACTATTTTATTTAAACATAGGAACTAATATAGGTAAGTGAGTCAACATGATATTGATTTACTAAATTATTCATTAAGTGCCTACTATGTGCTAGGGTCTTTTCTAGGTCAAGGAGTCAATGTTCACCATGGCACACAAATCCCTTCCCTAGTGGAGGTTACAGATGAATGGGGGCACAGACATTAAGCTAACAGCTACGCAAGTATATAAGGCAGTTCTCTTATTAAGGAAGTTGAACCTTGACCTGAAATTCATACATTTCAGTCTTAAGAATTCCAGCATACAGTAGAAACAGTGCCCTTTTATTTTTATTTTTTTAAGAAAAGGGTGTTCTGGTTATCTAATACCATGGGACAAACTGCCCTCAAAATGTAACAACAGTCATTTATTTTCTCAAAATTCTGTAATCAGAGCAAGGCTTAGCAGGGATAGCTCATCTTTGTTCTGTGTGGTGACTGCTGGGAAGGGTTAACTAGGGCTGGAGGGGCCTTCCACGCTGGATCATTCACAGGCTGTCTGTTAGCCAGGAGCTCAGCTGGGATTGTTGGCTAGGACCCCAGTTTTCCTTCACATGATCTCTTCACATGCTAAGTTGAGCTTTTCACAGCATGGCAGCTAGGTTCTGAAGAGGAGTACCCCAAGAGGATAGGCCGTAATGTGCAAGCACTTATCAAGGTTTGTACTTGTTAATGTCCCACTGGCTAAAGCCAGTCCTTTGGCCAAGTACAGAGTCAGTGTGGGGAGGGACTGTATAAGGGAAAAAATTCTGCAAGATGAGAATCAATGGGGTCTAATAAAGTAATAGATTACCACAGACAGGGTAAATCTACATTTTCCAAAAAATGTTTTTGTTCTTTTTTCTCTTCAATCATGTTTGCCATATTCGCTATCTCTAAGACATCAGGAAAAAGTCACATAGGTGGGAGGTGAGGTCTGTTCTGTATCAAAAGCCATCTGGAGAGTGGTTAAAAACTTTTGTTACAAATGATATAATTTAGAGTTATGTTATTCTATGTGTATAGAAAGAAAGATTAAATTTCATTAAACTATGTTGTTTTGACATGCAGAGATGGAGCTTTGCTGGTGAAAAGAATGACAAGGTAGGGGTGTCCTGGGGTTGTCTGAATAGTGTAAAAACGTAGACATACAAATCTGTTGCCAAGAGGAGCCAAACCATGGTCAGCAAAATGCCACTGAGCATCCAATCTGAAGTATAAGAGCAGCTAGATCAGTGTCTGAAGGATTGGAAGGAAGGAAGGATACCAACAGGCTCAGGAGAGTAGAATAGCTCAGAGGTAAGTCTGTGAATGGTGGGTATATGCTGGCCCTGTGCTCACCAGACTGAAAGTCCCTTAAAGGGAGGAGCTGTGTCTCACTTGACTTCTCCATCTTCAACACTTAGCTCCCTGCCTAATACAGAGGAGGCACTCTAAGTGGCGAATGCATGTAGACATTAGGGGTTGAAGAAACTACAGAGTTGCAAACCATTCTCTCATTTTAAGATCCTCGTGCCATGAAAAAATTAGAATAATCCTTTAAAAATATGTCACTGTGGGGTGGTTGGTGGTGGTGGAGCTCAAAAAAAAGGTCACTCCTCTGATTAAAATCCTTTGATGATTTGCCATCTCATCCAGATATCCACATGGCTTCTTTTAGGTCTGTACTCAAAAAAGCCCTTTCATAATACACAGAATATCCTCATAATTTTCTGTCCTGCTTTTTCTTTATAGCATTTATCCCCACATGACCTGTATATTTCTTTGTTTATGGTCTGTCCATCTCCAATAGATTGTAAGCTCTCTGAAGGCAGGAACGTTTTGTTCATGGTGGTAGCCATATATCTAAAACAATGCCTGACAAGTAGAAGGTGCTCAGAAATACTTGTTGAATGAGTAAACAAGTGTACCAGCCAATGGAGAACTAGAACCTCTCTGATTTCATCCAGCTAGAGGTAAGACACTGGAGAATGTGGGATGCAGGTGTCCATGTGGGTTCCTACAGTCACGTCCCTTTACTAGTGGGAAGAGCTGATCTTGACAATTCTAAGATCTTAGGCCCTTCTGTTCTGGGAGTTATTGTTAACCATCTGTAATTATGAGGTTGAGGGTCTGGATAGTAGAGGACTCATGGTTTGGGAATTGTACCAATGGCAGCCCCATCATCTTTAAGTTAGCTAGAGTAGTTTTCAAGAACCTTGACTGTATGGGTTCAAGAAACTGAAAGAAAGGCCCTGTGTTTGGGTATGAGGACAGGCAAGGGGAGAGTGGTAGATGGGTTTTGGCCTTCTGTAAAAGTAGGAATGAACAATGAGTTTAGTCTTAATTGGATGGGCAGTGGAGGGCCACAGAAAGGATTTAAGTAGGGGAGTGACATGGTCAGATTGTGTTTTGAAATCTTTTCTATAGCTGCAGTGTGAATGGATTAGAGGGGGCAAGGGTGAGTTAGGGAGTAAAGAACATTCCAGAAAATAGCATGAACATCAAGGAATACATTTGGGCATTACAGTTGGGCCAGAGCTTAGCTCATCTCATATAACCACCACTAGATTCTATAATTGGTATTTTACTCTGCATGCTCTATCTCATTTCTCTTCATCTCTCTCTATTCATCTGCTTTTTAAATACAATTCAATAAATTGAAGATATCAGTATATTTTGCTTTTCAACACTTCAGCTTGCATATCATTAACTAGAGTTAGATATTTGTTTAAGGTTTTTTAAGGTAAAGTTTACATAGAAAGAAATGCACAAGTCTTAACTGTACCGTTTTGATGAGTTTCAACAAATGTGCATATGGGTTAAGCCAAACCCTTATCAAGATACAGAATATCACCATCACCAAGAAAGTTCTCTCAAGTGCCTTTTTCAGTCAATCCCTGTCCCTACTTTTAGAGAGGCAATAGCTGTTCTGATTTTTTTTCTACTATAATTTTAGATTAGTTTTCCCTGTTCTAGATCCTAATATAAATGACATCAGTATGAATGCTTTTAAGTAGGGTTCTTTTTTTTTAAATGATTATTTATTATTAACATTTTTAAAAAAAATTTATTTATTTTTGAGAGACAGAGACAGAACATAAGAAGGGGCAGAGATGGGAGGGAGACACAGAATCTGCAACAGGCTCTAAGCTCTGAGCTGTCAGCACAGAGCCTGACTCAGGGCTCAAACTAATGAGCAGTAAGATCATGACCTGAGCTGAAGTCAGACGCTTAACCAAGTGAGCCACCCAGGCACCCCTATTTATTTTTGAGAGAGAGAGAAAGCATAGCGGAGGAGGGTTAGAAACAGAAGAAGACACAGAATCTGAAGCAGGCTCCAGGCTCTGAGCTGTCAGTGCAGAGCCTGATGTGGGGCTTGAACCCATGAACCCTGAGATCATGACCTGAGCTGAAGTTGGACGCTTAATTGACTGAGTCACCAGGGGTCCCTTGAGTAGGGTTCTTTTAATCATCATGGTATAATATGTATTATTTCCCTTTATAACACTTAAATCACCTTGTGACATACGTTTGTGTGTTATTGTCAGCTCTTTCTCCACTAGACTGAAGGGGGGAGTTTATTTTGTCCATTTCTGTATTCCTCATGTCTGAAACTGTGCTTGTAGCAGATACTCAATAAATATTTGTTTATTTAGGTGGGAAAAAAAGGAGAGACAGCTTATATATCTCAGAGTATTGGGTAGGAAGGGGTTGAACGGTAAGAAGTTCAGTATTACTGGTACAAGGCTGGCAATGAAGAAATGGTGGGAGGTAAGGCAGGATAAGTTAGAAAAACTTCTTGTGACTTTCTTCTTAGTATGCTTGTAAGAAATTTAAGGAGGGACCAGCACAACATCTGTGATTTACACAAATAAGAATTGCTGAAATAAATGAAAGTTCCAACATGAACCATCAATGTTATGAATGTCACTACTTGGGATTATGGTGACTATTTCCTGAACTCTCGGAAATTTAGAACCTTGGGGGAGTTAAGCTATGAAATCAACCCATAGTAGGAAGTTAACCTAGTCCCCAAAGCAGGAGATGAAAACAATAAGGCATAAATTGTAGGTGGAAGATCTTAAAATAAATTGTAGGGTATAAGTGTGCCTGGGTGGCTCAGTCAGTTGAGCATCCAACTTCGGCTCAGGTCATGATCTCACAGCTCGTGAGTTCAAGCTCTGTGTCAGGCTCTGTGCTGACAGCTCAGAGCCTGGAGCCCGCTTCAGATTCTGTGTCTCCCTTTCTCTCTCTGCCCCTAACCCACTCGCATCCTGTCTCTCTCTCTCTCAAAAATAAATAAACATTAAAAAAAATTTAAATTGTAGGGTATAGTTTATGCATACATTAGCACATTTACACTGCAGTGTATGGGACAGAACCTCTCTACTGGTGTGTCAATTATAGGTGTGACTACAAAGAATTTGAAAAAATTATTAAAAATTTTAATCAGAAAATATGTATTTTATTTCATCATGAAACCCAATGTCAAAAAAAATGCTATTTTCAGAAACATGCTAAAGTTTCTTATGAAAAATTTAAAAATATTTTATTTGAGGGGCGCCTGGATGGCTCAGTCAGGTAAGTGTCCAACTTCAGCTCAGGTCATGATCTCGCAGTTCGTGAGTTCAAGCCTTGTATCAGGCTCCATGCTGACAGCTCAGAGCCTGGAGCCTGCTTCGGATTCTGTGTCTCCCTCTCTCTCTGCCCCTCCCCCGCTCATGCTCTGTCTGTGTCTCTCTCTCTCAGAAATAAATTTTTGGGGCGCCTGGGTGGCTCAGTCAGTTAAGTGTCTGACTTCAACTCAGGTCATGATCTCATGGTTTGTGGGTTTGAGCCCTGTGTTGGGCTCTGTGCTGACAGCTCAGAGCCTGGAGCCTGCTTTGGATTCTGTGTCTCCCTGCTCCCCTTCCTCTCCCCTCCCCCACTAGAGCTCTGTCTCTCTCTCTCTCTCAAAAATAAACATTAAAAAAAAACATTAAAAATATTTTATTTGAATATTTAGCCAAAATAAATACTACTTTTCCAAGTACTCCATTTTTAATTTTTCTTATCATAGTTACTTATAAATAAAATGTAGTAATTTATTTTTACCTAGTTTCTCATAAGTTTACCCTAGTGTATTCTGTGAATGTGACTTAATCTTTGTGCTGTGATATTAAAAAGTTGGGAACCAGTAGGAATTACTAGCTTATCTAAAAAAGGAAATAAGGGGTGCCTGGGTGGCTCAGTTGGTTAAGCATCTGACTTTGGGTCAGGTCATGATCTCATGGTTCATGGGTTCTGTGCTGTTAGCTCAGAGCCTAGAGCCTGCTTCAGGTTCTGTGTCTCTCTAACCCTCCCCCGCTCACGCTCTTGTTTCTTTCTCAAAAATAAATAATAAACATTAAACATTTTTTTTTTAAAATAAAAAGGGAAATAAAATGTTATCTTAGAAAATAGGAGGAGTTTGTTAGGTTGGATTCCCTGAGAAACAGACATTAAGGCAAGGATTTGAGTATGTCATTTAGGATTTGATCCCAAGAAGTACCAGTAGGGGAGTGGAGAAGCAAGGCTGGGGTGGGAAGTAAGCCAGTGTGCAGGCTGCGCCTCAGGGCATCTGGGGTTTAGTCTTGCTGGAGAGCCTCTGGGAGACAGTGCTGTACATACTTCAAAGTTGTTTCATCCTGAGGTGAGGAAACAAGTTTACCCACCCACTTCCTTACATTATTCACAAGTGCTCGCAGGGGCATAGATCCCCTCATCTGGCCTATATGCAGTTAGGAAAGGCTCTTGGGGCTAGAGGAAGCCTGCAGGCAGAGTTGTGGATGCTTGCAGTGAGAAGTTTTTGGATATATGAAACATGCAGCTAAGTTTCTGTAGCTCACTAGGTTTGTTCCTATCCCCCACTAAGTGTCTTCTTATTTGGCATCTGACCTAGGCCTGCCCCCAGAGAAGAAAATGTCTTGTCCAGATGATGCTGCCTCCAAAATATCTCTTGAATCAGTATACCTTTTTCCTTATGTCCAGGCTGTGAACATCCTTTGCACTACATCACTATATTCCTAACTGCTGTCAGCCTTTCTGTTCTTGCCCTACCCCCACCCCATCCATTCTTCCTCACAGCAGCCACAACATCCAATAAAACAAAAATCAAATAATATTATTCCCCAGGCCAACTCTTCAGGGGTTTTTCATTGAATATAGGACGAATCCACATACAGTTCCTAAATGGTTTACTATCTGACCCTGGCTCAGATCTCACCATTTCCTTTCACTGTCTACTCTTCAGCTCCACTGGACTTCTGTCATGTCTGAAAGAATGTGCTTAAGGACTGATGTAGGGCTTTTGTATATTGCTCTTTTTTTCAGTCTAGATCATAGACCTGGAATATTCTTCTATCAAGTCTTCACTTGTCTGTTTTCTTTAAATCTTTCTGAGCTTGGTTTATTTTCCTTTCCTCAGATTGGTCTTTTCTGACACCCCTCCCAATCTCCTCCTACACTACCCCCCCCCCCAAAAAAAAAACCCTAAAAACAGAATGAAGTTTCCTAGCTATATCCTCTCCCAGGATTCTGTACTTTTCCTTCTGAGCAGATCTGTGGAGCAGACCGCTGCAGTGTCCCCAGGTTGGTCCTCTGGCTCCAACTGCCTTTCCTTGAGACTAGGATTCTCAAAGAAAGAAGGGCCCTCAGGGACCAGACAGGTTATATAAATGTGTGGGTGGAGACAGTGGCAAACTGGGGAGCACATGGTGGTCACTAACAGTTCTGGCTACTTTTTACTGTAATTTGCTGGATTAAAAAATTTTTTTTTCCCCCAAAACACCAAGAATCCTGATTTTCATGCAAGATCTTTCAATTTCTAACTGTTGGAATTAAAAAATAATTAAAACCCCTGAGCAGAATAGCCAAAATGATCTTGAAGAAGAACAAAGTTGGAAGTCTCACACTCCTGATTTCAGAAGTTATTATGAAGCCACAGTAATCAAAACAGGTGGTACTGGTATAAAGACAGACATAGAGCATAATGGAATGGCATAGAGAAGCCAGAAGTAAACTCTTACATATATGGTCAAATGATTTTCAGTAAAGGTTTCAAGACCGTGCAATGGGGAAAAGACAATTTTTTCAACAGATGGTGTTAGGAAAACTGGTTATCCACATGCAAAAGGATGAAGTTGGAGCCTTACCTTACACCATGTAAAAAGTGATCTCAAAATGGATCAAAGATCCAAATATAAGACCTAAAACTATAAAACAGGGGAAAATCTTTGAATGATTCTGGATATGATACCAAAAGCACAGGCAGCAAAAGTAAAAATAGATAACTTGGACAACATCAAAATAACAATATTTCTGTGCATCAAAGGACATAATCAATGGAGTGAAAAGGCAGTCTATGAAATGGGGAAAATATCTGCAACTAATATATCTGACAATGGATTAATATCTAGACTATAAAAAGAACTCCTACCATGCAACAACAACAAAATAACTTGATTTAAAAATGGGGGCCTGAAAAAGAAGAAAAAAATGGGCAAATTGGCTTGAATAGACATTTCTCCAAAGAAGATATATAAATGACCAACAAACCAAAAAGGTGCTCAACGTTATTAATCATTAGAGAAATACAAATCAAAGCCACAATGAGATAGCACCTCCCACCCATTAGGATGACTGCTATTAAAAAAAACAAAACAAACCAGAAAATAACAAGTGTTATAAAGGATGTAGAGAATTTGGAACACTGTGTCCAATGTAAAATGATGCAACTGTTATGGAAAACAGTATTTTGTTCCTCAAATCAAAAATAGAATTATCTTTCAACACAGCAATCCCACTTTAGGGTGTATATCCAAAAGAATTGAAGGGAGGATCTTGGGGAAATATTTATACAATCATGTTCATAGCAACATTATTCATAATGGCCATAAGATGGGAACAATCCACACACCCAATGATAGACAAATAGATTGTAAACAAAGTGTGGTGTATACATGTAACAGAGTGTTATTTAGCCTTAAAATGGAAATTTTGACACATTACAAGTAATGAAATTTGAGGACATTATGCTAAGTGAAATAAGTCTGTCACAGAAAGACAAATACCGCATGATTTCACTTATGTGCAGTATCTAGAATGGTCACACTCATGGAAACCAAAAGTAAATTGGTGGTTGGCAAGGACTGGAAGAGGGGAAATAGTTGTTTAACATGTAGTTTTGGTTTTGCAAGATTAAAAAGTTCTGGAGATACATTTAGTACAATGTGAATATAGTTAACACTACTGAGCTGTATACTTAAAAATGGCTTAGATGGTAAGTTTTACGTTATGTGTATTTTGCCACAATTAAGAATTTTTTTTTGAATTTGAAAAAAAAAAAAAAAAGCAAAGTCCTAAGCAGGCTCACAAAATTTATCATGATGTGCACTTTGAAGTGTTTGCCTTCTGACAGTGAATCTGTAACTTGATCATGCATCAGGATAACCTGGTGGGCTTGTTAAAACAGATTGCTGGGCCACACCCCTAAAGTTTCTGAATCAGTAAGCCTGGGGTGAAAGCCTGAGAATTTGCATTTCTAACAAGTTCCCTGGTGTTGTGAGGCTACTGCTACTGATCCAAGGATTACACTTTGATGGCCACTACATTAGATAGTGCCACAGACTACAACTCTCTGTTAATTTCTATGTATCAGTTTGTGATACATCTTTGGTCCTGGGGTCTGTGAAAGTTGTGTTTGCCATGTCCTTGTGCCATGTGACCCTGCTTCTCTGGCCAGTAATATGCTATAGATGAAGGGCTAGACCTAATATACTGGGCATGGAAACTGCCCAGTTTTGCACAATATATGGTATATAATCCAATTAGAATAATCCAATCCCATTTTGAATGTAAGACACACTAAGGCAGGTCAGGTAGAAGCTGAAGCTAAGAGAAGCTTAATTCTGAGGGAACTGGTCGGGTGACAAGAGCCACCTCATTTTACCTGGAGCAGTGTGAATCACATTCCACCACCATGGGGGCTGTGTGGCCAAGATGCTTCTTGTGCTCGCCCACTTCCTGGGGTGACCTTAATATAAACCTGCATCTTCTCTGCTAAAAAAGAGGAAGTCTCTTTTCTGTGTTTCCTGGAAGACTTTCCCATCCTGTTTTGATAGTTTTGGTATCTTTATCATACTATTGACTCTGCTTTTCTATGGAAGGAAACAATCTTGATCAAGAAATGTGACTCCTTAAGCCTTGGTTTTTATTGAGGTTGAGAAAGATTATAAACTATGCCTTCACTCATAAGATAGGAATTTTTCCATCTGCCAAAATGACTTCGAATAATTGCAATACGTGACTCTTAGGGAACATCCTGGAATTGCTATCAAAATCAGTTAACCCGTCTCATCCCAGCATCTTGCTGCTTGTCTCCTCTCTAATTGGCTGTCAGCTAGTTCATTTAGTGAAGCCAGCGTTAAAACAATCAGGTTTCCGCACCGCTAGTTCCTCCAGCGCTTTCTCTCCAGAAAAGGGAGAAAGCCGGTTGCAGTTTTGAAAGGGGGTAGAAAAACAATGTCACGGCAGGTACTGTCTACAGCAGGAAAGATGGCCTTAAGGGTAGTGAGCTTCTGCTAACGAAGGGAGTGTCAAGATACTGCATCAGCTGCCTAGAAACGGCCACAGAGGGAATAGTTGCTTAAAGTCTCCCCGGACTCAGAGACTTCAGAGATGGTGACAGGGAAGAGATTCTCGCATGGATAGAGGCTGGCGGTGGTCGTCCGCAGAGGGATTATTGCTAGGAACCGCACTATGGCCTCCGTCCCAGAGGGGCCAATCGGAGCGGACGCTTCCGGATCTGCGTTTTGGGCAAGACCCTTTCAGCCAATCTTTGTACAGGCGCTGGTGACGTCACTCGTTGCCCTTAGGCTTGTCTCGTGACGTCATCCCACAGCGCCGGAAGTGGCGCGTCCCGGAAGAGAAACGTGAGGTTGTCTGTGTCCGCTGTTTCGAGGTAAGGCGGTCGTCGGCCTACCTCCTCTACTGACCCGGTTGAAATTCGTGGGTGTGGGCCCTGGGTCGGGGCCATTACTACCCTTGAATGATGTTCTTTGAATAACGCTTTTATGGCTTCTTTCCCGGCAGGCTTTGCTCCATCCTCGGGCTCTAGGCTTCTCACTTTGCTCAAACTCCCTTGGGCCGTTTTTCGGCGACCCCGTCGTTGGTCGTCGCCCCACCAACCTGTACCCCCGACACCTGTACTGGCTTGGTCACTACACAAGCAGAGAAAAGATTAGAGAGTGGGTACTGTCTAGCCCAAGGAGGCGGCTCGGCTTGTTAGGAAGGACATGGTTGCCTCCAGAAACTCTCCGTGAAAGGAACTTGAGGGGCCTTCACAGCGTCCTCAACAGGTCCAATAGGAGGGCCAGTGGTAGTGGTTCAACAAAGCAGGCGTATAATTTCTACATGGAATCAATGTGGTCCAGGTTTAGAGCCTTTAGAGAATCTAACTTACATTGGGAATCGTTAGAATACTTGAGACAGGGCTGTACGGAGAGACAATACGGATTTGTGCACTTCCACCTTAGTTGCACAGTCACTGCTGTCGGCCGATCTTTGTATACGTCCTTAGCCCCTGCTTTTATCCTGTCTTCAGTGTTCACCAGTGGCAGGAGTGTTGAATGCTTTTGACCAGACACTGAGCTTTATGTACTTCCTCGTTCAGTCTTCATGCTACCTCTGTGTTGTACAGCAAGTCTTAATGTTTTACAGCTGGAGAAATAAAGGCTTAGGTTAAATAATTGGCGTCAAGTCACACAGTGACTAGATGCTGCAACTCAGGCAGTTGCACATAAGAGGCTGGATGTTCTCCACTATGTTATATTGATTTTTTTTTTAAGTGTTCATTAAGCTCTCGAACACCTCACTCTGTTGTCTGCTATTTTATGGAGAAAATTGAGGTCATCGGATATGCTTTCCCTCAAATTTCTGCCCCTGCTTTCCCTTCTTGAAAAGTCATCTCATTTAACACCCATTTTTACCTTTCTTTTACTCTCAGAGGATAAGCTGTCTCTTCTGATCAAAGTGAATCCCATTATCTTTGCTTCTCACCTTTCGTTTATGTTTTCATCTATGAGACCTTGTTTTTATTTGTCTTTTCTGCCCCTGACTATGTCCTAGTCATATGTGAACATAGGTTTCTGAGATCCCTGGTCACCTGGCTTCTACCCTCCAAAGCTAGAAAGAAGGAAAAGTTCTTAGTGATCCATCTTCCTTTAGCTCTCATCCAGTAAGTCTATTCCCCTTCTTTTTTAAAGAGTGTTCTAAATTCTGCCTCCATTTTCTTACCTTTCACTCCTTTCTCCAGTCTAGCTTTCAGACCTATCATTCTCCTGAAATTTTAACCTTAAGGTCACAGTGATTATCAAATCAGATAGATATTTTTCTGTCACTACTGGATCCCTTTGTTGCCTTTTTTTTTTTTTTTTTAATGTGTTTTAGTTTTGAGAGAGACAGAGCATGAGCAGAGGAGGGGCGGGGAGAGAGAGGGAGACACAGAATCCGAAGCAAGCTCCAGGCTTTGAGCTGTCCAGCACAGAACTGGACGCAGGGCTCGAACTCACTGTGAGATTATGACCTGACTTATTCAATCAACAGATATTTATTATGATGCAGAGATGAGGAAGACAAAGTGCCTCCCCATTAGGAGCTTTCATTCTAGCTATTTCTCCATATGCTTCTCTCACCAGCCATTTCTCCTGTGGGCTAGTCTTTTTACTTCCTTCCCTAAAATTTTAGGTGCTTCCAAGGCTTGTGACTTTGACCCACTTCTCTTTTCATTCTGTACACACTGTTTGAGTGAGCACATCAACTAGGTTGGTTTTAACTGCCTTCTACATGTTCCCAAATCAAAGTTGTCAGCTTAAACCTCTTTTCTAACTTTCCCTCTCACTTCTTACCACACTGCTCACTTCTCACCGCACTGCTGGACAGCTCTGCCTACCAGTTCCACAGACAGTTCAAATTCACAGGCCTGAAACTGAACTCAGTGTCTTCCCTGAACTTGCTCTTATCACATCCATCCCTAAGTCCTGAGGATTTTATTCCCTAAGTATTTCTCAAATCTGTGCTCTCTTCTTCATCCCTATTATTGTACTACTTTAGGTACCATTACCTTTCACGTGAAATATGATGGCCTTCTGACTGATTTCCCCAACTCCAGTCCTTGAAAACAAATCTGTGACAAAGCCCTGCTTCATAATCTTTAAAGATCTGTCTGTTCATTCATCTGATCTTTTTTCTCATTCATTTAGCAAATATTTATTGTTTACTGAATTGCAAAATCCAGTGGAAGTTCTAAAGTTTGAACTCACCAGTCACCCAGGGCTCTGCTTATTCTGGACCTGCCTGTGTCTCTAGCCTCTTTTCTGCTTCATGCTTTAGATTGCAGCAACACTGAACTCCTTTTCATGTGCACTATGCTGTTTCTTAATGCATTACCCTTGCTGTTCCCTTTGACTTGAATCTTCTCCATTTCTCTATCCACTTCCTTCTCCCCTAATTAGAATGACCCTTTCACCAGTTAACTTAGTTTATATATAGGACTCATTTTAGGTCTGCCTCCTATAGGAAATCTTCCTTGACATCTCCTTTCTCCAAGTCTGTGTTGGGTATTCCAGCCTTTTGCTCCCATAATACTCTGCACAGACCAATCATTATACTTACTACAATTGTTGTAAGTGTTTTTGTGTTTCTCTCCCTCACAAGACTCTGAGCCTTTTGAAGACAGGAATGATATACCTGCATCATATGAGTGAGATACATTATTTCTTTATTCACAGTACTAGAATACCACAAGGCACATAGTAGGCATGCAGTAATTTTGATTGATCAAAAGAGTGAAGACAAAAGGTATATGGTGTAGTGATTAAGAAACCATTCTTTTTAAAAAAAATTTTTTAATGTTTATTTGTTTTTGAGAGAGAGAGAGAGAGAGACATAGTGTGAGCAAGGGAGGGGCAGAGAGAGAGGGAGACACAGAACCCGAAGCAGGCTCCAGGCGCTGAGCTGTCAGCACAGAGCCTGAAGTGAACTATGAGATCATGACCTGAGCTGAAGTCGGACATTTAACTGAGCCACCCAGGCGCCTCTGCCCCCTCCCCCCTTTTTAAGTCTATTTATTTATTTTGAGAGAGAGAGTGCACAAGAGGAGGAGAGAGAGAGAGAGAAAGAGAGAGAGAGAGAGAATCCCAAGCAAGGTCCAGCACAGAGCCCGAATTCAAGTTCACAGAATTCGTGAACTCAAGAACCGTGAGATCATGACCTGAGCTGAAAGCAAGAGTCAGATGCTTAACCGACTGAGCCACCACCCAGGCACCCCAAGAATCCATTCTTTAGAATTGATTCAAATCCTAACTCTGGCACATATTAGCTATGTGGCTTGTACATGTTGCCTATTTTTTCTTAAGCCTTAAATTTTTCTTTCTTAGGATGAGAGTTGTGAAAATTAAATGAGATGATATAAGCAAGACATTTAACAAGTGCCTAGCACTTAGTATGCACTTGATAAAGGCATGCTGAACTCCAGGGGATCCAGAAGTATAAGGCCAGGCCTAGCCCAGGGCAGTGATCTTTAAGAGACCCTTCCTCTGAGTTTTTGTATGGATGGGCAGTGATGCAGTCTGTTTACAAGGAGATTATAATCTCATTTGGAGAGTGGAATTACATCCACATTTAATTTTCAGAGAACTGTGAAGGTAAATTAACCACACCCAATAGCAAGATATAGGGGTAGGGAAGAGAAGATAATTCAGAGAAGACCTCTGGGGGGAGGTGGGGCTTGGAAGTTGAGAAGGATTTGGGATTCTGGAGGGGAGGAAAGAGTATGATCGAATGCCTGGAGATCATATTGAGAATGACTTATTTGGGAGACATGATTCAGTATATCATACCTGAGGGATGTATTTGTGTGTAAGAATGAATGTATGTGAGTCTGGGGGAAAGGAAAGGTGGGGCTAGTTCTATGAAAGGAAGTAGGAGGTGACATAAGTGACCTTTGTGGGGTTAGAGTACGAGGATCTTAACCTCAGGCTTGAGGAATTTGGGACTGATCAGGGTTGGGCAAGTTAGGTTGGATGTCATGATAGCCCTCAGCCACATGTAGCTATTTAAATGTAAGTTAAAAAAAAAATCTAAGAAATTTAGGTTTTCTGTCACACTAGCTACATTTTGGATGCTTGATTGTCACATGGTGGCTACATTATTGGACAACATAGGTGTACAACCCTTCCATCATTGTAAAAAATTCTACTGGACATCACTGTTCTACATTCTCAGATTGCTGGGCTTGCATGGCCTATCAGATCACTTGGTTCCTTAAGATATAACTAGATTTTTTTTTCCTGACTAATCCTGACAACTCTGGAATGAAAAGTAGGGAGTTGGAAAATAGAGAATTAGGATTTATCCACATAGATGTGAGGATGGGATTGCCCAAGGAGAGGAGCAAAGGATGGCTTAAGAGGAGCCAGAGCAGAGGAAAGAGAAGGAAGGCCAGAGAACCTGGATAGGATTATTGTCTGGTCATTTACTTGCAAGTATGTACTGTGTTCTTATATGTCAAGTATTAAGTGCTGGTGATATATTGGTAAGCAAAAAATGGACTTGACTTCTGCTGTTTTAGAGCTTGCACTTTATGGAGTTTCAATGTATGGACTGTATTGAGATTCAGGAGCACCTATCATTATGCATTCCCCATATTCTAAAATGCTTCATTCCTAGAAAATGGATCTGAAGACTAAAATGGGCTTAAAAGTTGGTCAAGGTTAGTTGCATAAGCATTGTGGAGTCACTGCTTTAGCTTCTCAAGAATTTGTAAATAGAAACATCATAACTTGAGAACTTTGACAAGAATGAGTGTGTGTGGAGGGCAGGAGGGGTAGTTTCTATTATCCTGCAACAGCCAGCCATGCTCTCAGCTGCCCATCAGATTCCTTCCTGTCCCTGCTCTCAAACTGTGCTCTCTTCACATTTCTTTTGTTATTACTGTGAGTTGTCAGTCACCACGTGACTACTTTCTCAAAGCCTGATGAAGACATACTTCATTTCTGAGTCCACTTCCTGCTCATTTATCAGTTTCCAGTAAGTGCAAACAGATGTGCCTCTGAATACATAGCATTTAAAAATGGAACATGCCTATAGCACCATCATCACTTGAGGCTCCGGGTTGAGGATTTTAGGTTTACAACTGACTCTTCATGCCTTGCATCCACCCCTTCACAAAGACCTGCTGAACTTTTGGACCTCACTCTTGTCCACATTATGTTGACTGCCTCCTGACTAATCTCAGAGTCTCGACTTCTCCACTCCAGCCTGCCCACGCCCAGCTGTCGTTTCACTTTGCCATGCAGCTCATTAACCTGGCAGTTGTCTCTTCTTGATTGTCAGATCTAAACTTTTCAGCATAGTGTTCAATACCTTTGCCATTTTTGATGACTCTGGAGCAGCTCCCCTGGGTCAGCCAACAGGGTCTGCTTTCCACCCCTCACCCATGGCTTATTGCTGAAATATGCCTTGTCGCTTGTGCCTTTAAAAATGGAATATACCCTCTCACTTATTTTCCTTATCAGTCTTCTTGGCCTTTTCATTTGGGTGGTTTCCCAAACCTTTCCTGACTGATCCAATTTCTGTGACTTTGCACCTCCTCAGCAATCATTTGTTCGCCCTGCTTTGCATTATCCTTTGCAGATGGTAATGAAACTTTGACTTTCAAAAATCTTGTTTCTTTTCTCTTCCCTTTGGACACAAAGCTTGTGCAGAGCGCCTGATAAGTGCTGCCTTGCCTGTAGGGCACATTTCTCAAAGAGAGGGTATTAGAGGCTTGAGCAATAAGTTTCTGGAGTCGGGGGAGGTATCCCAAAGATCCTAGTCCTGTCCCTATCCATAGTTCCCTGTTCTACCTCTCTGGGTGATCTCATGCTCTCTTTGCCTCACCTTCTCTGACATGTCGATGCCTCTCAAATACATACAGTCAGTCCATTCCTTTCCCTGAGCTTTCTACCCATATATCCTACCTTGACCTGTGGATCTTTCACAGACAATGTAATCTAATTGTGTTTCAGTCTGAAAGCATCCCTTCTTCGTCTGCCATTTAACTTCAAATTATGTCTCCTTGTGTATTGCTCATTTTAGTCAATGGCTATTTCCAAATTCAAAGTCTTGGTTTGTGTCTCCCTCTACTCCTTTGTCATTCCCCAAATACACTCAGTAGTTAAATCTACCTTCACAGTTTCTTCTGGATCTTCTTCCTCTCCATTGTCTTTGTTCAGGCCTTTGTTCAGGCCTCGTCTCTCTCCCAAATTTCTTGGCTCTTTCCCTTCTACTGATACTCTCCATGGCCATACAGGTTGTTTTCAAAAGAAAACCGGCACCTTCTCTATTGTGCAGGTTGTGTATAGCACAAAGGTGCCACATTCACTCTTTAGATGTTGTAGGTTTGTGTATTTATTATGACAATCTTCTGGTAGATGGCAGTAAAATGTATTGTTCTAATATTGGTATGTTATGACGATTAAAGAAAGGAAAAAAATTTTTTTAAATGTTTTATTTATTTTTGAGAGGGGGCAGAGAGAGAGGGCAGAGGGGCTCCAAAGCAGGCTCTCTGGGTGTGTGTGCTGATAGTGGAGATCCAGATGTAGGGCTCGAACTTACGAACCCACAAGGGCTCAGGCCAAAGTCAGATGCTTAGCTGACGGAGCCACCCAGGTACCCCAAGGAAAGGAAACCTTCTAATCTGCATAAAGATGCCTCTGGACTGAAGAACATCCTCTGTTCTGATGTCCTTAATTCTCTGCCAGGCAAACTCCTTCTTATGCCTTGAAAACTCAGCATAAATATCCCTTCCTCGTTAAGCCATTTTTGATACTCTCCACAAGAGTGGTTGTTTCTTTCCCTGGGCAAATGCTATATTTGGTTACTCCCTTATAATGCTTATCATGTCATATTGTAATAATTGACATATGAGTCTATCTACCCCACTATACTCCAGGCCTCTCAAGGATAGAGACAATGTTTAATTATTCTTTTATCCTCACCATGTAGCCTAATGGCCAGCACACAGAGTATATCAGTAAACATAAATATTTGATTGCTTCGCATGATTTAGGCACAGAGGTAAGTACATACATTATCTTATTTAATTCTCACGACAGCCTCATGAGTCCTGTCATTATCACGTTTTACAAGTGAGAAAATTGAGACCTAGGTGAAGTCACTGGCCTCAAGATGAATAGCTGGTAGCTGGCATGTGTGGTGGTGCTGGGGTGTGCTATTTTTTCCAGTGATTCTCTTCTGTTTTGTTTCTCAGAGTAATGATGCGGGTGTGCTGGTTGGTGAGACAGGATAGCCGGCACCAGCGAATCAGACTTCCACATTTGGAGGCAGTGGTGGTTGGGCGTGGCCCAGAGACCAAGATCATTGACAAGAAATGTTCTCGACAGCAAGGTAATTGGTCATAGCAATGTGTAGTACTGTGTTTTGTTCCTTAGGATAATGATAACCAAGGATGCACATTTCCTGGAAGCTATTGATAGAAACCTTTTGTCTGCCATAAACAAAACTCAGGAACTGAGCTCTCTTAGCCAACATCAGGGCCCCATTCACCCCTGATTCCACCCTCTGGAAGCGGTTAATATTCAGTGTTGGGAGCAGGCAGGTTCCATCCTGTTAGTATTGTGGAACTGAATCCCGCACCCTACTTTGCCTGGGAAGATTCCTCATTGGGCAGTGAGACAGTTGCATTCTGGGATCTCCAGCCTGAAACCATGTCTGAGAAGTGATGGGATACTTCCATCCTTTATATAATGCCTCACACGGAGGGTGTCGTCTTTATAAGACTATGGCATCCAGCTCTTGAGATGTCTTTCCTGGGATTTAATGAAATGAAGGTCCTTAGGAAAAAGCTGTACCGTGTACTTATTTGTTCCATGTAAACTCTTGATCTGCTCACTGCAACCAGGCCTTCCGCCTGCAGTGTGTTCCTGAGAACAGGGTTTCTCAGTGCTTGGAGTCTGCAATAGTGATTTTGGTTTTTCCCGCAAGAGTTAAATCTAAGTGAGGGGTGGGGGGAAAGCCATGCTTGAGCTGGCTGGGTCCAAGACAGAAGGAGACACTGCTTCTCACTCTCTGTCCCCTTCTCACAACAGCAACTGGAGCGATGTATATGTTAGCCTGTCTACTGCCTGTCCTCCCTGAAGAGCAGCTGTGGTGTCTCTGCACCTTGTCTCACTCACAAGTGTTTGATGTTACTTCTTCCCACATATGCTCAGACTGTTCTGTTCCTGCAGTCCTCTTTCTAGAATATTCTCTGCACTCTGCCTACCCAAGGCCAGCTGAACTTCTGTTTTCCAATAATGTATCTTTTGCCTTTCTTTATTGAAGGCATCTGATAGTTTTATTAAATAATGGAAACCTGATTTAACAATGAGCCAAGAGCTTATGAAACAACTGGGTCCCTTCCCTGACTGCAGAGTCTGTGATCCTGAGTGGGCCAAGGACTCTGGAATAGGGATTGTGGGGATTCTGTAAACCTGCCTCATAGGAATGTTAGCAGTAGCTAAAGGAGTATGTATGCTGTTGGAAATTTTATGGAAGGATTTGGAGCCCAGCCACTTCCATAATAGGCGATTTTGCTCATGGGCCTTTGAGGAAACCCCTGTCAAGTTGCCTCCTGGAATGAGGCTTCATTGTCCTGTAGGAAGAACAGGAGCATGTGCTTGCTTCTTGGTGGCCTTTAGATTGAACTTTTTTCAATCTCTTTCAGTACAGTTGAAAGCAGAGTGTAACAAAGGATATGTCAAGGTAAAGCAGGTATGTGTGTTTCTAATTTGGATTTCCATTTTATACTTGATGATTTCCTTATGCTGTCTGTACCAACCTGTGAAAGCTTCTCTGTCATGTGTGGAAGTGATGGGGTAATAGAGGTGAACATTAAGCATGGTATCTGGCACACAGTAAGTGGTTAGCATAGCAGTGGCTATGGTATTATTGCTAGCATTGTAATTATTTTCTGATTTTTCTATAGGTAGGGGTCAATCCCACCAGCATTGATTCAGTCATAATTGGGAAGGACCAAGAGGTGAAGCTGCAGCCTGGCCAGGTTCTCCACATGGTGAATGAACTTTATCCATATATTGTAGAGTTTGAGGAAGAGGCAGAGAGCCCTGGCCTGGAAACACACAGGAAGAGAAAGAGGTCAGGCAACAATGATTCTATAGAAAGGGGTGCTGCCCAGGAAGCTGACTCCCATACAGGACTGGAACCTGGGAGTGACCCTGGCCAATGCTCTGTGCCCTCAAAGAAGGAGAAAGATGCATCTACCAAAAAGGTGAGGGTGGTGTGCCTGATAGATGACATGGAGATTAAATGAGATATAATGACTGCTTGATTGTTTTGTACACTGTAAAGCTCAAATACTCGTAAGGGGTTATTAACCATGACAAGGGTTATTAACCATGATGAAAGAGTCACTTGTTTGTGTCACCAATCACTTGGGTGAATGTCCCTTTATGTACATTTTTCTTGAAGTCCTGAGGTAAGCCACCCGAAGGTAGGGAGGTAATGGCGGTGTACTGCTAAAGTGGGTCAGTCATATGTGTATCTGCAGAGGGTTAGCATTGGAACGCTGTTCATAGATCATCTGATTCACATCCTGTTGTCAAAGTGGAAATGTAGTTAAGCTGTAGATGGAGTGCGAGAGGGCAAGGAAGATGCAGTTCACACTCTGGCATTTCCAGCTTTCATCTAGACACACAGCTCTCACTACTGTATAGGAAGAAAATGGAAATGGTTTATGGTTATAAAGGGAAAAGATTGAGTAAAGGGGATATAGTTGAGTTCTTTTTTTTTGAATGTTTATTTTCGAGAGAGAGAGTGAGAGTGAGCAGGCATGGGCAGGGGAGGGGCAGAGAGAGGACAGAGGATCCAAAATGGGCTCTGTGCTGATAGCAGAGAGCCCGATGTGGGGCTTGAATTCACGAACTGTGAGATTATGACCTGAGCTGAAGTCGGACACTTGACCGACTGAGCTACCTAGGTGCCCCAGATATAGTTTAAATCTTAAAAATGAATTTTATTACTTGGGATGCCTGAGTGGCTCAGTCAGTTAAGTGTCTGACTTTGGCTCAGGTCATGATCTCACAGTTCGTGGGTTCAAGCCCCACATCGGGCTCTGTGCTGACAGCTCAGAGCCTGGAGCCTGTTTTGGTTCTGTGTCTCCCTCTCTCTCTGCCCCTCCCCCACTCGTGCTCTGTCTCAAAAAGAAATAAACATTAAATAAATAAATTCAGTAACCCTTTGAGAGAGGGTTAAAAAAAATGAATCATTACTAAGTTTGGTTGCACTTTGCTGACATATACAATATTAACTAATGCCAAATACAGCTACTGACATTTGGAATTTACATTGCCCCTTTTTGTTTCAGCAATCATTGGGCCACTGGAGTCAAGGCTTAAAAATTTCTATGCAGGATCCCAAAATGCAGGTCAGAATAAAATTTTGGCATTGAAATGTATTACATGTCTTTTAAGTGACTACTCCACAGAGTGAGGATAAATGAAAGCAAAGGAGATCAGTCCTTCTGAATGAGGTTTGTTTTATTGGTCTACTTGGTGAGAACAAGTGGCTTTTCCCATTATCAGTAAGTTAGCAACTGGAATTCTTTGGAGAGAAGCTAAGTTCTTCAAATGAAGATCTCCTCTTCCTTATTCCTCCTAAACTTCTGGGTGCTATTAAGGGAAGTTGAGTTAACCTTTGTGGGTTTTTTTTTTCACGGGAGTGTCAGGTAATGTGTTGTGACTGCAGTTGCTGGGCTGCCCCGGGATTAATAGTCAGGTGTCATCCTGGGAGGAGTCTGTGAGTTCTTAAGTTACATTCTGGGGTGACAAGGGGCCAGATCTGATAGGGCTTCTTGGAACACATGATTGTGTCACATGGTCTGCTGTGTTAGAGTGGAGAAGGGTGCCTTTGAATTTATGCCTGCAGGGATTTTACATCCAATCCTTAGGAACTATTTTGTACTGTGAATTTCCTGCGTATTCTCTGTAGTGTAGTGCTTGAAAACACAGACTCTGGAGTCAACTAGATCTGGTTTGAAATCCTAGGCTTCCCACTTAGTAATGATGTGACTTTGTGCAAGACACTCATCTGAGTCTCTGCTGTCATCTGACAAAATTGGGATACTGACACCTTTTGCGTAAGATTGTGCTGGGAATGAAGTGAGTTAGTGAATATGACAGTACCTGACACACAGAACATGTGTGGTAGATATCTGTTTCCTTCTCTTGTGCCCCTATCCTAGGTTTACAAAGATGAGCAGGTAGTGGTGATTAAGGATAAATACCCCAAGGCTCGTCACCACTGGCTGGTCTTACCATGGGCTTCCATTTCCAGTCTGAAGGCTGTGACCAGGGAACATCTTGAGCTCCTTAAACACATGCACACTGTGGGGGAAAAGATGATTACAGATTTTGCTGGGTCCAGCAAACTCCGCTTCCGATTGGGTTACCATGCCATTCCCAGCATGAGGTAAGTGTTGTGGGTAGTGCTAGTGTATTCTGGTTCTAAGTGGACAGATGGATTCAGCTTGGGTGTGCTGATAGTCTCAAGGCCAAGGGGAGTAGGGTGGGATGTTTCCAAGGAAAGTGGGCTGAAACATCCACCCTTCTCCCTGATTTGCCTGTGACTTTTATTAGATTTTTCAGAAGCATCTATAACTCCTTAGTGATTAAGGACCATTGCTCTGGAGGAGACAAACATCACTGACTTTTGTCATGATAGCTCAGTAGATCTAAGATTTAAAATAAAATGAGAGAAAAATGCAGAACCTGTTCAAAGAACTCAACCAAGGCAGATCTCCATAGTTGTTGTTGTTGTCCTTTTTTTTTTTTTTTAAATATTTATTTTTGAGAGAGAGACTGAGTGTGAGCAGGGAGGGGCAGAGAGAGAGGGAGATACAGAATCTGAAGTAGGCTCCAGGCTCTGAGCTATAAGCACAGAGCCCAACATGGAGCTCAAACTCATGAACTCAAAGATCGTGATCTGAGTTGAAGTCGGACTTAACCAACCTGAGCCACCCAGGCACCCCTCCAGTTCTTCTGAGCTAAGCAACAAGATAAGCAGATTAATTGGATTTCGCAGTTTTTATCTTGTATTTGTTCATTTGTTTTTTCGTGATAAAATACACGTAACAAAGTTTACCACTTTAACCATTTTTTTAAAAAACTTTATTTAAATCCAAGTTAGCACAGTGTAATAATGACTTCAGGAGTAGGATTTTAACCATTTTTAAGTGTACAGTTTATTGGCATTAAGTATATTTACATTGTTGTGCAGTCATCACCATCATTTTTCTAGGACCTTTTTCATCTTCCCAAACTACCTCCCATTCCTCTCTACGGTCCCTGGTAGTTACCATTCTGCTTTCTGTTTCTAATAATTTGACTGCTCTAGGTGACTCATGGAAGTGGAATCCTACAGAAACTCTTTTTGTGATTAGCTTATTTCACTTAGAATAATGTCTTCAAAGTTCATGTATGTGGTAGCGTGTGTCAGAATTTGTTTTGGTTATTTTTTTTTTAACTACCTAACAACATTCTTCACGTTTTATTTAGATAATTATGACTTAAATTATGGGTGACTTTAACCAAATGAAATTTTTGTGCCATATTTTTTCCCCATCAGTACTCTTCCTTTTTTTTTTTTTTAAGTTTATTCATTTATTTTGAGAGAGGGTGAGAGAGCACATGAGCGAAGGAGGGGTAGAGAGAGATAGACAGAGAGAGAGAATCCTAAGCAGCCCAAGCAGGCTCTGCACTGCCAGGACGTGAACCACAATATCATGGCCTGAGTCAAAACCAAGAGTTAGACACTCAACCAACTGAGCCACCCAGGCGTCCCAGTACTCTTTCTTTAAAGTTGAGGCTTAGCTTACATACAACAAACTGCATCAGATTTATAGTTTGGTCAGTTTTGACAAACATATTCGTCCTGTAACTATCACTCTGATTAAGATACAGAACATTTCTGTCGTATCCCAGAAAGTTCCCTTGTGCTCCTTTCCAGTTAGTCCTTTCCTCAACCCTCGTGTTGTTCTGATTTCTTTCCACATAGGTTAGTTTTGCTTGTTCTAGAACTTCATATAAATGGAATCATATAATGTGTCTGACCTTTTTTAGTCAGCATTGTGATTTTGAGATTCATGTATATTGTCTTGTATATCATGGACATACTTCATGTTTTGCTCTTGTAGGTAAATACCTACAAGTGAAGTTGCTAGGTCTAAGGGTAGATGTATGTTGTACTCATTTAAAAAAATGCAGTTGACCCTTGAGGCGCCTGGGTGGCTCAGTCGGTTAAGTGTCCGACTTTGGCTCAGGTCATGATCTTGTGGTCGGTGAGTTTGAGCCCCGTGACAGGCTCTGTGCTGAGCCTGGAGCCTGCTTCAGGTTCTGTGTCTCCCTCTCCCTCTCTGCTCCTCCCCCGCTTATACTCTGTCTCTCTGTCTCTCTCTCTCTCTCTCTCTCAAAAATAAATAAACATTAAAAAAATGTTTTTAAAAATGCGGTTGACCCTTGAACAACACAGATTCGAATTGTGCAGGTCTACCTATATGCAGATTTTTTTTTAGTATAGTAAAATACTATAAAAGTATTTCTTTTTGTTGTGAGTTTCTTAATAGTTTCTTTTCTCTGGCTTGCTTTAGTGTAAGACTTCAGTATATAATACAACATACAAAATAATGTGTTAATGGACTGTTTATGTTATTGGTGAGGCTTCTGGTCAACAGTAGGATATTAGTAGTTAAGTTTTTGGGAAGCCAAATGTTACACTTTTGGATTTTTGATAGTGTGGGGGGTCAGTTCAAGGATCAACTGGATATGTTTAATAAGGTTTATTGTTAGAACCTTACTAAAAAATTTAGGACAAAAGTCACCCATAATCATAATTCTGTTTCTCCAGTGCTGTGCAGCCTGTGGCTAACAGAGCCCTTGACTGTAGAGCACTTTTCACATAGTAATCATGGTGTCCATACCTTCGTCATATAACAAATGCTGTTGCACTAAGAATGCTAAAAAAAGCTATGGCAGGTGTGGGTGGGAAGCAAAATGAGCAGTAAGTAAAGTTGCTGCTTACATATCCTTTTAAGATCACTATAATTTTGAATAAACACTGGAAAGGAAAAGGTAACAAATTTTTTTATTGTAAAAAATTTAGAAAATATAAAAAATAAAGTATGAAGCAGAACAAAGATCTTCCATAACATCACCATTAATTAAGCCCTAGACCTTACTTGAATTTCCCTTTTTTTTTTTTATGTTTTTCTGCTCCAGGATGCAGTCCAGGATCCTGTGTTGCATTTATTTATTTATTGTCTTTCCTTAGTTTCGCCTAACCTGTGACACTTCCTCCTCCTTTCCTGGTTTTCATGACCCTGACACTTTTGATGAATACTGGTTGGTTTTATAGCATGTCTCTCATTTTGGGCTTGTCTGATACTTTTTCATGTTTAGGTTGAGGTTATACTTTTTTTTTTTCTCCTCCTTTCAAAATACCAGAGATGATGTTGGGTCCCTCTAAGTGTATCATATCAAGGAGTGCATAATGCTGAGATGGCTTTTTACTCATGATATTAACCTTGATCACTTTGTTATGGTGATGTCTGACAGGGTTCTCTCTTGAGTTACTGTTTTCCCTTTGTAATTGATGAATATCCTGAATAGTTTGGAAGTGTGCTGCTATCCTGTTTGTCCTCAAACTTTTGTCCAGTGGTTTTAGCATTTATTGGTAGGTCCTGCCTGCAACAGTTATTACTGTGGTGTTTATCTTGCTGATTCAGCTTATCACGTCGGGGTCACCAGTTGTGGGTTTGGCTTTTGGCTTTGTCCAGCAAAGCTGAGGACAGCAGAAAGGATTACTTAAGACTCCAAAAGTCAAGAGACGTGAAAGGGAGGCTAAGGGAAGGCACCCCAAGCTGCTCTCAAGCTCCCGTTATTTATTAGGCATACATTATAGGGGAATCACTGTGCAATATGAAAATTGGCACGTAGGTGTCAGTAAGAATGTCTAGAAAAGCGTGCAAAAAAACAAGGTATTCCCCAGACTGCAAAAGAGCAGATGCCGGAAAGCAGGGTGGTGAACAAGATAAGATATTCCATAGATAACATGGTCTAAGGAATTCATAAGCACACGCAACCCTAAATACACGTTAACTAGATACTGGTCAGCTGTTTTCAGCAGAGCCAGAAAGCAGTGTAATACATTCCCTATAATCTCCTTAACCAGGACAGAGCTATTTGATTTCCCACATTACCTAATGGTGTTTTTATGTTTCCGTCATTCTCTTTAATTTATTTATTAGAATTCTTCTGTATGGAAGAGCTGTCCTTTCTCCCCCATTATGTCTATTCAGTTATTTATCAGTAAGGACTCATGGGTGTTTATTTTATTCTATAGGTTTTAATTTGTCATTCATTTTATTTCTCAAATTGTTCTGGCTTTGGTCCTTGGAAGCTCCTTTACATTGGGTCCTGTATCATTTTGATATGGCCCTAACATTTTTTGAGCACTTCTTTATTTTCTGGAGCAAGATGTTCCAGGTTCATCTTATATTTTTTTCTGTTCTAGCCCTGGAAGGAACCTTTTATTTTATTTAGTTCTTTTATTGGATAATGATATTTATAAACCAAGACGTGCATACTAAGTTTCTATATTGAGAGAAGTGGTTGATTCCAGAGTGTCTTTGCTCCTAGGTCCTCTAAGCAGATAGAGCCTGGAAATACATGCATGAATCCTAACCCACACAGACATTCTCTCTCTTTCTTTCTTTCTTTCTTTCTTTCTTTCTTTCTTTCTTTCTTTCTTTCTTTCTTTCTTTCTCTACTTGTGTATGGAAAAGCAAAAATTTATACTAATACCTCTCGCTCTAGTTCAACTCTGCAAGGTTCATTCTTGTCTCCCCCTTTCTTTTGTTGTAATGTCTTTGTCCAACAGTGAAAAATCTGGCTCTCATTAGATATCATAAATTCGCTTACCTGTTTGATCTTAGTGTACACATAAAATAGTTACAGAATTGCTAACCCATACCCTTGTGAGAAACACATTTACTCATTAGGGCACAGTATTTGTATACAGCTTTTTTTTATCTTTACGGTATCCAAACTACTGTTGTTCAAAGTTCACTTGGCAAGTTATTTTTTTCCTGACCCCCTTCAGTCTGGTTCCCTTATTTGTTTGTAATACTGTTAGGTTTGTTACTGCCTATATTCCATTTTGAATTCCTGCATGTATTGGTTGGTTTTGATTATTTATTGCGGGGATAGGAATATTACTGATTCTAAGAGTCAAAGCTATACAAAAAGGCATCTTACTTGGTTTAATAAGTCCAAAAGAGAACTCTTGATTTTCTTCCTCAAACCTGCTTTTCTTTTAAGCTTTCCCATCTCTGTAAGTGGCACCTCCCCCAAACCATATCCAATCCTTCCACATTAGGGAGTCCTACTGGTTCGAGTGCAAAATGTATTCCTAATACTGCAGCTCTAATCTAAGGTGTGTTTATTTCTAGCTTCGACTTCTGCAGTAGCTTGCTAACTTGTCTCTGTATCCATCGTTATCCTCTTTATAGTTCCTTCTCTGCAGACCAGCCAGAGTGATCTTTTAAAAGTGCAAATCAGAGACCATGTAAGCAGAATACAGTGCAGACCCCTTGTCAACCTATAAGACTCTTTATGTTCTGGCCCCTACCTCCTTGGCTCCAGCCATTCCAGATGTATTTATCACCTTTCTGTTCCTCAGTTGCACGAAGTTCTTTCTCATCTCAGGGCCTCTGCACTTGGCCTCCCACTCCCTGAAACACTCTTCCCCCAGATCTTTGCTTGCCTAATTGCTTTCTCAGACCAAATCACTGCCTGGGAGGGGCCTTCCCTGAACACTCTTGGCTAGATGAAGAGGTAACCTCTACTCCCTGAGCACTTTGTGTCCCATTTCCCTGGCTTATTTTTTTCTTAGTGTTAATGGTTTGAATTTTCCTTGTTTATGTGTTTACTTATTTTTTATTTGTCTTCATTATTAGAATATAATTTCTGTAAGGGCAGAGGCCTTTCTCATTTTGTTCACTGATAAATTCCCAGTGCTAGAATAATCCTTGGCCCTTTAACAAGCATTACATATTTTTCAGTGAATGGGTGAATGAATTGGATTAAATGGAAACACTAGCAATATTTTATATACCTGTACTTTTACTGTTTGTCATTTTGATGAAGCCATAGTTTTTAATGGATTTAATGGTCTTTTTTTATCCCCCCTCTCACCTAGCCATGTACATCTTCATGTGATCAGCCAGGATTTTGATTCTCCTTGCCTCAAAAACAAAAAACATTGGAATTCTTTCAATACAGAATACTTCATAGAATCGCAAGGTAAACAGTGTTGTTTAGTTTTCACGTTTGTTTCATTTTCTCACCTGTTCTTATATTTGCTTTAGTTGTTTTCCTAGATAATAACCTGGCCTCAAAAGCCCATGTACAACTTTGTGTTCCCTATAAAGATTCACCCATTAAAATAAACTGGATTATTTGGGTTCAGTAGGATTGCCACTTTGCTGTGAGCAGCCTTCTTGGTGGGGTTAGAGGGTAGAGATCTAGAAAGCTGTTATGTCAGAGTCAGAAAGGTGTTTTGTTCTAACAACAGGGGCCTTAAAGGTTGTACTGAGAATTATTGGAGTTCATAGACATGAAAGCTCTTAACAGTTGTCTCTTCTGCCATCAGCTGGGTAGGGGCTTGGGGGCTGCCTCATGTGAGGAGTGGTTGATTAACAGGGGAAGGCTGTGTATATATAGAAGGAAGCATTTCCCAGGGTATGTACTGTGGAACTTCAGTATGCTGGGATGTTAATGATGGCAGCTACCACTGACCAAGGGCTAACCAAGGGTAAAACACTCTGATATAAGCTTTTGATGTAATAATATGGATTGCTTACAGTGTGTCCTGAAGGAATGTAATTACCTCAAAAACAGATTGCTCAGATTTAGAATCTGATTCCCAGCAGTGAGTTTAACCTCAAGTTTACTAGCTTTAGGATACCTGGCATATTTTTATGTGGAGTCAGAGTTTCTTTTCTGGGGGGTATCTTGTATTGGATTTCTAGAGTAGCTGGGCTCTGAACTTTTTTCCTTTGCCTGCAGCTGTGATAGAGATGGTACAGACCGCTGGCAGAGTGAGTGTCCGAGATGGGATGCCTGAGCTCTTGAAGCTGCCCCTCCGTTGTCACGAGTGCCAGCAGCTGCTGCCTTCCATTCCTCAGCTGAAAGAGCATCTCAGGAGACACTGGCCAAAGTGATTCTGTGGAGCCTGAACTTTTGCAGCAGGTGTGGCTGATTGTTTAGAGCAAATTTCTGGCACCTGTTCTGGATTGCTTGTGAACTTTTATTTCTTGAATTAAAACATGCAGCTTCCCCCGCCCAAACAAAGCTTCTTCTGTTCCTGAGTGGCTCCAATATGGGATGACCTGAAATAGTTCAAGAATTAGGAATTTGGGGTTGTTTTGGATGTGTTCTCTGGTGATGGTGGCTGGGACAGGCCTGAGCCCCGATCTCCAGGATCCATGTCAGGTCTGACTCACGGGGAGCAAAGCCATGTTCACACTGACCTAATGTAAGATATGGAATCAGAGAGCAGGCTATATATTTCTGTTCTGTACATTTAATCCTTCCTCCCCAGAGGCATGTGGTACCCTTCATTAGAGCAGCTCGAGAGGTCTGGTATTTAGCTTAAAGGCACTAATTGGTCTTGTTCTCTGATCTTAATCTGTTCTGTAATATTCTTTCTCTTTCCTTTCTTTTTTAATTTAATTTAATTTAATTTACTTATTTATTTACTTATTTATTTGGTTTTAAATCTTCAGGGTTTTTTTTTTTTTTTTTTTTAATTTTCATCCAAATTAGTTAGCATATAGTGCAACAATGATTTCAGGAGTAGATTCCTTAGTGCCCCTTACCCATTTAGCCCATCCCCCCTCCCACAACCCCTCCAGTAACCCTCAGTTTGTTCTCCATATTTAAGAGTCTCTTATGTTTTGTCCCCCTCCCTGTTTTTATGTTATTTTTGCTTTCTTTCCCTTATGTTCATCTGTGTCTTAAGGTCCTCATATGAGTGAAGTCCTATGATATTTGTCTTTCTCTGACTCTTTCCTTTCTTCATGGAGAAATTAGTTTCTTCTGTTCCTTTCATTCCTTTCTATCCAAAACCATCCATGCTTCCTTCTTAGGAAGTGTCTCACCAGTACTTATTTACTCTGAGCAAACAGGCTTGGTGAGGGGGTGGAGAGATGGGTTTTTTTCCCCTAATATCAGGGGTTCCTGGCTGATGAGGAAATACTCGGCCAAATGTTTGTTCATCAGGGTTCAGCTGTCAAGCCTTCTTGCTGGCCTGCTTGGATCTTTTGTCTGAAAATAAAGTTATTTGTTTGGGGCAGCTCTCTTAGGTAGTTGAAAATTATTGGGAGTTCAGGTAATAGTCACAAACTCAGTTCTGATGCATGTAGAGATCATTGTTAACTGAAAAGTTGCATAGAACCCCATAGCTTCATTTTTTACTCAGAACAAATTTGGATGTCACTGTTGGAGCAAATCTGTTTTTGGATAATGTCAGAACTAAAGGTAAAAGGAAATCTAAAATGTTGCTTTTGATTGCATTGGTGATCCATTTGAGGATGTGGCTCTTTTTGCTCTTGAGTTTGTTAAAAAAAATAAAAGAATACCCTTAATAATAACTTCTCTCTGGAGAAAACCAATTTGTGGAGACCGTATCTGACCTCAGTCTTTCATAAACAAACAGAATGCTACAGTGGTTTTTTGGTTGAGCATGGGTATAGTCATATAGTCCTAAATAGTAGTAATTAATGATTATAGCAGCTAACATTTGTTCAACTCCTGTGCATCTAGGCATTATTCTAATACTTTTTTCAGATTATCCCATTTCTCACTGTATGTAATTCTGTGGGGTAGGTATTCTTGTTATGACCCTTTAAAGGGGAAGAATTTAATAATCTGTAAAGGACCCTGGGCTTCAAAGTTGGTCTTGGTTCTGGGGCATCAAACACATTTTCCCTATTAGTTGAAGAATATAAATGTATTACTAACCAGTAGGGGCCATAGACTCATAGGGGCATTGGGCCTGTGCTGACCAAAAGCTCTTCGTGGCATTTTATCATTGATTTCTCTGAGGACAGTCAGTTCCTCTAAAGCCCCTTTTCCACATCTGATGCCTTAAAGCCCCTAGAAACTGTTTCTAAAGGTATACTCCATGGATACCTGAGATCAGAATTGCTAGTTTCCTTCTACAACATGTAAACACTTGGGCTTTATCTCAAAACCACTGAATCACAATCCTTTGGGCCTAGGAATCTGTATTATAAAACATTCAGGATGACCGTTTGCATATTAAAGTCTGAGAACCACAATATAAATGAACTCTGGGCTTCAAAGCACTTTGCATTTCTGAAAGTTCCAGATTAGACTGTCCCTGCCAGGATACACACACAGTTTCCTGGTTGGTTTTCTGGGCTAGTTGCAGGCCTTCCTTCCCTCTGCATGGTCAATTTTATTTCAGGATCCAGGGAGACTTTGGGCATTAGATAAGGGAGAATGACTACTTATAGGGACCAGCCCTTTGTTTCTGCAGGATTTGGGGGAGGCCCCCTGGCCCCATGTTTTGTTTTTGTTTTTGTTTTAATTTTTAAAATTTATTTAGAGAGAGAGCAGGGCAGGTATAGAGGGAGAGGGAGAGAGAAAGAATCCCAAGCAGGCTCTGCACTGACAGTGTGGAGCTCGATTTGAGGCTCAAACTCATGAACCTGAGTTCATGACCTGAACTGAAATCAAGCCACTCAGGCGCCCCTGGCTCCAAGCTTTTTGGGACCAGGCCTGGTGCTGACGACTTCCTTTTCTTTTTTCTTTTTTAAAATATTTATTTATTTTGAGAGAGAGAGGGAAAGATCATGTGCTCACATGAGGGGAGAAGGGCAGAGAGAGAAGGAGAGAGAGAATCCCATGCATGAGATCATGAGACCCAATCATGAGATCATGACCTGACCCAAAATCAAGAGTTGGGTGCTTAACCAACTGAGCCACCTATGCACCCCAACTGTTTCTTTTCAATGGCTCCCATCCCTTCCTGCTCAGACATCAGTCACAGAGGCTTGGTCTGGGACCTGTGATGAACTCAGCTAACCTTAGGCTCAGAGCCTATATATTTTTCATCTTCTGGGTCTGTCTGAGATATCCAGGTACAAATGGTCCTTTCCAGGACCGGACCATACTTGAGATGGTCACTAAGAGTCCTTGCAGGTTCAGGGATGCTTCCTGGAGTCTGGTATCTGGTAATCAGTCACATACACTGGATATGGCTGGATGTCAGAGATTCAGCATTGATCTCTGTCAGAATTGGCCTAACTGCCTCTCTCTGTCCCAGTAGCTACAACTTGGAGATCTCCACAGAGCTCTGAAGATTCTTCCATAGACTAGATTTAAAAAAAAAAAAAAATGATGAAGGCCACGAAGCTCACTCCCCAGAATAATGTATACACATTTTATGTACCCTTAAAGTGCTTCCATGGACTCCCTAAGGGGTCTGTGAACCCCAACTTAACTTCTGCTCTGAAGGAAAAAGTCACCACTTTGCATGGGAGCTTAGGAGGTGTCTGGGATCCCCTCCTATGGAGGACTAGGGGGAGAGACCTTACCTCCAAGATATCCCTGAGATGCTCTCCTTTGGTTTCATTGCTCCTTCCTCAGCCCTTTGGTGCATGCACATCCTGGGGTCTTCTGACTAGAGATGGAATTCAGGCCCAGGAGCTGCTTGCTCTAGTTTAGCCACCACATTCAGGCAGGAATCTTGGGAAGTGGAGAAATCTTCAGCAGGTCTGAGGGGTTCAGGAACCCTGACTGGCCGACTTATCATGAGCTATCTAAAAGGCAGTGAATCTACATTACTAAAACCAGTCATCTGCAAAAATAGATCAGCTATATCATGAATGTATCCCAGGATAGTGGGAATGGCAGTATCTCATGGGTACAGTATGTTAACAGTACAAACTGTGCTGGATTCAGTAAGTAATCTCTGACTAAGGCAGAGATTTTGATGAGGCCTCAGCCAATGTACTTGGGAATTGCAGAACATTTAACTGAACTTCAGATAAGGTGCCCAGTGAACTTTTTAAAAATAGGTATTGCCAAAACAGTTAATTTTCTACCTAATCAACAATGTTATATAGTTTAGCATGTTGATATTAAAATCACAATGAGAATATTTGGTAAGAAACTGCAACCAAGGAGAGACTATATCACAGTGTATGTGATATATGATGATATATGTGATTTATGTGAGATATAGTGAGGGAAATGTTGAAGAGTGAGGTGACCACCTTTACATTCTTTGTTTAGCCAGGCTACCCTGTGACCTTGAACAACAGAAGTTTTAGAAGAACAGATGAGAAAATGAGGAGTCAGAAAAAAGGACATGAAATATTGAGGTATATAGGTCCCATGCCACCCCCTCTCCCAAGTGGGCTATTGTTACATGATCACTAGAAAAAATGGTCTTACTTTGCCTGTTTATCCCAGACTTATTACTGTGTTGTAGTTGGGTGGAGTCTTCTCAAGGTACAGGGCATAGTGGCATGAAAAAATAGAACAAATGCACATAACTCACATTTGTGACTCTAAGTTGTATTTCCTCCGTTAGGGACTATCCTCTTTTACCTTAGCCCCATCATACCTAGGCAAGGCAGCTGTTTTATTAAAATAAACTGGTTGAATATGGTTACTTCAACTCTAGCCAAGAAACCAGATTTAAAATGGAGTTCCTTTGTTGCTTAAAGAGAAGGTAGATATGATAACAGAGCTGAACTGGAAACCTGAAACTGAACAAGTGAATGCTTTATATGAGAACATGAAGAATAGACCTTAAATAGTTTATGACAAATCTTAAGTCAGAGCTGGGGAAAAGGGCTCTCAAATTCCATTAGAATCTCTGAACGGGAGTAATCTACTCTTAATATCTTAATTTCTTAACTTTGTCTTTACTTCTTCCTTTCTTTTTAAAAATTTTTAACAAACTCTACCATAAAGGAATGGGTTTTGAGTTTTAGAGTCTACTAATGATTAGTGTTCTCATGTGTTATTAGCATTATTTAGGCCATTGTTGAATGACTCATCAAATCAGAGATACACTCAAGTGCCTGAGTGTTCCTTTGTCAGCAGCTGCTGTCTACCCAAACTTTAGGGAAGGGAGTGGCCAGGATGTGGGGCAGTGGGAAAGGAGTTTAGACCTCTAGGATTCTGGGCCACTCACTGTTCAACTCTTTTTGCCTGTTCCATTTTGCAAATTTATTTTGAGACCATCTATTTCAACTTCCTCAATTTTTAGAAGGCAGCTGGGACTTGGAGATTTAAGGGGCTCATTTAGCAATTTAAACCAGATCTTGGCCTTTATTGCATTCATCTCTTTGTTCCCGGATCCTCTCAGACACTGAGATATATATATATATTTTTTTAAGTAAACTCTGCCTCCAATGTGGGGCTTGAACTCACGATCCCAAGATCAAGAGTTGCATGCTGTACTGACTGAGCCAGCCAGGCAGCATAGACACTGATATCTTATTTGAGAATAAGGATTGGCTACTCTCCTAAGTCCCACTCACTTCTGTCCTGCCTCATAATATTTTTTTCATGTAAATGCAGAGTAGAAAAAAGAAAATCACCTTAGGCTTGTATTCGGGGCTCAGCTCTGTTCTATGTTGGCTGTGTGGCACTGGGTTAGTCATTTAACCTCTCTGGCATCAATTTCACCATCTGTGAAATGGAACTAAAATATGTACCTCTCATGTTGACTGAGGATTAAACAAGCATGAACGTGAAAAGGACCTGGTAGTGGGATGGTCCAGCATTCAGTCCTGGTCTCCTCTCTGTGGGAGGCCGGACCCCGGTGCCAGGCTGAGACCGGGTCGAGCAACGGCTCCCTGTTGACTCAGCCAACCCGGTGGTTCCCCCTCCCATTCCCCCACTTGCAAAGGCATACGAAAGCCTTGTCAAGGCTGAGAAAGCTAATTCCTGAAGCCTGTGGTCTGTGGGTGTTGGCAGTAATGTTACCCCCCTTTTCTACCCCGGGTCAAAGAGAAACAAACAGGGGAACTGTGTTTTGCTAGCAATCTATCAACAAGGTCTTGTCGTGACCCGTTTAGAAAGTTCATAAGGTACACAGAACTAAATGTTTTGGCTGGCAGCGATCATGTGAAACCTGTTTATTCTTAGAATGACCTGATCCATAAGAGTCTCGATATAAAAGATTGTGCACAGCAACAGTAAAGCCGTCACTTGGTCCATCAGCCCAGGGGACCCTCCTGTTCCCAAACTGGCTTCTCTTCTCTTTTTTTTTCTTACATTCCCCTACCCTCAGGACCCTGATCTCGGTGTTTGTTGCGCCGGTCACAACACCTCTCCCAAACTAAACCCGTCTGATCTGTGAAGCCTCGGTGAATATTCTCTCAAGCAAGCTCTTTTGCACTTCGAACCTTCCAACTTCTCATATGTATGTATGTATGTATGTATATGTGTATGTATTTTAAGTAGGCTTCATGCCCATCATGGAGCTCAATGCGGGGCTTCAACTCACAACCCTGAGATCAAGACCTGAGTTGAGATCACAAGTCATGCTTAACCGTCTGAACAACCCAGGTGCCCCTTGGTTTCTCATATTTAAAACCAGGGCCTTGGATTAGATTATACTTAAAGTCCCTCCCTGTAAGATACGAGTCCTCAGCTTTCAGCCTGTTAGCTCCTATTGCTCTGTCCTCTGGGTCTTTTCTTTTTTCTTTTTTTTCTAAGACTGAAATTAGCCAATAAGCTTTCTAAAGCACAAGAAATTCTTTGCACTCCTGCCTTAATCCGTAAAGTAAGTTTTTAAAGAAGTCTTCATTTGTCCCACTTTGTGCTGGTTCTGGACCTATCAGGGAGGCAAAGAGCATGGCTGAATCTCTAGGGGTTTAAATGACATCATTAGGCTCCCTTTTCATTTCTTAGTTCTGCTTTTTTGGGTTGACTCTCTAGGGAGCAGTAAGAACAGTTGTGGGCCTCAGAGTGAGAGAGCTCAATCCTCTCCATCCCTTACCCCTCCACATTTCTGCCAAAGCACAGAAAGGACACTGACTTCTTTGCTTAGGTCACATACTCATCTCTAGACTAATTACTGTGTCTCTTAGGTGGATGGCATACTCTGGCCATCTCAAGTAACAGGACTATCTTGAGGTGAGGAGTGGAGGGCCACAAGACTGTTGGCCCCACTAGAATTTCATGGACGAGGGAGAAGCAGTTTGCAAAAACAATAGTTGTTTACCACTCATGTGGACTGCATACATCATCCCCATGTGCTGGTAGCTCTTTGGTTCTGCACTGTTGCCATGGAATCTAAGACTGAAAAGGAGGCAAACAGTTCTGGATTTCTGGCAGCTCCAAGTTGAAAAGTTGACACAATCCACTGCCCCCACTATTGTCCTGTATTGTTTGCTTTGATTGGAAGAAAAACTATATCATATTTTCAAATTTAATGACTAGCTACTGGCCAAGGACCTTTTGCAGAAATTTCTCCAGAAACTATAGGGTGTACTCTTACAATGCTGGTTGGAGTTGCCAGGGTCCTCGGGCATCTCTATGTCCTGGTTCACCAGCAGACCATCAGCCTTTGTTGCTCTTTAATTGGCTGCATTCTGGAGATAGGAGCCTAGGTCCAGGGCAGAGAAGGAGGCTTTCAGGGGTGCTTAAAAAGCCAGTTGAGCAGCTGGATTCTTATCCACTATGGACAGCATTTCCTTTGTCATAAATATTCTCTAGGTTACTAAGTACCTAGAGAATTGCCCAGTGACTAGGGAACAGAAACTTATTTTTGCTTTCAAGAACCCAGAAAAGGGAAAATGTTCATGACAGAGCAAGGGTAGGAAGTAGGTCAAATACTAAAATGTGATCCATCCGGCTGGTCAGGCATTAGGTAGGAGACCCAAGGTTTTGGAGAGTCCCCAGTAGGCACACCTATCTGAATTATCTACCTGAGAAACTGATAGACCATATGTCCCCTTAATGTGAATGACAAGAAGGTGGCCCCTGCAGGCGGGAGCTGTTAGCCCACACTCACCCCTGAAGCAGAGGCCCAGGTACGGCACAAATGCCCAATCGTATAGGGTGGGGATGTTATTCTTCACCAGGCCATGATGTTGTCTACAACATGTTACTGAAGTTCCATCAAGTACCCAGTGAAATTCAGTGAACGTAGAACATAACGATATCCCAATAAAATTTTGTTGAGTGAATGAAACCTCATGTCATGCTTTGAAAGCAAAAAGAAAACAGAACTCTTTCTGTTAGAGCTAATTTAACTGTCAAATGTGTTGTGAGGCTGTATCTTTGACTTTCAGAAACATTTTGATAAACATCCTGTTGCCATTGTTTATGGACAGCGTATCTCTTATGGATCAGAATTAGTGGAACATAAACATGTTAAGATTTTCTCATATAATGTTCCAGATAATATTTTCCTATGTAACGTTCCAGATTTCAATCTCTGCTAACAAACCAGGTGATCAGGGCTATTGGGGTTTTCCGTATCTTTTCTAGGAGAAATCTGTTTTTTGGGTTACTATCTTTGGCCACCAGATGGCAGTATTTGAACAATAAATTCTTAATCTGCTTTATAATACAAAATGGTTTTACAAAACTCTTTTATGTTTCAGAATCAATGCTTCAAAGTAAAATATGTAAGTTTTTTTTTTTTTTAATAAGGCTGGTGTGTGTTTAACTGATCTCCTAATTAAGATAGAAGTTTGAGAGACAACCAAGGTATTGGTAAGAATGTAAAACATGCATGATTGATGATACGGGGAGAAGGTTTGGCTTGGAGGTTAGACTCTAACATTAACTAGAGCCACGACTGAGGCCTGATTCTGGAATTTATCAGATGAAGGTTTTAAGGCATGTCAAATGCATGGTAGGCCTTGAAAATATGATAGCTTATTTCCTCCCATTTCTTAATTTGACCCCAGGATTAGTAACTCTTATTCTCATCACAAAGTATAACTGGGAGTAGTAGTGCTGGGAGCAGACACTTCTGGGCATATCCTTGAAAAGTGGGGTTATTTTTACATTGATGTAATTTTGTTAAGTCTCTGGTGTTTTGATATTAGAGGAAGCACTGTCAAAGTGAGACAAATGATATACAGGGAAGGTAAAGGGGTATGTGTGCATTTTCCATGGGTTAGCTTCCCTCAAAATCTCCTTCTGATATAAGAGCTCAGCTCCATTTATATCCTCCAGCTTTTCTAAGAGTTTTGTCATCTAAGCAGGCAGAAAAATGCCCCAGCCTGAAACAGTGTCAGAATATTAGAGCTGGAAAGAATTCTACAAACTAGGACTCCTGGCATTTTGAAGTAGTCACGGGTTCAGGGAATTTGGTGAAAGCTATGGACCCTCTCCATACATTTTCAAACAAATCAGTCATCGATGAATTCCTAGGGCAAAGTTTCTCAACTGGTGTGTGTGTCCATGTGTGTATATGTAGATGTGTAAGTCACATAGGCGCTAATTGTTTTGAACCATCTGGTAGGGCTTTTTTTCCAAACCACACACAGAAATTCACTCTGTGAATACCATGGAAGGGCATCTAATGCCCTTGGTGCTTTGGGTAGACAAATGTTTAATCTCTTGCCTTGAGACTCTGTTAAAACTCTTTAATCTAGTAGCCTCTGATGTCCCATTGAATGGTTTGAGACAGAAATGATTGTTATAACTCCAGTGACAAACTTATGTCCTTATTAAATACCAAGATTGCTTATATTCCCAAATTCATGCTGGGAGAAAATACACTAAAATTTTAATTAGTAGTCATTTTTGGATGGTGAGAATGTAGGTAATTTAAATTTTGTTATATTGTACAGATTTCTTTTCCTTTCTTTTTTTTTTTTTTTTTTTGAGAGAGAGAGAGAGAGAGAGAGAGAGAGAGAGAGAGGAGAGAGAGAGAGAGAGGGAGGGAAAGAGAGGCTCGATCTCACTACTGTGAGACTGTGACCGTGAGATTGTGACCTGAGCTGAAATGAGTAGTCAGACACTTAACTGACTGAGCCACCCAGGCTCCCCTATTATTCAGATTTCTAATTAGGTACAATGAACATGTATTTGGGAATGTGAGAAAACCTAGATTTTATTTATTTTTTTATTTTTTTAATTTTTTTTTTCAACGTTTATTTATTTTTGGGACAGAGAGAGACAGAGCATGAACGGGGGAGGGGCAGAGAGAGAGGGAGACACAGAATCGGAAACAGGCTCCAGGCTCTGAGCCATCAGCCCAGAGCCTGACGCGGGGCTCGAACTCCCGGACCGCGAGATCGTGACCTGGCTGAAGTCGGACGCCCAACCGACTGTGCCACCCAGGCGCCCCTCTAGATTTTATTTTTTAAAAAATAGATCACAGAATGTAATCCACATTCAGTTACTTATATTAATAGCCAATAAAACAAAAAATGGCTAATAATTTTAATAAGATAAGTTCTCCAGACCTCTAGAGGCAGACAGACATCCTGCAAGGCCAAATTTCAGGCTATAACAGATTCAGTTGGGCCTGAGGAGGACACAAGTGAAGGTAAATTCAAGTTTGGGATCCGATTTCCTTGTTACTAGATCTAGAAAAGTAGATTTGTCTGCCCCCAACCTTAATCTCTGTCTTTTTCACAGAGATATCAACTATATTTTGTTCAAAATTCTTGTCCTAGCAACTTCCTATTTGTATTTATAAATGTCTTTCAGCAGCCATTAAGGTCCCATAATTTATCTTGGTATTATGTTGATGTGGCATGCTATATTAAGTTCCAATTTTGGACCATCCTTGAGTTCTGGGGATGACCCTCTTGGTTCCTGAGGGCTACTCTTTCAATGTTGCTTGGACGTGAGGATATATTTTTGATGGATGGGGATGGGGGGTGAATTCTATAGATTAGTTCATGTGTGAGAGCTTTGTGGCCTGGAACCCAGACTTCTGATGTAAAGCATGAGGAGAAGAGGAGGAGCAAATGGGACCTGAAAATCAGGAGGAGAATGGTTAGGAGTTTGGCTTGCTGGATTAGTTCTAGGGTATCCTTTGTGGTAGAGAATTCCAGTAATGGGAGAGATGGAGATCTGACTTCTACATGATAACCAACCCTACATGATAAAGAGGGAGGGAGGAGAAGGATGAAAAGAGATACATGAGGTGAACATTTGGGGAAGACTTTGAGGCCTTTGGGACATGGGAACCTTGGAGAGGTCTAGAAAACTACAGAATATAAGGAGGGGAATTTGGAGAAGGGTTTTTTCCCCCTGGATAGAAATTGGATCTCTTCAATGGTTTTTGATAGATGTTAGCAAAGATTATATATTCTTTTTTTTTTTTTTTTTTTTTAAATTTTGATCTTTGTTCTTATTTCTCGTATCTTTATTATGTGTTTCTTGACACTTTATTATAAAGTGTCACTTTTCAGGGGCGCCTGGGTGGCTCAGTCGGTTAAGCGTCTGACTTCAGCTCAGGTCATGATCTCACGGCTTGTGAGTTCAAGCCTCGTGTCAGGCTCTGTGCTGACAGCTCAGAGCCTGGAGCCTCTTCAGATTCTGTGTCTTTCTCTCTCTGCCCCTCCCGTGCTCACACTCTGTCTCTCAAAAATAAATAAACATTAAAAAAAAATTTAAAGTGTCACTTTTCAGAAAAGTAACTCTTGGATTTGTTACTTTCATGACTGTCTTTATAATTTGTTTTTGCCCTAATTCTTTAGTCTTTATTATTTTGTTTATATTTTTTGAGTCAAATACCGGGTTCATATACATTAGTATTAAGACATCTCTTTTTATCAGAATTTTTAAAATAGTGAAAATATTTAAGACTGTGAATTGAATGCTGGGTTGGACTGAGACTTACGGAGATGGCCTTGGCTGTTGATAGCAAGGAAATGTTTAATCTGATTTCAGCACCTGAGCCATCAGGTTTCCTCGTATCTGTCAGAGAAGTCATATATATGTTCAAGATGGTAAAATGGAAATATCATGTTATCCCTCCCTAGGATAAGGTTTTGTTCCTTGTGTGTTTCACAAATATTTTTCTTTCCTGTTTTCTTATACATAATTGTGTTAGGGTAGTCTCATCTCTTTTCTCCTTACCTTCACCACAACAATGAAACAGTATGGCCTGGACAAGGATCTGCTGTTAGTCTTTTATATTTAGTATGATTTTAAACCTCAACATTATCTTTTTAAGATTGGAGTTTGCATTTCAGCTTTATTTGTACAACAAAAAATTTTGTCCCCGGTTGAGGGATTTTAATTTTAATGAAGTACTATGTATGTATTTATTTATTTATTTTACAACTTATTATTATTATTATTATTATTATTTTTTATGGATTGTGCTTTTGGTATTGTAAAGTCATCACCAGACCCAGGGTCACCTGGATTTTATCTCATGTAGTCTTCTAGGAGTTTTATAGTTTCGTATTTTACATTTTGGTCTGTGATCTTTTTGAGTTAATTTTTTGTGAAAGGTATAAAGTCTGTGTCTAGATTCATTTATTTCTTTGCCTGTGAATGTCTAGTTAAAGAATTTTTAAGCATTATCTAATGGGGAAAATTTCTTATATGAAGTGTCTGTTTCTTCCTTCCCTCCCAATGTTTTCTTCCCTTAATGAGAATCTGTGATTAAAGAGAAGAATTTCAAGGGAGAAACGTAAAACTGCCAGCAGAAGGCCATGCAACTTAGACTAGAGTGTGAGGCCTCCACTTCCCATCCAGCTGGTTTTTCTTCCTCTGACAACAGTGGGAGTGGGGAGTGGGACGCCTTCCCTGGGCTGGATGTGCCAAACTGTTTCCAACTCCATTGTGGCCATCAGTAGGGTTCCCTCACCTCCTACCTGTTCTTATTTGCCAGTTCATAGGCACCTTGGAATGGGAGCAGTGTTTAGAAAACCATGCGTTTGTGTCAGTATCATAATCCCAAGTCACTTCAAGATTTGGGGGAAAATGAGCAAGGGCAGCTACCACCATGGTAACTGTGAAAAAATCAGTTCTTTGTAGAAGGTGTGACTGAATTGTTACAATTTGGAAAGAACTTGTCACAGTGTGTGATCTGCCCAGAGGCACTCTCCAAAACACCACAAAATCCTCCAGGAATCTTTTCATCCTTTTGAAACTCCAGTTTGCATTTCCAGGAGCCTGACTGACCTGCTGAGCACAGTGTTCTATAAAGGCAGAGTTACTGGTGGTGGCAGGGACACCAGAGTGGCATTACTTTTTGAGAAAGAGATGGGAACTCATTCATAAGAGCAAGATGGGCACAGAGAGCGTTCGTTAGGCTGCCCAGGCATGGAGGTGGGCCGTGAGGATAGGGTGGTCTTTGGGGACAAAAGGAATTGCCATGCTATGTTTGCCATGAGAAACAGAAATTGGTCCCTTCAAGATGAGATTTCTTCCCTCTCCTGCTAAGAACTAGGTAATATGGTCTGCTGGGAATAGAGGCACTAGATAAACAGTACTGAGGTTCCTTTGTGCCAGTCACCAGCCTTGGCAGCAATGCCACGGGGAAGATGGCTTTAGTTTCACTTTGCTTGAGGAATTTACAGTTCAGTGTGGTAATGACCCAGTCTAAGGTAGGGAGTGGGGGATTGGATAATCCGAAGTTAGAACTCTTTCCTTACGTCTAGGTGCCCCCTTCTGCATCCACACATAACATCTCCCTTAAACTGATTACTGAGCCTTGAATTTACGTCACGGCATGTTAGCAGACAAGTTGAGAATGACTAAACCTGGCTGAGGTGAAGGCAGTAACTTGGATGGCCTTGTTATGTTATACTTTCCTTAGTCCTCTTCATAAGGTCACCTGTAATATTGTCTACCCTTAAGGATTACTGAGAATATTTTTAAAAAATGTTTACTTATTTTTGAGAGAGAGAGAGAGGCAGTGAGAGAGGGAGAGAGAGAATCCTAAGCAGGCTCTGCACTGTCAGCACAGAGCCTGATGTCGGTCTCGAACTCAAACCATGAGATCATGACCTGAGCCGAAATTAAGAGTCATATGCTTAACCTACTGAGCCTCCCAGGCACCCCTTGTTGGATGATTGAGAGTATTAAATGAAATAATGAGGGTAAAGCACTGGGTAGATAGTCACTAAATAACTATGATTATGGCAAAGAATTATTTTCAAAGGAAACTTAATGGTAGAATTGGTTCAATCTATTCATAGTAATTCTTATTTGTTTTGTTTTTTGTTTTTTGTTTTTTTTGCTCACATAAGGAATGATGCAGAAATGAATAGTTTTTAGATTCATTTTGGTAGATGCCAAATATACCCTCAGACCAAATAAAGTGTTCTTGACAAAACAAGTCATTTTAATGTAAAAGAATTTCAAGAAAAACTAAATAATCTTTAGTCCCTCCTCTAAAGATAAGGGCTTGCAGCACTAGTTTCTACATTACTTAATAAACTATTAAGTTTTCAAAGTGGGAAAATAATCTGATGAGTGAAGATTTTAAGCGAATTTACTTCACAAGTGTTTGGAGCTGTGGTCAACTTCAAGATTAAACTCCCTGTCATTTGGCCAGGTGCGGATGAACTCATTTGTTGTACTGTATGAAAAGTAAACATTTTGTAGAACTATAAACACCTGTCCTTACCATAGTATCCATCCTCTGGGCCCTTTGTTATGGAAAGGTTTTCTCTGTGTTCTATCCATACAAAACCTATGAAACTTTAAACAATGTGACTAATAGCAAAGATGATCAGCAGGGCATCTCCTTTTGTGGCTCATTTCTTTCTGGATTGGGCTACTGTATACATGTAACATAATTGTGTTTTGCACATTATTTGCTCCTTATTTGAAACCTGGAGGGGAGTTGTCTGAAAGGAAAGCGAAGGACCTTTAAAGATGAACAATGCAGGCAGATTATTTGCTCACAATCATGTTTGTAGGCTAGCCAAACAGGACTTTGTATTATAGTTAAAAGTGTTTCTGAACTGCTTTTTAGTTTCTCATCACTGTATTCATATGGCTTCTGTTTCTGGAGAGAAAAACCTAATTTTTGTCTTTTTAACAGAATTACCTAATTGCACAGTCATTTTCAACCATACAAAAGCCCACATTAAAAATGAGCCAACAGGAATAATTATGACTCATAGAAGAGGTAAATGATCTGATATGTAGTTGTTGTGTTTTGAGGGATTTAATTTGACATCGACAGAAAAAGGATTTTTCTGAAGAAAAAAACATTTTATCATTTAATCCACAATGTATTTAGCTATAGACAGTTTTTTTTTTTTTACAGTATACAATTTTATTTTTATTTTTTAAATTTACATCCAAGTTAGTTAGCATATAGTGCAACAATGATTTCAGGGTTAGATTCCTTAATGCCCCTTACCCATTTAGCCCATCCTTCCTCCTACAACCCCTCCAGTAACCCTCTGTTCTCCACATTTAAGAGTCTCTAATGTTTTGTCCCCTTCCCTGTTTTTATTTTTTATTTTTGCTTCCCTACCCTTGGGTTCATCTGTTCTGTGTCTTTAAGTCCTCATATGAGTGAAGTCATATGATACTTGTCTTTCTCTGACTAATTTCACTTAGCATAATACCTTCTAGTTCCATCCATGTAGTTGCAAATGGTGAGATTTCCTTCTTTTTGATTGCCGAGTAATACTCCATTGTATATGTATATACAACATCTTTATCCATTAATCCATCGGTGGGCATTTGGGCTCTTGCCATACTTTGGCTATTGTTGATAGTGCTGCTATAAACATTGGGGTGCATGTGCCCCTTCAAAACAGCATACCTGTATTCCTTGGATAAATACCTAGTAGTGCAATTGCTGGGTCATAGAGTAGTTATATTTTTAATTTTTTGAGGAACCTCCACACTGTTTTCCAGAGTGGCTGCACCAGTTTGCATTCCCACCAGCAGTGCAAAAGAGATCCTCTTTCTCTGTATCCTTGTCAACATCTGTTGTTGCCTGAGTTGTTAATGTTAGCCATTCTGACAGGTGTGAAGTGGTATCTCATTGTGGTTTTGATTTGTATTTCCCTGATGATGAGTGATGTTGAGCATTTTTTCATGTGTCGGTTGGTCATCTGGATGTCTTCTTTGGAGAAGTGTCTGTTCATGTCTTTTGCCCATTTCTTCACTGGATTATTTGTTTTTTGGGTGTTGAGTTTGATAACTTCTTTATAGATTTTAGATACAAACCATTTATCTGATATGTTGTTTGCAAATATCTTCTCCCATTCTGTCAGTTGCCTTTTAGTTTTGTTGATTGTTTCCTTCACTGTGCAGAAGCTTTTTACTTTGATGAGGTCCCAATAGTTCATTTTTGCTTTTGTTTCCTTTGCCTCCAGAGATGTGTTGAGTAAGAAGTTGCTGTGGCCAGGATCAAAGAGGTTTTTGCCTGCTTTCTCCTCGAGGATTTTGATGGCTTCCTGTCTTGTATTTAAGTCTTTCATCCATTTTGAGTTTAATTTTGTGTGTGATGTAAGAAAGTGGACCAGGTTCATTCTCCTGCATGTCGCTGTCCAGTTTTCCCAGCACCACTTGCTGAAGAGACTGTCTTTATTCCATTGGATATTCTTTCCTATTTTGTCAAAGATTAGTTGGCCATACATTTGTGGGTCCATTTCTGGGTTCTTTATTCTGTTCCATTGATCTGAGTGTTTTTGTGCCAGTACCATACTGTCTTGCTGATTATAGCTTTGTAATACAGCTTGAAGTCTGGCTATAAACAGTTCTTTTTTTTTTTTTTTTTTTAATTTTTTTTAACGTTTATTCATTTTTGAGACAGAGAGAGACAGAGCATGAACGGGGGAGGGTCAGAGAGAGGGAGACACAGAATTCGAAACAGGCTCCAGGCTCTGAGCTGTCAGCACAGAGCCCGACGCGGGGCTCGAACTCACAGATCACGAGATTATGACCTGAGCTGAAGTCGGCCGCTCAACCGACTGAGCCACCCAGGCGCCCCTGGCTATAAACAGTTCTATTAACAACTCATTTAATGTTTTTCTGATTCATTTGGTGCTTAACAAATGGATTACTTTAGCTCTTGCATCTCAATTCATTGTTGTATGATTCTTCTATCTCCATTTTCATTGACTGGTGAGATAAAATAATTATCGTAAGAGATTTTGTTGTGTGCATATCAAAACTGGACATCTCCAGGGGGTAAAAAAATAAGGACATGTAGGACTTGAACAGTAGTATAAGTAAACTTTCTGCATGTGTATGCAAGCACCCACATGTGCACATGCACTCATAAATATAGGAAAAAGACATTTCATCCTTTGAATAGAGAAGAAACACTTTTCTCCCCATATGTTCATGGAACATTTAAAACAGTTGATCCCATGTTTGACCACAAAGAAAATTTTGATATGTCTTTGTATTTCACTTTGAGCAATAATCATGCATTACTTTCATAATGCAAATAGCACCAAAATAAAGACAAAATTTAAAAATGGGTTTGCTGTATTTCTAATGTTTAGAATAATGTTTGGCACATATTAGGCACTCACTAAATGTTGGGTAAATAAGTAAACAAATGGATTTTAATAACTTTTGTTGAGTACCTGCTATGTGCCAGGCACTGAACAGCAGGTATTGCCTGATAGTCGTGTGGTCTAAAGCCATTTGAGTTAAATGGATTTTGGTATATCACAGAACAAACCTAACTAGCCCTAAAACCTAACTAGCAGATAACAAGTGTGCAGTCATTCCTTTAGCCTATAACAGGGGCTATAGCTTTTCTCCAACTGCATTGTAAGGGCTTCTGCTGAATTGGTTTATTTAATACTTTTGATGTGCAGTACACATTTCCCATACTTCAGGTGATAATTTAAAGAGTGAAGGAAGAGTGATAAGGCATATGGACTAGGGAAAGCTTTCTGACACCTATCATGCTGACTGGCTAGGTAACTCTGACATCCTTTCCAGCTTTACCAAGAATAATTCTGCTATCTCTAAGCATACTGGCTCCATGCTTGTTTACTTACGATTATTTTTTACTTGTTATCTGGAAATCGGTTCTTTTTCATTTAAAATCTTTTTCATTAAAAATATTTTTCAATTAAAAATACTTTTTCCTCTTTTCAAAATGTTGGCTCAGTTGAGGGGGTTGAGTTTTTGCTGTAATTGCTGACTTTGTTCATTGTAATAGGCATTCCTTCTGAACTATAGTGCGTATTCATTTTCTTAGACATTTTCAATCAGAGTAAAAGAAGAGCTCATGATTGGATTAGGCTTTTCACTTGTTTCTTATTAGATATTTGATTACAATTTGGAAATGTTTGCTGCCCATAGGCAAAATTAGCATCAGTGTTAAAGGTATTACATTTTCCCACTTCATAATGTGTTGTGTATCTTAATTAATAGTAGACAGAATAATAGGGCATGTCTGTGTTTTTTCTCCTTTTTGTTTTTTTAAATCTATCAATTATTGAAAGCTTATTATGTGCTGGACACTGAACAAAGCTCTTTAAGCAACTTATTTCTTTTATTCCTCACAGCAATCTTATAAACAGGCATGGTGAAGATAAATAACAAAACTAGTAACAGAAATTCTTCCTGCCTCAAAGTCTGTGCTTTTAACCACTGTGCTACACTTTTCCTGTCTCTTCCATGGTCATATTCTGGAACTGGCCTTCTTCTAGAACATCTTCCTTTTAGAAGAAATATTTAAACATTTTAGAAAATGTTTTTAATTATTTTTGAGAGAAAGAGACAGAGTGTGAGTGGGAGAGGGGCAGAGAGAGAGGGAGACACAGAATCTGAAGCAGGTTCCAGTCTCTGAGCTATCAGCACAGAGCCCGACGTGGGGCTCAAACTCGTGAACCATGAGATCCTGACCTGAGCTGAAGTCGGATGCTTAACCGACTGAGCCACCCAGGCACCTCAGAAGAAATGTTTAGAAGAAAATTTTCATTACATTTTTTTGAGTAAAATTCAAGTATCCTGATCCTTGGGTCCAGCCCTTAGCTTTTCTATAGCTTCATTTCCACTCTGTTTTTCACCATTGTCAAAATCTTCAATTTCTTGGTCCTGCCACTTCCTCCCAGTTTAGTAAACCCATCTTAGGCTTTCTTTCTTCACTATGAGCCTCATGTTTGATCATCTAAAATATTCTCCCATAAGGAGGCCTCGCTGGCTTAGTTGGTACAGTATGTGACTCTTTTTATTATTTTATTTATTTATTTATTTATTTATTTATTTATTTATTTACTTACTTTAGAGAAAGAGAGAGCATGTGAGTGGGGAGAGGCGCAGAGGGAGAGAGAGAATCTCTCCATGCTGAACATGGAGCCTGATGTGGGGCTCAATCTCGCGATTGTGAGGTCATGACCTGAGCCGAAATCAAGAGTTGGACGCCCAACTTACTGAGTCACCCAGGTGCCCCAGAGTGTGTGACTCTTGATCTCGGGGTTGTGAGTTCTAGCCCCACGTTGGGTGTAGAGATTATTTAAAAATAAAATCTTAAAAAAATGTTCTCCCATAAATACTCCTTTTACTTCTATTCTATTGCTAAACCCAGTCTATTATATCCCAACCATGGATTGATGCCTCAATTTGCTTCCTTTGCTTCTATCTTCAGATTAACTAGTCGATGTTAGAGACAAGTATCAGTAGGTCTTGTAATAAACCTTGCAGATTGGTACCACTACACATTTATGGCCTTAAACTCTTGCTAGGCTCTTTCATTCTGTGGCATTGCTGTTTTCAGGTTCTTTCTTCATTGTTTTCAAGAACAGTGCCATGTCGGTACCATTGTCCTTAAGTTGTCACTTCCCTTACTCTTAGCTAGGTTTTCTCTTGCTTCATCAAGCACAGTGAGACCAGTAAGTATTACTTTGCTCAACTTTCCATCCCTTTGCTGCCACTCATCTACATGCATACCATTCTTGACTGTCTTCCACAGGATAAGGGGAACTCCTTCCTATACAAATCCAACTCCTCACCTTGACCACAAGTCCAAGATGGAAGCATCTGTGTTCTGGGCAGGAGGATGGAAGAGAAGGTGAAGAAGGGGATCAAGGATTCACACATACTCTTTGAGGAAGTTTCCTGGAATCTCCTCCATGATTCTTCTTTTTGTATTACCATGGCCAGAATTCAGCCACAAGCCAAAGGTGACCAAGCTTTAAGGGCAGCTGTGAGATATAACCTTTATTTTTGGCAAATCCATGCTCAACTAAAATTTTTATTATTACAGAAGCGCATAGAATGTAAATTAGAGACATTGAACAGTGTCTACCAGTATTCCTTTGCACATGAAAAAAAATTAAGTTCCCTCACTCTTTTTTCTTATTTTTTACTTATATTGCAAATATTTTGCAAATATTACCTTTTAATTTTATAATCTTTAATTTTTTTTATGCTCTCATCATACAGAAGAGGGAACATGAAGGGGGGAGAAGGGCAGAGGCAGAGAGAGGAAATCCCCAGCAGGCTCCATGCTCAGCACAGAGCCCAATGTGGGCTTGATGCGGAACTTGATCCCATGACCCTGGGACCATGACCCAAGCCAAAATCAAGAGTGGGACCCTCAACCGACTGAGCCACCCAGGTACCCCAGGCATTCCATTTTATAAAACTAATTTCTTGTTTCTGGATTTTATATTTTGCTTAAGTAGGCCTTCCTTATCCATATGTTCTCATATTTTCTTTTGGTAGTTTTATACTTTTGTTTTTTTTTTTTTTACTTTAGATCTTCATTATATGTGGTATTTAAATTTTGGTAGTGTGACATAGGGATCCATCTTTATTTTTTCAATTTTTATCTAACTCCAACTCGTTTTAAACTAGCCTTCATTCTCATTCATTTGAAATGCCACATTTATGGTGAACTAAATGTTAATACATACACAAGTCTGTTATGGTCTCCCTATTTCAGTTATATGGAGCTATTACTAAACTCTCAATTTTTGTTACCATGGTTTTGTAGAATTTCTTTATTCTTCACTCTTTTTCTTCTTTTCCTCCCCACTCCTCCTCCTTTCTCTACTCTTACTTTCATTTCACCTAGCTGAGCTTGTAGGACACTCCTATGAGGGTGAGACAAACTGGTACAAGCTTCCACCTCTGTTTTCTTCACTGTAGAATCTTTGTGCCTCTTGTACTCAGCACCTTTACGTTTCTTTGCTGCCTAATGTCACCTTTCTGGGTCTTGCATTGTGTGAGATGCTGCCATTGGATGGATTGCTGCTTATAGTTGACTTGTTCTTTGTGCTTCATCCTTTTGATCCTTTGTGTGTGTATAAAAATCTATTTATTTTTATGACTATATTTAAACATTTTCCCTAAGTTCTCTGAAGATGTAAAATCAATTGTTGACATCAATACATGTGAATCCACCTCTTTATTTCCTTTTATTTATCTTTTTTGACTGCCTGACTGGTTTCTTCAGGAAGGATGAAATTGTTTTCTGAGTCAATGAGCTGCTAAATCTCAGAATCAGGTAGCACATGAATGTTACATGGTGCTCAGTGGTTTATATGGCCTTGGAAACAATTTGCTACCTAAAGTTCTGGTGAACTTGTCCTGGATGCAGATAATAAGGAAGTGCTTGTGGGTGGTTCAGCAGGATGAGAAATAGGCACACCTCTCCCTAGAGCTTTATCTCTCTAGACTCTTTGGGCCACTTTTCTGCTATCCACTTTGACTTTCTCTATGGTCATGGCTTGTCTGATCAGTGTTCTTCTTTAACATTTTATTGTCTTGTCTACAGTTTCTTTTCCAGATGAATTTCCTATTCAACTTGTCAGAATCTAATAAAAAAGTCTCACAATTTTGACTTTGACTGTATTTAATCCAACTAATGGGAGGGATATTAACCTTATTGAGCATGTTGGATCATCAGAACAGATTCTGATGACAGGACTTGGGACTTTAGTGGTTTTCATGAGTGTGTGTGTATGTGTGTGTACGTGCGTGTATAGGTGTATAGAATGGTGGGTGGGAGATAAACATGGAGGGCTTTCCTTTACAGTGTCGTTCCAATAGGAACTGTAGGGGGAAAGTAAATTTACTTGTTTAGTCAGCCATCTTGAATAGAAGCTCTGATTACTTTTATGAGACAGAACAATCTATATTTAAAAAGGAATCAAGGCCAAATAAGCCAATACAGTTTGGTTTACATTAAAATGTTAATCAATGCACATAAAGTCACTGAATACACACTGAAAGGTTGCCACGGCAACAGTCATTTTCATGAAATGATTTTAGATACTAGATTCTTGAGTGAAGGCATGCCTTATTATTTGCTTTAAGACATCTTTAGTGCACTCGCTTTCCCTCTCTCTCTCTCTCTCTCTCTCTCTCATCTCCTTGGAGGATAGAAAATGGAAAGGGATCTGCACCTGATAGAATTCTTTGAAAGCAACAGAAATAAATTTTACTCATTGAAGCAAAAAAGTATATTTATTGGTAGGATGAAAGGGTGGTTTACAGAGTTGAAGGAAATGTGAAAAGGGGGATTCAGAGGGGTCAGAAGTATAAAGCAACTCTGAGAATCTGGGAAGCAGTAATCACAAAATGGCATCTTCAGGGCAACCAGAAGAATGAGTGAACTCTTACCATTTTCAGTTTTGTGTCACTATGTTCAAGGTTTAAATTCTAGGAAGTTTCTGATCTACCTGGTTTGAAAGAAAAATTTTGTACACACACATGCGTGCGCGTGCACATACACACACCTTTTTATAGAGAGGATTGTTGCAGAGAGATGATTCTTCTTTTTTTAATTATTTATTTAAATTCAGGTTAGTTAACATACAGTGTGGTATTGGTTTCAGGAATACAACCCAGTGATTCATCACTTACATATAACACCCAGTGCTCATCCAATGAGTGCCCTTCTTAATGCCCATCACCCATTTAGCCCATCTTCCCACTGACTCCCCTCTAGCAACCCCCAGTTTGTTCTCTGTATTAAAGAATCTGTTAGGGTTTGCCTCCCTGTTTTTATTGTATTTTTCTTCCCTTCCCCTATGTTCATCTGTTGTGTTTCTTATATTCCACATATGAGTGAAATCTTTCTCTGCCTGACTTAGTTTGCCTAGCATAATACACTCTAGTTCCATCCACATTTTTGCAAATGACAAGACTTCATTCTTTTTGATTGCCAACTAGTATTCCATTGTGTGTGGAATTCTTCTTTGCCCATTCATCAGTCAATAGACATTTGGGCTCTTTCCATAATTTGGCTTTTGCTGATGGCATTGCAGAGAGATTATTATTTAAGTTTATTTCTTTATTTTGAGAGGGCTGCAGAGAGAGTCCTAAGCAGGCTCTACACTGACAGTGCAGGCTTAGGGGCTAGACTCATGAACCGTGAGATCATGACCTGAGCCGAAGTCAGATGCTTAACTGACTAAGCCACCCTTTGCCAGGTGACTTTGTGGTTCCTCTTACCAGAGGTGTAGTATATTTTTCTGCCCTACTGATGTTGGGATGGGCCATGTGATTTCTTTTGGCCAATGAGATATTAGTGAACATGATGACAACAAAGGCTTCAAATATGTTGATGTGTTTTGGCTTGCCCTCCTGTGCTTCTGTGTTGCCATAAACATATCCTAAGTTCTCCCCTAGACCCAGAAGAATGATGATGTGGAGCAGAGCTGCCCCAACCGACTCACATACCCACAGTGTGAGGCTGAGCTGTCTCAGCAGACCTGCAGATTTATGAACATGAGAGTAAATACTTGTAGCATGTTTCTTGGTTTTGGGGTAATCTGCTAAGCAGCACTTTTTTGTGGTAGTATTTAACTGATACACTTCTAGTGAATGTATTCATTTAAATGAGAGTATTGTGGAGTTCATGCCTTAATCCATTTGCATGTTTATAGAGATTCATGCATGATAGGGAGAAAATGCTAGGCAGAAGCTGTCTTGTGGAATCCCCTTAGTATATACCAGGAGGCAAAAACCTACTAAATAAATATTGGTTTCACACACTTAATGATCACTGTTTTTGTTAGAAAAGTGAAGTGGATTCTGAAAAGCCTTTATAACACAGTATAGTTATCCAGAATTCTTTCCCAGCTAAGTGCATTTTCTTCATAATTCTAGTATAGGTTAGACTGTGGCTCTGGTTATTATAAACTTGCCAGAACTTTGATGGCTCTTGAAACTCTGTTTAATATGGTATCCAAAAAGAAAAAAGAAAAATGGTATCCAGCAGATTTCTAGGCAGAAGTCTTCCAAGGAGAAAGCCATCAACACATTCCTGGAAGTTGTTCTGTTTATGAGATTGAGTTCAAAACTCTAGTTTTTTTGTTTTTTTTTTGTTTTTTCGGTCTATAAAAAAATCAGTTTTTATTTTATTAACTCTTATTAAATAAGAGTCTTCTTATTTGTATTGTTGATGGCAGGGTCCCCATCAACCTGGTTCCTGTCCTTTCTCCTTATCCCAGGCTAATTGGACTTATAAATATGCAAAAAAGTAATTTCCATTTCTTCAGCTATTGAGAAAATGGGGTTTGGGGGTGCCTGGGTGGCTTAGCTGAGTGTCTGACTCTTGATTTTGGCTTAGCTCATGATCCCAGGGTCCTGGGGTTGAGCCCCACATTGGGCTCCGCGCTGAGCATGGGGCCTACTTAAGATCCCCCCTCCCCCCGCTCTCTCTCTGTCTCTCTGTCTTTCTCCCTCTCTCTGTCTCTTACTCTCACTCTCTCCCTTCTCTTCTGCTTGTGCTCTCTCTCTCTCTCTCTCTAAAAAAGAAAAAAAAAAAAGAAAATGGGGTTGATCTTCACAGTGGCAAGCATTGCTTTCACTAATATAAAGTAGCATAGTCCCACCCCAGGAAACCTGGCAGCCTGTGGAAATAGTTCAACTCCACTTGTGTGTGTGTGTGTGTGTGTGTGTGTGTGTGTGTGTGTGTGAACTAACATGGACAAATGGCCCAGGTCATGCCTTTTGGCATGGTCTCTTACTGTTGTCCACTGATGGATGACCTGAAGGATCCTGAAGGAAGCCCATTTCTCTGGGTTTGGGCATCACAGTGTCACTGATTTTAGCCTTCCGTGGGGCCTCAGTGGACCTGGGAGGACTTCAGTTGTACAACTCTTGAACATTCCTGGAAACTGGTGCAAATCGTCCTTTATGTCTTATGGCATAGTTTTGTAATTTTCTCTCAAAGTATATCCTCCACATTTCTTAAGTTTATTGATAGTGGTTATTCTTTACATGTAAAGAGTTTTGCTTTTGGAGTTAAATTTTTCATCGCGGTTTTGGGTTTTGCTAATATATAGGAAAGTTAGTAATTTGGATAATTTGTTTCATAACTAGCCCCTCAGTGAATATTCTGATGAGTTATGATTAGTTGATATCCTGAAGCTTTTAAATAGACCCTCATGTGAGAATTCTTTCTCTTTTCTGATAGTTATACTTTTTTTTATTGCCTTCTCCCTACCCCCATTTGCCAAAATAATTCAAGGAACTTTTAAATATAGCTGTAATATTGGATATTTCAGTTTTGATCCTAAAACTTATGTCTATGTTTTAAGGGGCTTGGTTTCTCATTTTCTGTTTTTCTATTCAGGCATATGTATATGTATCTCTATGTATACTTTACAGATTTTTATTTTTAAGTAATCTCTACACCCAACATGGGCTTGAACCCACAACCCCAAGATCAAGAGTCACAAAGCTCCACTGACTGAATCAGCCAGGTGCCCGAGGCATATGTGTATTTTATTAAATGAAGGGAATTGTTCCCTAAGTTTAATGCTCTGTAATGGATTATTAGAACATGAAAATTACCTGGACCATGAAAATGTGTTTTCAAATTATGTCAACTGGGGTATGGAAGAAAATCACATAAATTCTTCTTTAGAAAGAAAGAAAATTATACGAACAGAAATATGATTTTTCACTTTAAGAACAGAAGATCAACTTATCAGTAAAGTACTTGTTAGCTGGATTTTGAAGGTTCAAGAAAAGTATCTAAGACAAATGCATTTCTTTTCATTGAACTAACTGTTTTGAAGCTCCTGACACCCAAGGAGAAGATAAGAATTTTTCTAGTACTAAAAAATCTGTTCCTTTCCTGTAGCACATAATAAACCCATTGTTTAATTTGCTGTCTCTAACACTTCTGAAATATTATTTAAACAAATTGTATTATGTTAATAGTGGCTTTTATTAAAGAGAATAATGAATGTCTCAAATGTTGTTTGTTGTAAATGATTCACAGTAAACTTCTAGGATCTTCTTTAAAGACTGGTTGTAATCAACATTTATATAAAAATATGCACCCGAGGGGTGCCTGGGTGGCTCAGTCGGTTAGGCTTTGGATTTTGGCTCAGGTCATGATCTTGCAGTTCATGGGTTTGAGCCCTGCATTATGCTCTGTGCTGACAGCTCAGAGCCTGGAGCCTGCTTTGGTTTCTGTGTCTCCCTCTCTCTCTGCCCTTTCGCCACTTGCTTCTGTCTCCGTCTCTCTCTCTCTCTCTCTCTCAAAAATAAACATTAAAAAAACTAAAAAAAAATACACGTGATTTCTTCAATATAGTAGATTTAAAAAGATAAAAGAATTCTTGACAGTTTGCCCCCTGAAACTTAAACACAATGCGGTAAGTAATAGGGTGAGATAGTTACATGGTCATGGATAGCCCCAAATTGCAGTGTAACCCCAAATCACTAAGGAATGTACATCATGGATTTAATAAACTTCTTTGGCACATACTATGTCAAGAATTAGGCAAGAACTTCTGAGTTATGTGCATCTTGCACTTTCCTCAGCCCTGTGTGCTTCAACCTTTCTTTTCTCCCTCTTGAGAAGCCCACTCATGGAGGAAGCCACTAAGCCTAATCTCCCATTAACTTCCTCAACTTCCTTCTTTTGCTTCACCTCCATTCATTCTCCCTAGCTCTAAGCTTGAAGGCAGTTGAGGGGCTCTATTTAGCTAAAAGATTTTGAATTAGGAGAAGAAAAGAGCTAGAATATACGCTATTAGATTTAAGAGTGGTTGTCAGTGGACATAGGGCAAGTTTAAAAATTCTTCCCCCTTTTTTTCCCTACTGGTCTCCTATGAAGTTCTTCCCCACTCTGTGAGAATACTTTTTTTTTTTTTTTTGGCATGATGTGTGCAGCCTTAGTAGCCCCACGGCTGGGAAGGCTGGGAAGGCTGGGAAGGCTGGGAAGGGTTTGATGCACCCAAACAGCTTTTCTCTCCTCATTGAAATTCTCCTCACATACCAGTCTGGTTATTTTCTTATACATTTGCACAAGGCATCTATGGCATGAGTCACAGTAAGAAACTCATCATAAGAATGTGCCAGATTGCAAAATAGATTTTCTTCCCCCCACTAATAGCAGATTCAAGATTTTAAAATTACAGTGATTCAGTAGGCTTAAGAGTATGATTTTTGAAGCCTCATACTTTTTTTTTTTTTTGCTAATATAAACTGCATTTTTGACTATAAAAATTAACTCAAATTGTCATTTAATTTATTCTCAAGTTTAAACAATTGCCCCTATGGAGCTGTACTCTTCAAATTGAAAATGAATTCCATCATAAATATCACACCACAATTAAGTATCACAAGCATAGGCAGCAGGTGCAACTCTACTGTTAGCGTGTATGTGTGCCGTGTGTACATGCTGAGTGTGTGTTGTGTGTGTGGTATATGTGTGTATATATGATGGGTGTGTGGTTTGTGTGTTGGGCATATATGTGTTATGTACATGTGTTTGGTGTATGTGTGCTATTTATGGTATATTTTTTGTGACGAATAAATGTGTGCTGTGGTGTGTGAGTGGAGTGTGTGGTATGTGTGTGGTGTCTTTGCTTGTGGTGTGTGTTGTTTGTGTAGTATGTGCGTTTTATGTTTGTGTGATGAATATGTGGGGTGTGTATGTGTGCATGTCTGTGTGTGTCTGTGTGTGGTGTTCTGCAGGGATTTGAGACCCAGAGCTTAAACTTTTTGGTTTAAGGGGCACCTGGGTGGCTCCATTGGTTGAGTATCCAACTTCGGCTCAGGTCATGATCTCACAGTTTGTGGGTTTGAGTTCCACATCAGGCTTTGTGCTGACAGCATGGTCCCTGCTTTGAATTCTCTGTCTTCCTCTCTCTCTGCTCCCTCCCCTCCCTGCTCATGGGCTCTCTCTCTCTCAAAAATAAATAAAAAAATATTAAAAAGTGTTTTTGGCTTAAGAGTCTCTCTGCATTGGGATCAGTTAGCAAAATCTTTACAATTGTTTCATCTCTTCAGAAATCATTTAGAAGGTGTTTTCTTAAGCTTAAGTGTTTGTTTTTTAGGAGGAAACTTCAAATATTATAAACTAGAAGAAAGTGAAAGTGCTGCATTACTGTAAGTTTAGCTGACAATATGATTTAATTTAGCAAACAAAACCACTTGTATACAGAGTTAGTATACTCAGAGCTTCAAGATGACCCATCTCCTCTGCCTCTGACGCATAATCCATCCTGGTCAGTTGGAACATTTCTTTCTCTTCAGAGGCAGTTGCGTGTTGGCATTTCTACTAATGGCCCTATGCCATCCGATGGGAGACAGCATAGCCTAGAGACTGAGAATGGGAACTCCTGAGTCCGAACACTTGGATCTGAATGCTGGCTCTACCAACCAGGTGAGGGCTTAACCTTGATGAGTTACCTCATCTGTGAAATGGGGTAATAGTGGTATTTGCCTCACAGGGTTGTTGGGAGGCTTTTATGAGATGATGCTGTAAACATGGTGCTTGGAAGATAGTAAGTATGAAATGTAATGTATGTATGTGTGGTAAGTATAGAATGAGCATGTGCGTTGAGGATGGAGGGGATCCTCCATCCATGCATATGGCCGTGCCATATGGAAGGTAATGGAAGCTGTTAGTGGACCATTTTTTTCAAGATTTACCATGAATGTATTCCATTTGGTTTGCCTATACCAATTAGATTTATGAATGACCTCTTAGGTCTTGCATCAGTGTAGCCTGATTTCTTGGTAGGGTTAATAATGTGTCTCTTAAAGAATGCTTATGAGGGGTTTTAAATGACATGTCAGTGGTTCTAGGTCTGGCCCCAAATAGGGCAAAAGTCATTTGAGCAAAAGTGCTCTCCCCTGCATGTTGAAAAACTGGCTCTACCATCTATCTATTCCCTGCTCTAGAATAGGTAAATGTCTCAGCGATGGAAAACTGTACTCAGCATAAAAAACCCCTACAAAGACCCTAACATATTATATGAGTCACTCTGACTAACATGCAGTCATTTGGCAGAATTTTCAGGGGAAACTTCACATTTTGTCCTTGCTATTTCTGGGCTCCTATATAGACATTAATGTCTGAGTAAAGTGTCCATTAGAAGGCTCTCGGTGCTGAAACAGGCTGTGGATGTGGGATGTCTACTGTGTTCCTTCAATTGTGCTTGTCCATTTTGTTTACTAAGGAGGATCTCAAGGCCCTCTCTTGGTGTGAGGGAGGCAAATTGTGGAATCAAGGGGCATGTGGGGATGGGGAAATACCTACAGAAATCCAAAACCTTGCACTTGTCTAGTACTGTAGCCACTGCCAAAGAGTTTTGTGAAGTACCCAGCCAGCTGGAAAGATGCCCCTGGAGACAACCGCTATATCCACCATGCCAGCATCTACTCCTGCCCCTGGCCTTCACAGTTAGTGCTGGTCTTTAACATGTCTGCTGGACATTAGGCTGAGTGTCAGGAACTAACAGAGAAGGGCAGTCCTGCCAGGTTTCTATCAGAACTTAGCTCTCCCTGTCTTTTCCCCTGTCTTGTGTCTCTCCCCTCAGTCTGGGGCCCACAGGCAGATGGAAGGGATGTTTTTAGCATCCCCACCTCCAGTCCTCAGTCATTGTTAATGACAAAGTCATCTATTGCACCCATCCCTTTAATCCCAAGTTTATCCCACCTCCCCTCAATCCCATCCACCTTGCCAAGGGTTCTTCATTATTTCTCCAGCAAGATTTAAATCCATACCTTAACCTTTCTTCTAGGCCTCCTCAGACATCCTAAAATTATTTTCTTCTTGAGTCACTTTCTCTCTACCAGTTTTTCCAGGAGAATTTTCTTGGACAACATTTCATCCCTTCTAGATTTTCTCCCACTAAGTTTTATGTCAGGCTTATCTCTGCCTGTGGGTTCTCCGTGTCCAGCTCACCAAATCAATTTCTCTTTTTTATGTAGATAACTCTTGCTTTCTTACTTCTAACAAATCCTTCCACTTTTTGAAAGGGAGATGACAATTTTCTCTATACCTTAGTTTATTCACTTGTAGACAAAATGTGGTTTTACTTTTGATCAATCAGTAAAGAAATCAGTACGTTAAGAATGTTATTGAGCAAATATAAGTCCTGCCCTTTGATATGTGCTTGAGGTCATATGAAGGGCTATTGTATATAGGCTTGCTTTCAAGAAGCTTAGTCATGTTAGAGAAACAATTTTAATATCCATGCATCAATAAATGAGTAAGTATGCATTAGTTGTTATAGTCTGCCTTTACGAAGGAATTAAGGTGGTTTATAATAAAAGGTGGTTATGTAAAAGAATGTTACAGTAATGATAAAAGATCAAGAACATGTAATAGATAATTGAAAAGGAAACCCAACTTAAGGTAAATTATTGGGCTTAAATACAAAATTTGGAATTGGGCTTCCTAGAAGTTAAGAAAAAAGAGAAACATGATGAATTATATAATTTCCATGTCTCATCATAGGATACATATCAGTTTGCAAACATTGAATTTTTTTAGGTATTACATACTAGAAGAATCTGTCCATTCAGTTACTTATTGTGCAAGTGCTGTGTTCCAGACACCATGGATATGAAGTGTATAAGAAAAACAAATTCTCTCTCTTCATGAGGTTTTTAGTGAAGAGAGAGAGTCAAGAACTCATTAGATAGTGATGAATGCTCTGAAGGCAAAGTGGATTAATGGGATAGAGAGTGCTGGGGAGGCAGGGGGAAGGTCTCTCTGGGGAGGTGACATATGAGCACTTACCATGAATGATAAGAAGAGCCATGCAAAGAGCATTTCAGATAAGGAAACAGCAAGGTCCAAGGACCGGGGATAGGAAAAAACTTTAGATATCTGAGAATCAACCAGTAAGACTGGAGGAAACTTGGAGAGGGATATAGCAGTTGTGTGAGTGGCAGGGGGCTGGTAGGAGATGAAGCTAGAGAAGGTAGCCATGTTTGGCTTTGTAGAGATTTGGATTGTTTTCCCCAAGTGTGATTGGGGAGCTTTTGGAAATTTTGAAGGGGCAAAGTTTTGTTATCTTTTGTAGTGTCTAATTCTGATTCCCACTAGCTATTATACGGAAAACAGCCCGCAGGAGGCAAAAGTGGAAGCAGGGAGAACAATTGGGTCTTCTACTGGAGTCCCTATTGGGACTATTGCAAAAGTCTGAGTGACAGAAAATGCTGACTTGGTCCAGGATGAAGTTGGTGGAGGTGGGATTAAGTGTTTGGGCTGAAGCAGAATCAATATGACTTGCTGATTAGCTGCATGAAGAGAACAAGAGAGAATTGAGATTGTTCTAGGTTTTTGGTTTGAACAAATGGATGAATGATGATCCATCTTTTAAGATAGCAAAGACTGGGCATAAGCTGGTTTGGAGAGCAAGATCAGGAGTTTTATTTTGGACATGGTCAAATTGAGTTACTTATGAGATAATTCAGTTGAGATGTAAAGTGGACACTTGAATCCGTAAGTATGGAACTCAGGGATGTGATACACATTTGGGCATCAGCAGCACACTCAAGTTGTATCTATTACTATTTCAATGGAGCATTTAAATTAATAGACAAGGTTTTCAATGGGGATTGATATAGAAATAGTTTTCAAATGGCCACTTCGTGACTATATTGGCCATGGTTCTCCAGAGAAACAGAATAGGATGTGTATTTAAAGAAATCAACAAATAAGATTTATTACAAGGAATTGGGTCAAGTGATTATGGAGGCTGAGGGGTCCCAAAATCTGCAATTTGGCAAGCTGGAGACCCAGGAGAGCCAATATGTATGTAGTTCCAGTTTGAGTCTAAAGGCCTGAGAACCAGGGAAGCTGATGGTATAAAGAGGAGTTTCCTCTTATTCAGTCTTCTTGTTCTACTCTGTTCTTCAGTAGATTGAGTGAGACCCACCCACCCCAAGGAGGGCAATCTACTTTACTCAGTCTTCTAATTCAAATGTTAATCTCATCCAGAAACACTAAGATATACCAAAAATGATATTTGTCCAAAAGTCTGGGTACCCCATGGCCCAGGTAAGTTGACACATAAAATTAATCATTACAATAGAGCATTACATGAAATTATAATTCTATGAGGAGTTTGTGCAGCTAAAACAGGGAGTTTCTTGATGATCTAACTTGTTATAAGGTTAGAACCTGTAAATTCCAGAGGCAGGCCTGGCTTGCATGGCAATGGTTGTTTTTCCTTGTTGTACAAGAATTTTAGCTTTTTCTTATAGACCCAAAATGAATACTAGATAAATAAATTGGTTGACCCAGTGAATCAAGTAATTAATTAACCCATTAGACATTTATGAAGATTTTTTAACTTGCCGGATAATACCATTAGGTCACAGTCTATTTGGGAGGCCACCACATGAACAGGTAAATTATGTTTCAGTGGGGCTAGTGCCTGGCCACAATGAAGGTATGAAGAAAGAAGAACAAAGGAGGAAGAGACAATACTAATGGAGAAAGAGTTGGTGGTTAGGGAAGGATTCACTGGAGAAGGTAGACCAGGGTTTTGCTAGGTGAAGAAGGAGGCAGAGGAGTTGTGTATAGAGAACGGTGTGGAGGTATGGGAGGGCCTGAGGTGTCTAGATAGGAGAGATGTGTAGGATGCACGGTATTGAGTGGAGGGAACTGAGACCATTTGGGCCCAGAGGGTGAAGTACCTTGTATTTCTGCCTAAGGAGTTTGGGTTCTCTCCTGCAGGCCAGTAGGTCTCCTCTACCTTTAGTAGAAACAAGAATCACCTAGGAACTTGTTAAAAATGGGGATTCCTAGGCCTTCTCTCTAAGGAGATGGATGCAGTTCGTCTGGGGCTCAGGAAGTGACAGCTTAATGAGCTCCCCAGCTGATTCCAATGCAGTTGGTTCAAAGACCCTACCACCACTATGTGCTGTGAAAGCTTTTCAGAAAAGGGAGTGACATGACCTGATTTATTTTTAGGAAGATAATTCTGCCAACTGTGTGGAAAACAGACTGACTTCACTGGCAGGGAAAAATGTATAGGAAGTTGCAGCAGCAGGCATCCTGGTGAGAGATTATGATGACTGGGGCTAAAATGTTAGTAGGGATGAAGAAATGGGCTGAATCTAAGAGACCTCTCTGGGTTACGATTCACAGTTTACCCGAGCAGAAGAAGGGCTGAGAAGAATGAATGTTGGTTCCCAAGTGTCTACCTTGGAAGAATGTGTCATCAATAATGGCTGGCACTTGGTAACTATGTGTTGAATGAATGGGTGAATAAATATGGGAAAAGTAGGTGAGATGGAGTCAGAAAGGAAAATTGCATTTTATTTAAAAAAATTTTATTTTATTTATTTAAAAAAATTTTTTTAACGTTTATTTATTTCTGAGACAGAGAGAGACAGAGCATGAACGGGGGAGGGGCAGAGAGAGAGGGAAACACAGAATTGGAAGCTCTAGGCTCCGAGCCATCAGCCCAGAGCCCAACGTGGGGCTCGAACTCACGGACCGCGAGATTGTGACCTGAGCTGAAGTCGGACGCTTAACCGACTGAGCCACCCAGGCGCCCCCCCCCCCAAAATTTTTTTTAACGTTTATGTATTTTGGAAACAGAGAGAGACAGGGCATGAACGGGGGAGGGCCAGAGAGAGAGGGAGACACAGAATCGGAAACAAGCTCCAGGCTCTGAGCTGTCAGCACAGAGCCCAATGCGGGGCTCGAACTCACGGACCGTGAGACCATGACCTGAGCTGAAGTCGGACCCTTAACCGACTGAGCCACCCAGGCGCCCTGAAAATTGCATTTTAGATGTTATATTTGAAGTTAATACAAGAAGTACTGATCTAGTATTGGTGAAGAAAGCTCATGCAGGTTTGGAGATATGGATTTGGAAGTTGTTAGTGTAGAGATAGTTCTTAAAGCAAAAGTAGAATCTGAGCCTACTTATCAAGAAGATACAAACCTTAAATAGAAAAAAGCCAAGCATGCAAACCTTTTGGTGTATTTAAAGGACAGACAGAGGAAAACTATTTGGCAGAGAGAGAAAGTAGTTGAAAAGAAGTTGGAGGATTCACAGGAAGTATATTTTGAAAAGTTTTGAAAATAAACGAAAGAGTTTCAGGAAGTATGTGTGTATGTGTATACGTGTGTGTGTGTGTGTGTGTGTGTGTGTGTGTGTGTGTGTGTGTGTGTTGGAGGGGCATCTTGGGACCATGTTGTCAGACTAAATGCTGAAATATGTTCTGCCAAAACTCTTCTTTAATATACAGTTGACTCTTGAACAATGGCACCAATCTTCTGTGCAGCTGAAAAATCTGCATATAAATTTTGACTCCCCCCAAACTTTGCTAATAGCCTACTGTTGATTATAAGCCTTAATGACAACATGAACAGTCTATTAACACATATTTTATATGTTATATGTATTATATACTGTATTCTTACAATAAAAATAAGCTAGAGAAAAGAAATTATAAAGAAAACCATAAGGAAAATACCTTTACAGTACTGTATGGTGTTTATTGAAAAAAAATCCATAAATAAGTGGACCCATGGAGTTTATTTTTTTTATTTTTTATTCTTTTCAATATATGAAATTTATTGTCAAATTGGTTTCCATACAACACCCAGTGCTCATCCCAAAAGATGCCCTCTTCAATGCCCATCACCTACCCTCCCCTCCCTCCCACCCCCCATCAACCCTCAGTTTGTTCTCAGTTTTTAAGAGTCTCTTATGCTTTGGCTCTCTCCCACTCTAACCACCCCCCTTTTTTTTTCCTTCCCCTCCCCCATGGGTTTCTGTTAAGTTTCTCAGGATCCACATAAGAGTGAAAACATATGGGATCTGTCTTTCTCTGTATGGCTTATTTCACTTAGCATCACACTCTCCAGTTCCATCCATGTTGCTACAAAGGGCCATATTTCATTCTTTCTCATTGCCACGTAGTACTCCATTGTGTATGTAAACCACAATTTCTTTATCCATTCATCAGTTGATGGACATTTAGGCTGTTTCCACAATTTGGCTATTGTTGAGAGTGCTGCTATAAACATTGGGGTACAAGTGCCCCTATGCATCAGTACTCCTGTATCCCTTGGGTAAATTCCTAGCAGTGCTACTGCTGGGTCATAGGGTAGGTCTATTTTTAATTTTTTGAGGAACTTCCACACTGTTTTCCAGAGTGGCTGCACCAATTTGCATTCCCACCATCAGTGCAAGAGGGTTCCCATTTCTCCACATCCTCTCTAGCATCTATAGTCTCCTGATTTGTTCATTTTGACCACTCTGACTGGCGTGAGGTGATATCTGAGTGTGGTTTTGATTTGTATTTCCCTGATGAGGAGCGATGTTGAGCATCTTTTCATGTGCCTGTTGGCCATCCGGATGTCTTCTTTAGAGAAGTGTCTATTCATGTTTTCTGCCCACTTCTTCACCGGATTATTTGTTTTTCGGGTGTGGAGTTTGGTGAGCTCTTTATAGATTTTAGATACTAGCCCTTTGCCCGATATGTCATTTGCAAATATCTTTTCCCATTCTGTTGGTTGCCTTTTTTGTTGGTTGTTTCCTTTGCTGTGCAGAAGCTTTTTATCTTCATAAGGTCCCAGTAGTTCTAGACCCATGCAGTTTAAACCTGTGTTATTCAAGGATTAACTGCAGTTTGCCAGATTTAGCTCTCTCTTAAGGTCATCCCTGAATCATGATAGAAAAGCCAGGTAGGTCAACAACATAAGGAAGATAGTAGTATTTGCTAGCGGGAGGGCAGTACTTATTTCAAGAAACAGGTATTTTAACTTATTTAGACATGAGGTTGGCTAGGACATATTAACCACCCATCCCCACAGCATTTATTTCTTTATAGCATTTAGATTAGAATTAGCCTTGTTATAGAATTGTCTCTTTTCTGTTAAGTTTCTACAGATTTTGAAGCTACATCAGTCCACCCACCAGTAGACATGACAGTGCTCCTCTTATTTAAAAAAAATTTAAAAGAGATTGTTAAAAAAAATCTCTACTAATATGTTTGGTGAAACAGGTAACTCGTTTTACTTATTTTTTAATTTAATTTAATTTAATTTAATTTAATTTTTTGTAATGTTTATTTATTCTCAGAGAGAGAAAGCACGAGCAGGGGAGTGGCAGAGAGAGGGAGACACAGAATCTGAAGCAGGCTCCAGGCTATGAGCTGTCAGCACAGAGCACAGCGCAGGGTTTGAACTCACTAACTGTGAGATCATGATATGAGCTGAAGCCGGACATTTAATGGACTGAGCCATCCAGGCGCCCCAATTTATTTATTTATATTTATATTTATATTTATATTTATATTTATATTTATATTTATATTTATATTTTATATTCTATTTTATGAAATATTTGTAACAGCCAAACACAAAAGTGGTAAATACACTGGTTCACATAATACCAGAGAAACTTGATTTACATGAAGATGAAAATGTGAAATGTTACCAACATCCTTATACTGCAAAACTAAAGTGACAAAAAGATGACAAATCAGGGGCAGACATGGAATATATGTATATGTATAAACACATGCTATACATTTTAAATAATATGATATACCAGCTAAATCTGCCAGAAATTTGCTACAGTCAGGTTTGATAAAAATGAGTCCTGTGACTTACACTGTGAGGCAGCTGAACTGTTGGAACATTCCATGGAAATTCTATATTCATGGAAGAGAAATTTGTCATTATTGCTCTTACATCATGAGAAAGGCACATAAGGAGTAGGCTTGTGCTATTCAGTTCCAAGTTTGTATAGATGTACAGAAGAAATAGAGAAATGCACATGATATTCCCCTAACCTACACTACATGGAATTGTAAATAGTTTGGGTAATGTACTTTACAAATTTTTGATTTACTTGAAAAGTATTTTTCTTTTTTTTTTTTAGGAATAGAATTTAGTGATTCATCACTTACATATAACACCCAGAGCTCATCCCAACCAGTGTCCTTGCTAATGCCCGTCTCCCCATTAGCCCTTCCCCCTGCCAACATCCCACCCGCACCCCTCAGTTTGTTCTCTGTATTTAGGAGTCTCTTAATGGTTTGTCTCCCTCTCTGTTTTTATCTATTTTTGCTTCCCTTCCCTTATGTTCATCTGTTTTGTATCTTAAATTCCACATAGGTAGGTAACTCGTTTTAATTTTAATTTTGATTTCTACCCCAGGGAAACACTTTTGAGATGGTTATTGGACATGTGTGTTAATATTTTTTTTCAGTAAATTTTGTTAAGGATTGATGTCCATTTGTATTTTGGGTCTTAGAGGTCTTCAATTGATATTTGTATATTCCTTAGATATTAATGGCATTAATAACCTTTTGTTATTTTTGTCAATAATTTTTCCAGTCATTGACGCAGTGGTGGGAGGGAAATGTTAACCATTTTTAAAACAGGCTTTCCACCAAATTCAGAGGCTTACCAGCCTGGCTTCTTGGACTCTGGCCTTTACTCTTCCTAGATCTACATTTTTGGGGAGTTGTCCACCTGGGCCTCACAAAGGTCTCCTTACAGAATCAGTGCCCCTTTAAAACAAGGGTTCCCCTTGAAAATAAAGTGAGGATGAGCCTGTGAATCGTATTAGCTGTATGATTTAACTTCCTTTTTCCTCCCCTAGAGCTCAGGCAGACATATCTGGAACTATTGTAGCACCTGAGATATGTTTCCTTGCAGTTGAAGGCCTGGAGAGTAGTTCTGAAGGCCTCTGTAAATGGAAAACATGCATATATTCGTGTTTGTTGGATAAACTAAAGTCCAACCATTTACGTACAGATTTCTCTTATGACTTCCTTCGAAGTGTTAAATTCAGCATCAGATGATTATGCATGTATAAATAAATAAATAAAGTCTGAGCTCCACTAGGGAAGGGAGAGGTAGGAATTCCTATTGTGTCCTTTTTCAACTCTCATTTTCTAATAGTTTATTTTGGTATTTTATTTTTGTTGTATATTGACCTTGTTTACTGGTAAATTTGACACATTCTCTTATTTATAGATTGTTTTCTCTGAGATAGGTTTTCTTAGTACTGGTGTTTGTTTTTCCTTAAATGGAAGAATTCATCAGTGAAGCCAGCTGTATCTGGAGATTTTTCTGTGGAAAGATTTTTAAATGATTGATTTAGTGTCTTTAATAGCTACAGCTTTATTTGGATTTTATGTTTCTTCCTGCATCAGTTGTAGTCAGTCTTATTTTTTTAGGGATTCGTCCATTTCATCTAAACTTTCCAATTTATGGCACAGAGTTGTTCTAATATTCCATTGGTATCTCTTTGAGGTCTGCAGCTTCTGTGGTGAGGTCTCCATTTTAATTTTTGTTATTGGTATTCTGTGCCTTTTCTCATTTTTCTTGATTAGTCTTGCTAAATATAAAGTATCTTCAGTTTTATTAATCTTGAAGGGAAATTCCTGAATTTTAGGCTTTCTTTCCTAGGCCTCCCCACTTAAGGGTCTTGGCTATTTAAGGCCTGATTTCTTCTGCAAGCCCTGACTCCTGTGTTTCCTCTCTATCACCATGAGTACTGGCTTCTCTGCCTGTAGTATCTGTTCTTGGCCTGACTTCTCAGCTTTCCCACTCCCCGACCCACTATAACCCCTACCATGCTAAGAATCATCATTTGCTTGAGGGGGAAAGAGATAAACAGAATACTAGACTCACTTTATTAAGGGTTCCTTTTCTTTGGAACTTGGCCCTTTAAATGTTTACTTATTTTTGAGAGAAAGAGTGCACGTACACTGGAGGGGAGGTGGGGGGGAGCCGAGAGAGGGGGGAGGGGAACAGAGAAAGGGGGGAGGGGACAGAGAATCTGAAGCTGAAAAGGGCTCCCACCTCACAGCAGAGAGTCTGATGTGGGCTCCAACTCACCACCCCTGAGCTGACCTGAGCTGAAGTGGGGCGTTCAACTGACTGAGTCACCCAGGTGCCCCTACTTTTTGTATCTATAGATTTGTTTATTCTAGACATTTCATATTAATGGGATCATAAAGTATGTAGTCTTCTGTGACTGGCTTCTTTCACTTAGCATAATGTTTCAAGGTATATTCATGTTGTAGCATGTATCAGTATATTATGCCTGCAAATGGTCGTAATCCTTTCCAAGTTTGAATCAGCTTTCAATATTTTATTCTTTTTGTTTTCATTGTTGTGAAATATCTTTGAGAGTTCCTTTAACTTGAGGGTGTCTTTTGCTGATGTCACTTCCTCTGGTACCTCCTCATGCTTTTGTCACAGCCACTTTCATATGTGAGAGCATCTTAACTACCTGCCTTAACTAATCCTTGCAATCTGGGTCCAAATTTCACAGCAGCATCCTTATCTGTACTAGCCGCTTCATCAGATAGTTTAACATTAATCAATTTATGCCAACATCTGAAACAATGACAACAACCTTTACTGGCAGTAAAAGGTTCTTTTTCGGTCTCCCTGTAATTACATTTTTCTTTCAATCTGGCAGTTAACTTTAACACTTTGGCTTGAATGTGATCCGAACCGATCTGGATTATCTTTGATTGCAGCCTGCAATCCAAAGTAGACATGCTCCATTTCAACCGCGATTGGCTTTCTGCTTCTTCTACCATTTAAACTGAAATGTGTTGGAGCAACTGTACGCTGTTTTTTATATTCATTGAATTTTGTCAACATAGTTTATATCATAGCTTCATGAAAGCCTAGATCTCATCTTATCTTTGCTTCTCTGTTGCCATTTTTTCAGATCTAATTGCGTCCAACTTTCACTTCTAGCATTATCACTTTTTGTCTCTTTGTTGCCCTTTAATCCTTGTTATAAAATACTGTGTGAATTTATCACAGGGAGACAAGGAGGCACCACAACTGTACTCTTTACTGTCTGTGCAAGAAATGAATACAAAGGTGTAGTGGTCAGTCACTGACAGACCTGGAAAGAAGTGATGTCATTGGTCACTGATCATGATACCCATCTGTTATATAGTGATTTGTGGGCTGAAGGTTAGTAGCAAAGTTTGCACTTTATGTGATTACTCACAATTAATATACGGTGTTAACTAAAATTTGAACTGTTTTGTTGAATGGTGTTCAACTGTTTTGTTGAATGGTTTAACTAAAGCATGGTAAATGAAATTTGTACATGTTGAAACAGTGCAAAGTGAGGGGTGCCTATAACATATTTCAATTAATCACGTATCTTTCAGCCTCATTGGCTTAATAAACTTGGGTCTCAAACTAACTCTGAATATTTTATTTTATTTGAGGCAGAATCTTGAGGCTCTACCATTCTAGCCTTTGAGTTTTAAAAATTATGGTAGCTGCGGGGTGCCTGGGTGGCTGTCAGTTAGTTAAGTGTCGTACTTCTGCTCGGGTCATGATCTTACAGTTCATGAGTTCAAGCCCCTCGTCAGGCTCTCTGCTGTCAGCACAGATCCTCTGTCCCCCTCTCTCTCTGCTCCTCTCTCTCTCTCTCAAAAGAAATAAACATTAAAAAAATTATGGCAGCTGCTCTGATCCCTGTGATTGTCTTCTCAAAATGTGGTCTCCTCTTTGCCTAATGAAGCCTTGAGCGGCTCTGCCTCTGGCACATGCCATTTCCTTTTGTGGACAAAACAGCAAAGCCTTCTCTGTCTCTGATGTCTCTTGTTCCCTGTCTGTTTCTCTACATTTTTGAGATTTAGAATTGCCCTCTAGAAATGCATGGCAGCCCTTACCTGGCTTTATAGCTCTTACCTTGCAGCCAGGATGAAAGTTTTGCCTTAGCACCCACAGTGTCAGCCAGGTCGACCCTGCCTCTCTAATGAATAACTCATAAACACTGAAAGCACTGTTTTCCCTGAAGAATGCCTCATGGTGGCTGTGACATCCTCTCTTTCAAACCTCAGGCCAACCTTTTATTTTCCCCTTTAAGAATCTACATTTCATGACATATCGGACAAAGGGCTAGTATCCAAAATCTATAAAGAGCTCACCAAACTCCACACCCAAAAAACAAATAATCCGGTGAAGAAGTGGGCAGAAAACATGAATAGACACTTCTCTAAAGAAGACATCCGGATGGCCAACAGGCACATGAAAAGATGCTCAACATCGCTCCTCATCAGGGAAATACAAATCAAAACCACACTCAGATATCACCTCACGCCAGTCAGAGTGGTCAAAATGAACAAATCAGGAGACTATAGATGCTAGAGAGGATGTGGAGAAATGGGAACCCTCTTGCACTGATGGTGGGAATGCAAATTGGTGCAGCCACTCTGGAAAACAGTGTGGAAGTTCCTCAAAAAATTAAAAATAGACCTACCCTATGACCCAGCAGTAGCACTGCTAGGAATTTACCCAAGGGATACAGGAGTACTGATGCATAGGGGCACTTGTACCCCAATGTTTATAGCAGCACTCTCAACAATAGCCAAATTGTGGAAACAGCCTAAATGTCCATCAACTGATGAATGGATAAAGAAATTGTGGTTTACATACACAATGGAGTACTACGTGGCAATGAGAAAGAATGAAATATGGCCCTTTGTAGCAACATGGATGGAACTGGAGAGTGTGATGCTAAGTGAAATAAGCCATACAGAGAAAGACAGATCCCATATGTTTTCACTCTTATGTGGATCCTGAGAAACTTAACAGAAACCCATGGGGGAGGGGAAGGAAAAAAAAAGGGGGGTGGTTAGAGTGGGAGAGAGCCAAAGCATAAGAGACTCTTAAAAACTGAGAACAAACTGAGGGTTGATGGGGGGTGGGAGGGAAGGGAGGGTAGGTGATGGGCATTGAAGAGGGCATCTTTTGGGATGAGCACTGGGTGTTGTATGGAAACCAATTTGACAATAAATTTCATATATTAAAAAAATAAAAATAAATGCAAAAAAAAAAAAAAGAATCTACATTTCAAAAACTCTTCTTTAGTATTTAACGTGAGCTTCAAAGGCTCACAATGGAAAAAAAGTTTCCTGAAGAGGTTCTGTCTCTTTTTTCTCTTTGGAAACTTTGAGGCATTTTCAATGGAACCAGAGATTCCTTGTGGTTCTTTTGTGCCTCTGAGCACTTAGAACATGGCTAGACACATAGAAAGCATCTAACAAATGTTTGTCACTTTATTTGTTGAAATGACAAGCTACAGGCATACTTTGATTTACACATGAATTTATTTCTGAAAATTAGTTTTTTGAGATTGGGAAGGGAGACATGATGCTGGATTGGCAGGAGGGGAAGAAAACTTGCTTTGAGATTGTTAAGGTGGATCTTCCTAGCAGTGACCAATTCAGACATCTTTCTGATGATGGTTTTGAAAATGAGTGGTTTGCAGGCAAAAATATCTTTTTTTTTAAGTCCATATTTTGAATGTTCGCTTAGATGTGATAGCTATCATTAGTGAAAAACTTTTGCAGTCAGAATAAAGGATTAGTATTTAAAAAGGAAAGGCTATGAGACTTCGAAGAAGGTGTTATAACTTGTTCTTTCAAGGGGAAAAGCGTAAAGGCTAATGGAAATTTCTTCTGGAGATATACTTGTGGTCAGGCTGTCAAGTCCTGCTACTTATTGAAAGTTTGGGTGATTTTTCTTATCATTTTGTCTCATCTATGATAACTGTGAATCCAGTAGACACTTAAGTGTGTATGTAGTGAGGGTAGCCTTTTCACTTCTGCTATTATTTCTAAAACAGCCTAAAGGGCTGTTTGAAGGTACGGACCAAATCCACTGGGTAGTCTTGTCTTTGTTTCCAATAGCTCCTAGCAGAGAAGGCAACGTGGACACAGTGGGTATCTAGAAGTGTTCATGGGGACACTTGAGTGGCTCAGTTGGTTAAGCATCTGACTTTTGATTTTGACTCAGGTCATGCTCTCACTGTTCATGAAATCAAGACCCAGCTGGGTGAAAACTTGATATATTGTGCCCCAAGCAAGACCCACAGCCAGTGACACAGTTACCGAGTCCCAGGGTCTCCTCCCTGACTAGTGCAACAGAGCTGCTTCTCTGAGGCCTGCTTTTCTGAGCTCACTCTCTCATTCACTGATACACGAAGTGTCCGTGAGCATATGAAGTAGACTTCTATCAACCCTTTATGTGAGTCTTAGACATACTCTGATCCCATCTTTATCTTGAATTTCACCAGACTGATCCTGCAAACTTATCAAGCAAAATGCACTATCTATGAACTAGATAGATGATTCCCCCAAAAGGCAATGGTAGTATTCCCAAGCCACTGCGGATCTTGGCATAGGTTAAAATGAGAATAGTGGCCTCTATACAAATTATCTATAGCAGATCCTATCGCCAACAGTAGGACATTCTCTAAGCATCTGCACAAAAATTAGCCTGCCCCTTCACACAGTAATTCAGACAATGGGAATGTGTTCCAAGGGAGAAATGCAAAATAGGAAGAAAAGAAATATGTTCAAACATATCCATTGTCAAAGACATCCATGTTGTTTATAGTTCTTTATTTTTAAAGAATTTGAAATAACCTAATAGGGAATTGGGAAACTGATAAGTAAACTATTGTGTCAGCTCTATGCTATATTATATATCATTAAAATGATGTTTAAGAAAATTCTGTTGCACCATTGACAAAGGCTTATGATACAATATTAAGTTTATTTTTTTAAGGAGTATAGAAGGTTGTGTATATATTAAAATTACAACTTTTGGTGAAAAGTTCTTATGCATGGAGTAAAAAAGTTGAAAGGAAAATCAATCAAATGCTAGCAATTACCTTAGAATGATGAGACTATGGGTGATTTTTTTTCTTTTATCTCTTTTCAAATTTTCTTTTATTGTGATTATATTACTCTTATTATGAAATATATATAAAATGTAGACATCCAAACTACCTTAAAACTTATGAAACATATTAAACAGGTCTTTTTTTTTCAATTTAATTTTTAATGTTTATTGATTTTTTGAGAGACAGAGAGACAGAGCATGAGCAGAGGAGGGGCACAGAGAGAGGGAGACACAGAATCTGAAGCAGGCTCCAGGCTCTGAGCTGTCAGCACAGCTGTGCTGTGACAGCTCAGAGCCCAACACAGGGTTCAAACTCACAAGCTGTGAGATCATGACCTGAGCCACCCAAGGGGCCCCTAAACAGGTCTTTAAAATGTTGTAAATAATAGACAATTAGATAGACAGTGATAGAGATCATGAGAAGCCTGTGTTCATGGAAGAATCTCTCCCTGGGAATCACTTGAAACAAAGAGGAGGGGTAAGAGACCAACGGCAGGGTAAGAAGTCCTGCAATAGTGGGTGGGGGCAAAAACAGATACATATGGAGCATTCTATTGTTACAACCTTATTTCTCCTTGAACATTGTTAAGACCAAGGTATAGCAATGGACTGTGTTATTTAAAATCACTGCTTTTAGACTAGACAGTAGTCCAAATCTGTCTCCAAAGTAATTCTCAACATAATCTCTCCTAAACCCCCAATGGTATCAAAGTGGCCCAGAAGTCCTTCCTGCCTCTTACCTCCCACCATAGACTTACTTCTGAGAACATTGAGAAATCTTAATATGTAAAATAAGAGATAATAAATCTTTTATTCTCTCTGACCATGCCTGATTCGATTCCTGATTTTTAAATGCCATACCTACAACCCCAAAGTCCTGTCCATCTGTTGCGTTTCTGCCTGCCCCACTAAAGGCACCTATTTTATATATACTCTTGAGACTTGACCCTATTCAGAGAAATTTAAATAGCTCTTGTATTCATTTTCTAGGGCTGTCATAACAAATACCACAGACTGGATGGCTTGAACAACAGAAATTTATTTCTTCACAGTTCTAGAAGCTAGAAGTTCAAGATCAACATGTCAGCTAGGTTAGTTTTATTCTGAAACCTCTCTCCTTGGCTTGCAGATGGCCATCTTTTTCTGGTGTTTTCACATGAAACTCCTCCATGCATGTTCGTGTCCTAATCTCTTCTTATAAAAACATCAGTCATATTTGGATTAGGGCCCACCCATATGTCTTCATTTTTCCTTAAGTACATCTTTAAAAGGTCCTATATCCAAATACACTCACATTCTGAGGTGCTGGGGATTAGGATTTCAACATATAAATTAGGGGGTCACAGTTCAGCCTATAACTGCCCTATAACCTGTTTTCTAGAAACTTTTCATCTGAAACATAAACTAACATAAATGAACAAAACCAAATTAAAAAAGCACTGAAATGTGATGCTTGGGGTGGAATTAGCACTGGTATTACTCGTTTTACCTTATACAGTCTGAATCATGTCATTAATCATGTTACAAAGGAGTTCGTAGAGTCATGACTTTGTGTTTCTGAATCTAGGCTCATGACGTGGTGCCATGAGCTCTCAGATCCTTTTTGTTGGGCCCTAAACTGATCTTGTAACTGACCTTTGATTCTCTCAGAGTGGATCTTGCAAACTGATAAAGAAAGCATGATTTAATTACTCCACACTTTAAGAAAAAATATTTATTTATTTATTTTGAGAGAGAGAGAGATAGAGAAAGCACAAGAGCAGGGGAGGGGCAGAGAGAGAGATGGAGACAGAGAATCCCAAGCAGGCTTCCCACTGTCAGCACAGAGTCCAACACGGTGTTCAGTCTCACTACTGTGAGATCATGACCTGAGCTGAAATCAAGAGTTAGACGCTTAACCCACTGAGCCACCCAGGCACTCTCTGGATAATCTTCTGATCATTGTTTGGCTTCTTTATTTTCTTAATAACCAGGATGGTGGCAGTGCATCATGTAACTAACTGGGTTTGCCTCTTTATTCCAGCAATGAGGAGGCTACTCAAGAAAGAACACAGGGACTCCTGCTCTACTCTGTGGGCTGACTTCACTCCCAATGCCATCTTGCTTTCTTAGTTTTATTTGCTCTTTGCCTTATGTTTTGTTTTGTTTAAATTTTTTTTTAAATGTTTATTTATTATTGAGAGACAGAGAGAGACAGAGCATGAGCATGGGAGGGGCAGAGAGAGGAGGAGACACAGAATTTGAAGCAGGCTCCAGGCTCTGAGCTGTTAGCACAGAGCCCGATGCAGGGCTCAAACTCACAAACCATGAGATCATGACCTGAGCCAAAGTTGGATGCTTAATCAGCTGAGCCACTCAGGCGCCCCTGCGTTATGTTTTTATTTTGGATTTATCTTTTCTTGTAACATGTTTGCATATTTCTAAGCAGCTTAAAATTTGTTTCAGAATAAATCATGGTTTGAATGAAGAATGAGGGATTAGCTTTCTGGGTTTAGGAACTGGTCCAGTCCATTTAGTATTACCTTGTCACTGAGAGTTCACTCATCTTGGGTCCAGTATCTGCATTTGACTGATCCATAACTAGACAGTGGATCCTGATGATTCAGACTCAGTGCTATCCATGAGATCCTGTCATTAAAAAATCCAGCCCCTTCTCTACTTTGTGCCTTTTTACACTGGGAAGCAGAGTTAGATCATATTTATTCAGGGGTTAAAAGCCCAGTTATGCTTCAGTATACTTATCCCATTTGTCTCTTCTGCCTCCTTATACATTTTACTTCTGTACTTTAAACCTATAGAAACTTTAGTTTTGATCTAAGGAGAAGAGAAGATTTAGCTTTTAGCCTGGATTATTCAGCTAATTAATTATTACAATGTAATAGTTTAGAATTTTGGAACTGAGCCCTTTTAACACTTAGTAACTCTTATATTGTTGACTTTCCCAGCATTAAAAAAAAAAAAAATGAATGTATCTCATCTTCCCTGAGGAAGTTCTTGTAGGTAGGAACCTCTTCATTTTTGAAACCCTCACAAAACTGAAACTGAATCTTTGTACAAAGCAGGAGCTCAGCACATGTCTGCTGAATCAAATACTCTCACCTCCAAACAGGCTTGAGAAGTAAAGATGTCCAGGCACCCTACCCTAAGGAACAGAAAGCAATACTGCTAATAAATACATACATAAGATTGATAAACTTTACCAAAGACTCCACTCACTTACCAATGGCAAGGAAAGACCCACCCACTAGAGATGTCACACTAGGTTCAGGTGTAAATTCCATGTGCGATCAGAGGAGCTTTGTTAAATTTTAAGACTGAAAGGTATTTGTATGAAGAGTGTATGGATGGAGATTGTGCTTTCTTTTAACTTGGTAAATGTCATGTCTATTCAGCCTTTTGAAATTAAATTTCAGTTCTTTATATCAGTGAGAAACATCCAAAATATTGCACATATGGTGAGAATAAGAGCCAAGGCTTGTAGTCAAGGCAGACTAAGAGTTTTTGATTTGAGGTGAAAATATGATTTCTTTGGAAATCCCTTCTAATCCTCTGGTAGGTTTTCTTAATTTCCTTCAGTGACTCAAATATTTTGAGAGCATATGTAGGCCAAGCCATTGGAGCATTTAGAAATAATAACTGTACTTTGGGTATCCAGCTCATTACTGTGATATTCCTTGAGAACAAAGGACTCAGAAAAGGGATTTAAAAAAAAAAAGTGCATTTCATTCAGGTGCATTAGATCCTGACTAGGGAGCTAAAATAACCCATATTCAGGGCTCTTCAAAGCGATTATGCTCTGCATTTTCTGCAGAGTAGCTGTGATCAGGGGAAAGGGGTTAAATAATCCCACCAATGATCATCTTTTTTCTCACTTGCTTTTTCTTGTACTTTCTTGTCATTATAATTGATGCTTTCTTGCCTGTATCTATTGTTAATAAAACAGCTTCTTTCTTTTGGTGAAGGGGAAAGGTTAGATATGTGGCCTCTGGATTCCTGATGATGGACAAATATTCACACATGCTGTCTACTGCTGGGAAAATAACCCAGTGAAACTGAACATCCAAGGTATGAGGCATCTGTGTTTGAACACACTGCACAGGACATGAAACTGTCAGCCACAGTCATATGGGAAATGAATTCTTCAATAAAATATAATGTTTTATACCTATGTGTAACCACTAATGGAGCAGTTGCTTTCATTAGAATGAAAAATAATTCTGAGGTAAGACTAGAGTATTAGCTGCACATGTGAAATCCATTCTCTGCTATTCATATTCAATTTTGTGTAGGAAAGAATTGAAGCCAGAAGGGTACAAAGTGCCACAGGAGGTCATTTAAGTGGTTAATTGATACAAACAAGGACTTCAATAGTAGAATCATCCCAAACTTTGTAAAAAGAAAGTACATGGCCATGAGAAAAGATGTTTTCTGGTCATCTTGTGACAAAAGAATGGTCCTTTTTAAAGATGTATAACACATTTTTGTTTTTCAATAATGATTCTAAATTCACTGGCCTTTTCTGTGACACTAGCAGCTATTTAAAATAAAAGTTTATCTCCTTCTTCAAGGCAAAGGTGATATTTTATCAACGAGAGAGAAAATATCTGCTTTTCAAAAGACCTCTTGCTATGGAGAAACATCTTGAAAATGGGTGTTTGGAAATGTTTCTATCATTATATGATTTTTGTTGTTGAAAACAATGTGTCTCAACCACAAAAACCTTGACAGTTCTGTACTTCAAAAACCAGAATTTTCTAACTGGTATGAAAGTTTCCAGAAGAGAAAGTCAGTGGGTTTGATTAATTTGTAAGAACTAATTGACATCAGAGATGCTGGGAATTTATGAGCCTAATTTCAACAAAAGCCTTTGCATAATTGGTGGTTGGGATTAAAAAAATCATAATTTTTTTTAAAAGTGAAAGCCAAACACTTCTTTTTAAATGTTAATTAAATTATATTAAATGTTAATGTTTAATTTATTTTTGAAGGAGAGAGACACAGAGTGTGGGCGGGGGAGGGGCAGAGAGGGAAGGAGACACAGAATCTGAAGCAGGCTCCAGGCTCTGAGCTGTCAGCACAGAGTCCAACTCAGGGCTTGAACCCACAAACCACAAGATCATGACCTGACATGAAATCAGTTGCTTAACTGAGAGCCACCCAGGCACCCTGAAAAATCGTAATGTAGAAAGTGTCTTTTTATCCATTGGGTTCTGTTGTCATAAGAGTTAGGTTTTCAGCTATGCAGCCATTAAAACCAAGTATTATATGTGAACATAGGATCCAACATGAATTTTTGTGTCATAGAATTGAAGTTTCTTAAAACAATGAATAATAAATGAATATCATTCAAAAATTTTAAATATTTTATTAATAATTTTTAATAAAGAACAAAAAGGGGCGCCTGGGTGGCTCAGTCGGTTAAGCGACCGACTTTGGCTCAGGTCATGATCTCACAGCTCTTGAGTTTGAGCCCCACGTCAGGCTCAGTGCTGACAACAGCTCAGAGCCTGGAGCCTGCTTTGGATTCTGTGTCTCCCTCTCTCTCTGTCCCTCCCCTGTTCATGCTCTGTCTGTCTCTCAAATATAAGTAAACATGAAAAAAATTTTTTTAAATGAAAAGATTTTAAAATTAGTCATAAATTTAAAATATTAAAATATTTAAACTCATATAAAATGTTTGAAAGATTAAAATGTTACATTCATATAATTTATAAATATAATTGTGAATGTAATTTATAAATAAAAAATTATTTATGGAAAGTGTAGTGAAATATTTTTACTATTAGAGATATGCAATCAAAAAAAGTTGAGAGATCACTGTTCTATACATATAACTGAGTCTCAATCCCAGATTCCCAGGAAAGAGATGATTGGTTTAGTTGGGTCAGATGTCCATCTCTGATCCAATCATCTGTGGCCCAGGGAGGAAGGTGGCATAATTACATACACATCCAGAATAGCTGGGTGGTTGGGAGTCCAGTCATAACAATTACGAGATTTCGTGGGGAAGCAACATTTATTATCACATGAAATATTGTCAAATTTGTCCCCTCTCATGTATCTATCTTGCTTAATACCAGCCTGACTCTTCTCACCTTACAACATATTTTCCCAGTCATTTTTACTGATGAATATTGTAAACTTTGACGGTGAAAATGAAAACTCAATGTAAATAGATTGTGAAGTGAAATTGTCACTTTTGCAACATTTAAGGATTTCATGAGGTTAAAGAAAATGATGTTGGAACATTGCTCAGATCACATACAAATGAAGTTTGGCAAAGTCAGATAAGTTAACAACTGAAGAGAAAACTAGTAAGGGTTATGACGTATGAGGTTATAGATGTTCAAAGCAAATGATATGAATAGCAAAGGTAGGTGTTGATATTGGTAAATTAATATGTCCTTAAGTATTCTGAGAAGTTATCCTCTTTATAATCTTACTACAAAAGTTGATCATGAAGTGAAGGAAATTATATAATGTTATTTTACTCTTTTTGTTGGAAAAGTTATGTCTCCTAATATAAATATTTTAGTTGTTCAAACTCAAATATTTGAGTTCTTCAGACTTAGTATATAGTGTGCCAATTAGAACCTAATTAAAAAGTAAGATAAAACAGACTTATTTTCTTAAATTTTAATTTTATTTATTGAAGATAAATCCCTAATCCAATGTTTCCCCCCGCTTATTTACTATGGGATTTTGAGGATCTGATGCTCAGTTTACCGGCTATAGGGCTGACCTCCTGAGAGCTGTGGGTGGGAAGTAGTGTTTTGTACCTACCCCTTTGCACCTTCTTTAGCTAATTGCTAATCATTTGACAATTCATACCTAATCCATCTTGAACCCTAATCCTTCACGGTCTTTCTGGGTGTCTGATTTGTTGATGTGAAAAATTAATTTGAGCCAAGCTATTTATAAAGGACAACAACTCAAAAATTGCTCTTTTCTGAAAATAACTTTGTTCAAATAGTAGCCCTTAGTACCTAAAACCAAGAGGTGACATAGGAGAGGTTTGGGGATTATAAACAGGGGGGCCTTTTCTGCCTCCTGTTGCCCTTTGCATAAAGACAGTTCCGCTGTCTCTTTATCTCTGCACTGTCAACTCCAATACCTTTGTGTGCCCCTGGGGTGGGATCTTTGCACACTCATGCCCACATTGACATTTTGGCCCTAACCATCCCAGAGACTAGGAATGGCAAATAGATTTCATCTCATGCGTCAGCTCCAATCCATCGAGAGTGACTCCTGGAGAGCTACAATGAAAAGTTTTCTGGGATCATGTCTGGTTCAGCAGGAAAGACTGTATCGATTAATTAATGATGTCTGCCCTGGTCACTGGAGGTGGGGTGGAAGCATACACACCCATTCTTCCTAACTTTGTCCTAGATTGTACCATGGCAGTGAATATTTCTGCACCACGTCACAGAGGTCATTTGTTACCATTTAGTTCTTTAGTATTTACCAAGGCTCAGGGTTTACCATTAAGTTCTCATGACCCCCAGCAGGTCCTAGTGTGCATCTTGTGTATATGCCTATGACTGTGCATATAAGACTAGTAGCACCATCTTGATGTACGCAGAATGGCCCATTATTTCTACTTATGCTAAATACAGTTGATTTCATTAAAGGGAGTCTTCCTTTCATTAGAGAGCACCAAGGTATGAAATTGTCAAGCATCATGCTCTAGATACAACGAATATTTCAGATTTGGTTCATCCTTTAAAACATACCCAGAGTAGACATTTCTGTGCAACTCAAGCTTATGGAAGATATTATCATTTTTTTACCCTGTCACTTCCAACATGATGAGCTTTTATACCTTCTGTACTGTCAGAGGAATTTGAGCAGCTTACAGAGTTAGAAGCTTCAGGAACAATTCTGTTAGGAAAAAAAACAAACAAACCTGGGGGGAAACAGTAAGGGCTATAGACCCTTATTTTAGCCAACACACACAAGAACATTAGGAAGTAAATTTTTGCTGTGGTTTTATTGGACTCTAGTTAGCTTCACCCCTGAGCCCCAAGGTCCCTATGGGAATGAGGTGTGCCTCATCAACATGTAATCTTTTTAAAGCCTGCACTCTCCTGGGACAGTCTCAGAACACTATTGTGGTTAAAATAATACAGTCCATCATTTAAAAATAATTTCCAAAAGTCTCAGCCCTTCTCTTGACTTTCTTGAACTCTGAAAGGGGAGATGAGGAGACCATAGTAATATATCTTTAACATCTCCTTTTCTCTTCCATCCATTTACCTTATTCTGAAGCAGCTCCCCTATCTCCTTTACCTTACCCTCCCACCAACAGCCCTGCACCCACCCCACCAGTTCTTGCCCTTCTGCATCCTCACCAGCACCTTTCCTCTCCATTACAAGGTCCAAAAGAGCTTGCTTATTTATTTATTTATAATTTTTTTTTAACGTTTAATTATATTTGAGACAGACAAAGACAGAGCATGAATGGGGAAGAGTCAGAGAGAATCTGAAACAGACAGAATCTGAAACAGGCTCTGGGCCCTGAGCTGTCAGCACAGAGCCCGATGCAGGGCTCGACTCACGGACCGCGAGATCATGACCCGAGCTGAAGTTGGACGCTTAACCGACTGAGCCACCCGGGTGCCCCGAAAAGAGCTTATTTAGCCAAGCAGGACTGGGAGGTGAGGTGAGAAGGGTCAAGACAGAATTCTCTTAAGCATCAGAGGAAGAGAAAGGTTGAGAACCAACATACATGAACTATTTCCCTCTTATCATGTACTTAATGTACATTCCTTAGAAATTCACTGTCAGGTTGTCAAATCCTGGATGATGGGAAAGAAGGCTTGGATGACACCTTTCACACTGAGCACTCTATAGTCTTTCATACCTCTCACCCGGGTCTGCCTTTGGGATGCCATTGTTTCCTGCTATGTCTCTGAGGGTTAAGAGATACTGCTCTGCGTACCCACCAGTCTGCTCCTGAGATGATGGCCTGTTCCCCACTGGCATTGAGGGATGTCCCCTCTAGATGGCACCTTTTGAGACAGCTGTTCTTTCCTTTCTACTCCTCTATGTCCTCTTCCAAAGTGGGTCTTGAGTTGCACATTCATTTGGTAATTTAGCTCCAGAGTCTATTTTATTACAGTGTGAGGCACTTTGGGGGTACACAGGGGGTAAATTACAGCTATAGAACCTTACTAAGTAGTCCATCACTTTTACAGTCTCTCCTTTGTGTCATTCCTAGAGCTGCCTTTAAGCCCAACCCTGACCTCACTTTACATGCAGCCTCTCAGGTGGATTTTAATGTTTTCTCTTCTACCTTCATTTCTACCTTCTTGACTGAGTCTTCCTTTTATTAGTCTTCCCAGGAGAATTTCCCTTTGCATGCTTTTCCTTGATCTCAAATCTTTTCTTTCTTTTTAAAAACAAAACATTTCCTCATTATATATGGAAGTCAAAGATGCATGCTCACCATGGAAATTAGGAAAATACAGAAAAGTGCAAAGATAAACCATCCACTGTCATAGAAATAACCATAAAGTTTGGTGAATTTACTTTGCTTTTATGTAATTGCAAATAAGCTGAATATTCAGATCTGTATTCTTTTTCCTTATCTTTTCTTCTGATTTAGTCTATAACAACCCCTAGCAAAGTCATGATGTTGTTACTGCTTTGTTATTTGTGTGTGCATGTTTGTGTATGTACATACATGCCCACATGCACACACACACACACACACATACACACACACACACACACACACACACACACCATAACTGGTGTCTTTGGGTCAGGTGCTGAACCCTGGGACACTCTACAACCTGACACACAACATTATGTTTTGGCCTCCTTTTACTAGACAGTTATTTTGTTCTTACCTGTTCTGCCCCCCTTCTCAACCTTTATAGATATATGTGGATTCTGGTTGATTAAAGGAATTATTGTATGGTGTCCAAAGCCTAACTTGATATTGGCTAACAGATAATAAGAGGGTGGTCCATTTTTCAATAATTGTCTATTGATCCACTTCCCATGATATTTGGAATTTCAGTTTCTACTCTCCTCAGTCTTAGCTCAATTGCTTATTCCTGAGTGCCTGCAGCCTCTATCAATTGCTAGGAAACAAGGTCTGAGCACCCAAGGAGAGTTTCCTGTTATTCTTTTGTAAAATGATGGCAAGGAGATTTGATAAAAGCTGAATGAATTTTTAGTCTAGGATGTTCTGTTCTTAAGCTATAATTGCTGTTTTCCATTTAACTCTCAAAGTGATTCTGTCAAACAAAAGAAACTTTAGTCTTCATGTGTGTATTATTATTATTTCCTAAAAAATTCTCCTTTAAATGTATGATTAAAAAAAGATCTCTGCATCATTAAAGGTGATTTTCTTTTGTCTTGGAACTGGTTTTATATGAATGTCAGGGGAAAGAGGCACTTTAAAAGTGAGCCATGTGGAATGTGCTTATTCCACAAAATGAGATACATTTGATTGCAATAAATATAAAAACCATGAAATAAACAATTAAAAAATAATTTTAGAATTTAAGAATGCTGAATCAAACTCTTGGTTATTAAGGTTTATTACCTAAATGATGTCCATTTGATCTTCAAAATTTAAAATCACTGAGGTTAGCATAAGAGAGTAAGGATTAAATGGTATTTGGAGGGATTTAAGTTAGACATTAGAAGCTTTGCAGAATTCAGAGAAACCAGTATCCATGGTCACAGATGAGAGGAGCCTTATCTTGGGATCTGTTAATAAGTGAGTAGTCTGTCTCCTTGTTTTACCCTTAAAGAATCAACATTATAATTCAGGGACGTATCTTTCTAATCAATTATGTGCCCTGCAGGGGACTATGATTCTTGGTTTTGAGTACTTTAATCTGGTGAGAGATGTTATAAGATGAATGGAAAATAAATATGGTTTCATGAGTTACATTTTTCCTGCTGTCATATATACTCCAATGAGCTAAATTACCTCCACGTATTCAAGTGGAAAAATCAGGTTCAACATGTACTACACCGAATAGCCATAGGGTATTTATCGTCTATCATATTTTCTTCCTTTGCACAAGAGAAGCAACTTGAAGTTACTGATGGATATATGCTAGAGGTCCCCATAGATCATGGATATCCCAGGGCAACAATGCATGAACTGAAGTGAGAATCAGGTAGAAGGGCTGGAATGAAACTTGCTTCTACTCATTCCTTGCTTTATTGCTATTCAGTGGTGTTGGTCCGTGAGGGTATAGCTCTCTTTTTTGCCCATGTCAGAATTGGAAAGATGTAAGCTGTTCTCAAGCCTAAAAGTGTGCTGCTGAAAGTGGGTAAGGAAGCAGAATATCAGCAGGTCAGAAGGTGACTGAGTTCTGTGAGGATAGGGCCCAGGTAGGCCTTGTTCTTTGCTGTACCCCAAGTACCTAGCCTAGTTCTGTCACAGCACCGGCACTCAGTAAGTACAGTTGACCCCTTGAACAATGTGAGGGTTAGGGGCGCCAACCCTCCCCCCAGCTGAAAACCTGTGTATAACTTTTGACTTGCCCCAAACTTAACTACTAATAGCCTACTATTGACTGAAAGCCTTACCCATAACATGAAGAGTTGATCAACACATATTTTAACACATAGTATATATATATAGTATATATATATAAAACACAAAATATATATAAAACACATTATATATAATTATAAAAAATTATATATATAACTATATAAATATAAATATATATTTAATTATAAATATATTATATTTAATATAATAAATTTATAGGAATAAATTATATTTAATAATAAATAAATATATAAAATATATAAATATATAATTAGATATATATTTATATATAAATTATATATATAAATAATATATAATATAATTATATATAATGTGTTTTATATATATTATGTGTTTTATATATATATACACATTATATATATATATGCTTATAGTAAAGAAAGCTAGAGAAGAAAAAGTTATTAAGAAAATTGTAAGGAGAATATACATTTACAATACTGTACTGTATGTATAAAAAAAAATCTGCATGTAAGTGGACCTGTGCCGTTCAAACCTGTGTTGTTTCAAGGGTCAAGTTTACTATTGAATGACTAAAAGTGTTGATCACTCCATGACCAAACTTATCCCCTTCCTTGAGGGTCCTTGCTGAATCTCTATGTAGAACCTTTAGAGATCTCTATATTAGAGCATTCAGTCTTTGCCTGGCCGACCAGAGGTGTGGCTCTACTGGCTGGCTTTGGGAATACAGACAGGGGACATCTGCAGATGGTTTTAGAGGAAGCCAGGGTCAAGAACCAATCTGATTTCACTACCAATCTGAAGGGTCTGGGTGAGAGGAAACTCAGGTTGGAGGCACAGAGATGGAGTAGTGGACTAAGATTGACTAGGAGACAACCCTGGACAGACTCTTGAAGTGGTAGATGGACAGGGGGCTTTCATGAGGCAAATTCATCCTCATCCAGGATACCCAGATTCTGAGGACATAGAGTATGTTTGGGTTGAAGCTTTTTACTCATGACTTCTTGATGTGCTCATCCCTGCCCCAATCCTCTCAGGAATTTGCTTTATTTCCTGCCTCAGGCAACAAGACCCAGGGAGTCCCCCAGGAATCCAAATAAGGTTCAGACTTTCCTTTCCCAAGCAGAGCAGCAAATTCTAGAATTGACTATGGCTTCAGCAGGTCCCATCAAAATGTTGCTTCAGTAATTCTAGCTCCCCAGGACTCCCAGAAGGCTTGGGATTGAAGCCAACAGTCACAGGCTGAGCCCTCCAGGAAGCAGGTTTGTTGTTATTACTAACTCTTGGTATTCATAAGCTGATCCCCACAGCTTTTCCCCTTGGTGGCTTCTGAGGGCATGGGGGTAAAGACTTCATGTTAGATAGTCTTACCTTAGGCTCCGTGAAGGCAGCACTCACAGAGCCTTTGAGCCTTTAAAGAGTTGCCATTTTTGATGCCAAGTGTATCACTTGAATACAAGGAGTTTAACAGAATTAGCAGCAGTCTTCTTTGTCTGATGCAAGATGGTTTTTAACCTACCATATTTTTAGGATCCTGCCAGTGTATCCTCAGGCTCCTTGAGGCAATTAAACCAGGCCCATGGCAATATGCAGACTGCCTTGCCTACTTCACCAGAGTTTGAATTTTTTAAGAGCACTTTCTCATCCTGTCTGGAAGAGATGGGGTGCAGAGAGAGAAAGCTTCCATTGGGGGTCCTTTTGAATTTTTAGTTACATACTATCTTTGGCTATAGGCCACGTTGGCAATGTTGTGACAGAGCCCAAGTACTCCCCAACAACTTCATTTTCATCCAAACCAGCAAGGTTCAACTCAGTGGGCAAATCCAGTAACTAGAAGAAACTACATAAACTGTTAAGCCATAAACTGTTAAGGGAGCAATCTTACTAAAAGGTACCTTGTTGACCCACATGGAGAAATTTTGGCAATGGAAGACTCAGGACCTTTTTAAGCTTTTCGTAGACCCTCCTAGAGACTTCATCACTTATGCCAAACATATTAAAATGTACCCACATCTCAATTAAATGTAAAAATTTCCATAAAGTATTGAAAGGATTTTTATAATTTTGCTTTTGAAATTATTTGCTTATGAATGACTTATTAAATTTACAGTTGACTATGTCTTATCACTCATTGTGCCTACTCAGAAATTCTTGTAAAACAAGAGAATCTAATCCACAATTTATTTGCATATGTAATGAAATTTTTTATGAATTATAAATTTAACAACACAGTTGACATAATGTTACATTTGGTAGGCAGTTAATTAAATGCTTATTAATTTCAGTTTGCTTTTCTGTAGCTTGGAGCCAATTCATTTTTTATTTTTTTTGCTATTTTGTTTTTATTTTTTACAGGCCCCTGGAAAGCTGTGGGCCTTAGGCACAGGACCTTTTGGTTCAACAGATAAAGTAGCCCTGAGGGAATGATTCTAATGTTTAGCTCAGAAATAAAGTTTTAAGGGTACTGGATTGTTGTTTCAAAGGTTAGCTCTGTCATGTCAAAGAGGAATAAGACAAATTCTGTGGTACTCCATAGGATGGGAGTGAATAAATCTTCACAACAGCACATCAAAGAGGCTGTCCTAGGAGATATGGGACCTGGAAGTGTTCAGCATGAGCTGGAAGATCTTTTCATAGAGGCTGCGAGGATGGAGAGGGTCAAGGGGTTAGGGTCAGAGGATTTGACTTTAAGTCCCTGTGCCAGTCATTACCTGTGTGACTTTGAGCAAGTCACTTAATCTCTTTGTATTTTTGTTTCTTCATCTGTAAAAAGGAATAATATTTATTTCATCTGTTATTGTCCCTCACCTATTAAGTGGAGATGTATTCCTGCTTCACTTATCACAAAGGTTTGCTGAAGATCAAAATGAGATAATTTCAAACTTTTAGACAAGGTTATAAATTCTATACAAATGTTAAGCTTCATTCAAATGTTAGTTAGAATTATAAATCCAATTCTAGGATACAAATGGAACACCTAGTAGGATGGGAAGGAATCTTCAAAATGAGTCATTTAAAATTTGTTATTGCTACTGACAGTAATCTTAGCATAAAAGTAGAAGAAGGGGTTCATGGATGGCTCAGTTGGTTAAACATCTGACTACTCTTGATTTCTGCTCAAGTAATGAAAATGCTAAAGAAAAATGCCAGGAACAGATTGCCAAGAGACGGAGGCTGTCTTCTCTGAGAATTTGTACCTGCAAGTCTGCATCCAGTGAAAAAATGAGATTTTTCTAAGAGTAACAAATAAGATCAGACATCAAAAAACAAAACAAAACTTAAAACACTTTGGAGAACCCAGTCCTACTTATATACAGTAAGTCAAAGCTCTATAAAGGTAACCTAATATGCACTTTGAGTTTTAGAAATGAAAAGATTAGAATTAACAGGATTAGAGCTAAAAGATACTGGACATTGAGACCCAAACTCTTATTTTATGCATAGAAAGATGATGTATAAAGTAATTGAGTGACTTGCAAAATGATTTCAACTTATTTAATATCCTGCCTGGTTTCATGAAGAATTTCAAGTGGATTATAAGAATAGGTACAATGAAATAGGAAAATCTAAAGTACAACCAATGCCGTGACCATGGAAAATAAGATAAAGTATAATGACCAAAGGAAAGGGAAAGTGGACTTATGGTGGTAATATATAACTTTCATAGAGTTATTAAAAATTAACAATAAGTTTGGCTGAGTTTGCTCGTTAGCCAAAGCAAAACTGGAAATCAAGCCAGTGATGGAACCAGCATCAGAACCCCACCTTAGACCGGTTTGTTTTTTGTTCCATTTAAAAATTGTTTTTTATTGAATTTATTTCTTTAGGTTTTAAAATATTTTTTGTTTGGCATTCTCTTTCTTCTCTCCATTGGTTCAGTTTGTGGGGATGGCCTTTGTGAGGAGAGTGAGAGCTGCTCCATGTGTCTAGCTGACTATGGGAAATGTCTACTTCCTGTAGATGCCTGGGTGATGATTACCCTTCTATTCTGCTTGGTCTCTACTGCCTCTGCCTTGACCATTCTGATAAGAATCAACCAACATCTCATGACAAGTTTTCCTTGGTTATTTGTTCTTTATGTCTATTATTCTCTGTCAGGATTTGATATCTATCTTCTCAGAGTTCCCTATTGTCAAGAGTCTTTGAAGTTATATAATCCATCCCCATTACTTAAAAATGAGGAAACTGAGATCCAGGTATGTTAAGTGTCTTGCCCAAGGCCACGTAGCAGCAACTAACCTTTACTGACTGTCTACATATGTCTTATTTCTCACAGCAAACCCTGATAAGTAACTATGATCCTTTTTTACAGATGAAGAAAATGAAGCACAAAAGGTGAAGTGCTTTGCCCAAGGTCACAAGAGTAATCAAGGGAGCTAGGATTTGAACCCAGTCTGTCTAGTTTCCAAGTTTATTTCTTTGTACAACCTCCCACCCAGGGTTGCCTCTTAAGATGATGACAGAGCTTGCATTGAATCCAGTTCTCTGAGTCTCATGCTCTTTCTGTCACATTTTAGAGAAGACAGTATTGGACCTTAAATTCCCCTTAGGCTGAAGAGGTGTGCAAGACTAGTCTTGGAATTTGGAAAGGTCTGCACTGAACTTGATTATCACTGAGCTTGATTATCACTGTCTGGCCCTGCTTTTTGGGGATTGTTTCTTTGGCCAATGGAATCAGTCTTTACAGAACTTTCTGTTTTTCAAATGGAGTCTTTGGTGGCCTAAAGCAAATGATTTATATGTATGGTTCTCAGCCATGCTATTAGGATGCACTGGTATGGGATAATGAGTTGTGAGGTGCCAGTAATTAATAATAGTTAAACTAATCTGAGACTGGTGCACCTAGGGATTGCAGAGTTGGCAGCTGGGGCTTCTTTTCCTCTCTCAGAGTCTCTGTGAAGGGACCAGGGCATGCAGTACATTCTGTATTGAGGGCATTGTAGCTAAATGGTCCCAATACTATATCTGCCTCAAGCAGTGAACTTTAATGAGTATATCTTTCCACATTGTGTAGAGTACTGTACTTTCCTATTCTTATTTTACAAAAGGCAGAATATGTCTAATGGGAGAGAGCAGAGCAAGTGATGTTAAAAGGACAACACATACACATATCTGTATCAATGATTGTCAGTTAATTGGTTCCTTGAATCTTTGTTGACACTTGATATTATACAGATAAGGGGATAATCACCTCATGGTTCAGTCCAACATGGAATCCAGTTCAATGCATAACAGACCAGCAAATAATAATTACAAACAAATCAAAGCATTCTTGTTTTTCCTGAGAATGCAGGGCTTCTTAAAAATCCTATTTTTTCCATTTCAAAGTATCTCCCCAACACTGTAGCTGCTCCAAAGTTTCTCTTTTCTCCCAGTATAAGCTACTGCCCAGGTCTTTACCCAGCTGAACCTACATAAAGTTACTTATCTCTTCATTCTCCTTTCTTTGTTCAGCTCTTCATTATATAGGTCAGTGTAGCTTTTTGGAAACTTTAATTTTCCTTCTCCCCCATTATCTTGGTTCTGTGCAATAAAGGTCTAGGAATGGATCAGGAAATTAAGGTAACTTCCTCCTTACATGGGAGTTGGGGGAGTGGTTTTGGGAAGACACTGGGGCTACTTCTGCATTTTTTTTGTCCCCTGACAAATCAACTTCACATGCATCCACTGTAGCAAATTTAACATCTCAAATTCTTACCAGCTCATGGTGAAATGTGTGGGCTCCTCCTGTCACTTGGTGTGTTATCTATAAAACTGACAATGAAACTATTATTAGGAAGTCTCAGTTACCCCCAAAACCTATATAGTATATTCTAAAAGTCAATGGTTTGGCATTTTCTATTGTTTTGGATTGTGGACGCTGATGTTTTCCTCCCTGGGATAGATAACAGAGCTTGTTGATCTGGAGGCAAAGTGTGCATGGGGGTGTGTGTGACAGGAATAGTTCTGTTATGCCCAGAATTCGTGATCCCCAAATACTGCCAGGGAGCCGAGTCCGATGTAAAAGCAAAAGAGCCTTTATTCGAGCTATCTCGAGCTCAATCCCCTAACTGCACCGACGCAGCGGTGAGATACCAGGGAGAGAGCGAGTTTCAAAAGCACAAAGGTTTTATTGGGGCCTAGGGGCAGTTGGTGAGGTAATGGCTGTGGCCTCAGCCAATTGGCTGGGGAAGGGTCGTGGCCTTGGCCGATTTGCTGGGGAAGTTGGAGTCCTGTTACGCAGGTCGCTGGGCGTGTTTTGATCAGGAAGTTTGAACGGGTGAGCGGGAGGCTACTCAAGGGGAGGAGGCGTGGCCTAGGTGAAGGACACAGAACAAGATGGAGTAGGCAGGCGTAGTCCCGCCCTTTCAGTTCCTTGAAGCTTTAATAAGAGAATGGAAAGGAATTCACAAGATTGCTAAAGAACGATTATAGAGAAGTAGGGACAAATTAGGAGGAAGAATAGCAATAGCTTTTGAAGGGCTAGAAAACAATAGTTTATTTTGAAGCCGGAAAATACAATCTGTCAAAATGAAAGATTGTGATATTTAAAAATTATATTGAATTCTCAATTTTTTTGTTCTCATTTATATGGTTTTTTAATTTAAATCCTTCTTAAATCCATTGTGATTGACTATGCTAATGGATACTGATGAAGTTTTGGGGTGATGGGGGATTTGTGGGGTCTGGAGCTGACGACCAAGAAAGAATTCTTAAAGACGTCTTTGGTGCAAAAAGGTGACTTTATTAAAGCATGGGGACAGGACCCAATGGCAGGAAGAGCTGCACTGTAAGTGTGGGGGGTGACCGTTTTATGTCCGGGGAGATAAAGTCAAGAGGGAATTTGCAAAGAGGCTTTCACATGCTAAAGACTTACTGGAGGCCTAGCTGTTGTCAAGCTAAGGTTGTTTTTCCCTGTAGCAAGGCATTAACTTTGAGACAGCTAGGGAGTTCTTGGACTTGAGGCTATTGATGGGGTTGCCTTTTTCTGGTCAACTGGTGGAGACTCTTACCAGTTTAACCATTTGTTTTTTGTCCTTTCTTGTTTTTGGGTAGCCAGGAGTGTCCAAGGAATACCATACATGTCTCACCTGGGAGGGGGTGGGTGGGTGCTAGTTTGTATTTTGCCCTTGTACCATCATCTTATTGGTAGTCTTACTATTGCAAATGATGAATAATTAAGTATTGATTTTGTGCTGAATTTTACAGTTTTGATTAATTTTTACTGTAAAACATTTCAATCATATTTCAATTTTTTTTTTAGTTGTTTAGGTATCTTTTCTTTTGAAAAGTGGTTTCAAAAGATGTTTTTGGATAAAAGTTGGAGAGTAGATTTCATTCATATCACACAAAGTTTGTAAACAGCCAGAATCAGAGTTTTCCCCCCACGTCTCTCATAACTCATGTTCACAAATGTGGATCAAAATTGGCTGACATTAGAGTAGTTAGGATCTGACTGCCTAGGTTCATGCCATTTGGTTCTGATAGTCTGGTGCCTCTGGTTCTTAGGCCAAACTCACAGGGGTAACTGGAGATTACCATGATTTAGACAAAGAGGAGAGTTGGGCCAGTGAGTATTTAATTCACCTTCTGAGAAATGCTGACTGGTGGTTAAGATGAGCGAAAGATCACATTTATGTCACACTTCTAACTTTTGTAAGGACACTGTTGAAGGTTATAGATCTTGTTCTCTCTCTCTCTTTTTTAATAGTAACACACACAAAAAATAAAAAATAGAAAAAAAAACCCCAGGAGAAATGGACAAAAGATAAAATCTCCCTTTGGAGGCTGATGAAAATTGTCAGATTAGATGGGCTCTTTGGGAATCATTACTTCTTATAATGCTCTGCAAATACCCAGAGAGCACAGGAAATCACATGTCAAGGTCACTCTGCTCAGCAGAAAATTTCCCTAATACCACATAATAATGAGCAAAACGAATGCAAATGAGGTTTTGACCACCAGCCCACCTCATTAGGACTATCTGTGCTCCAGCTCTACTTTTCCTACTTTTTCTGGGAGGTGTGTAGCCTTAGTTCAAAGGGCCCAGCACTTTTGACAGTGATGGTTGGTGCTTTTCTGCTGAAATTCTGTTGGCTTAAGCAACCAGATTCAGGATTGGTGCCTCCAGGTTAGAGCTTCCCCTCTGTCCCTTGATCCACACCCCCACCCCAGTGGGTCTCCTCCCCCCGCCCTTCCCCAAAGGCAGATCAGATTTCCCCTTGGGATCATGGAAACCTGTTGTACCTAGAAAACCAAAACAGTGAGGGCTCTGACATTTCAGGCACAAATTCTGTCTTGATATTCAGAATGATCATGTCCCCAGTTATCTTTGGAAAGATAATCAGGCTCCTAGCTAATGTGGAAGAAAAATACTATCCCAGATTCATATGCAAAACAGAGTGTTTGGAGTGCCTCTAAAAGATAAACTAGTTGAGTTTTTATCAAGGAAAGTCATTAGTCAGTATTTCCAGGTTATTTTACCCTATATTCTTATGGACAAGAAAGGGAACTCATATTCAGTAGGTGACTACTTTGTACCAGGTGCTGTGCTAGATGCTTCATGTATGCATTTTAACCCATAGCACAATCCTATCAGAGGGTGTCATGGGGTATCATTGTCCCCTTTTAGAAAGAAGAAACTGAGGCTCAGAAGTTGTCACTTGCTCAGGAACTTACAGTTGGAGTTGTGGAGTTGAAATTCTAACCATCTCTGACCTTAAAGCCTTATTCTCTCTTAAGAGGTTCTTTCTGGAAAAAAATATAAATAAATAAATAAATAAATAAATAAATAAATAAATAAATAAATTTTAAAAAGTAAAAATTGTAAAATGTACCATTGGTCACTTTGGTGCTGCCTGGTGTCCTTCCAGAGCTGTCTGTTTAGCTAGGAACTAACTCTTTAGGTAACAGTTGGAAACCTCACTGGAGTTATTGAAAGGGATGTTGGTTAATCAAATGTTTACTCTGTTGTAGAAGGTATTTGTGCATCTGATAAGGCAGTATGTGCCAGTAGTGGTTTGTGTATTGCCGATGAGAAATTAAAAACAAAAAAATCAAAAAAACCCACAAACTTTAACAGTTGTGTATTTATTTTAATGCATATTAGAAAAACAATAGCCAGAAGGCAGCTTGTGATTTCATAGATATTGTTTAGACATGGTTAAAGAAAATAAATAAGCTATTTTACAGAAATACATGAAGTAGGTAATAGTGGCCTCAGATAAAAAATTGTGATGGTAGCATGTGTCTGATGATGTTTGGGAATCATCACAATTAGGAATGACCAAATAATGTTAATGTTTCTCCCAACACTGAGGGACAGTGAGCCTAAGTAGCCTGTGGTCACTGTGTAATTACCCAGAGATTATGTTCTACAAAATAGAATCCCTAACTAGCTTTGTCTGCTACCCAGCCCATTCTTGGGGCACCACATTCCACTGCCAGCTCATATGAAAGCAGGGAATTCAAATTAATTTGAGCCTTAGCCTATCCAAAATCTAATTATGCAGAAAAATGTAATACAACAAAAGTGAAAGAAAAGGATTTTTAGATGGCCCAACATTTGGGATTCTGAGGATGATGGTTATTATAAATAACTGTATAAATGGCATCTGTTTGCCAAGAAACTGTACCTCTTTTTAATTCATTTTAGGCAGTGACAGAAAATTATTTGAACTCAGGTTCCAGTCCAGTCCCAGTTCCATCATCAACCAGGTGTGTGATCTTAGGGTGGGGGTGGGAGGCTTGTTTTTAAAGATACTTTCCCTCTCCAGAGCTTTGTGAACAACAGGTCATACCTATGCTTCAATGTGCTTTGATGACTTATTGGTTTTCAGAGAAGCCCTCTGATTTGAAAACAAATCAGGAACTCAGAGCTACATTTTGGGTAGCATCTGGGTAGGAGGCAGCTAAGAAATACTCAAGTTAGGATTGGGTTAGGCAATAATGTTTAAATGATTTAGGAGACAGGAATATACGTTTACTGAACACTAAGTCTATTCAAGGCACTTTGTATCCTACCTCACTGAATCCTCAAAATCGTTTTTATGGATAAGGAGATTGAGACTAATACAAATACTGAACGATTACATTGTATACCTGAAGCTAATATAATGTCATGTCAGTTATATCTCAATTAAAAAAAAGAAGAAAGAATGGGGGGTGGGAGGGAGGGGAGAGTGGGTGATGGGTATTGAGGAGTGCACCTGCTGGGAAAAAAAACATTAAAAAATTTTAAAATAAAAAAAAAAAGAAAGAGAGAAAGAAAATTGAGACTCAGTTTAAGAAACTTGCATAAGGTCACCCATCTCCTAAATGGCAGACTTGAGACTGAATTCAAGTCTGATGGGTGGTAATCACTATGCTTTATTTCCTCTTAAGGTTTTAAATAGGCATGGGAGTGCAACCTGCAGATCTGGGTTCAGAATCCTGTAAGTTTAGTGCAGGGGACAAAAAGCAGTCAGCTGTGGAAGACCTTCTAAGCAGGCTGAACTCAACACTGGCAGAAAGGGGTGACTGATGAGGAAGAATAGATGGGTCATGTTTTTCCTGGTAGACTTGCTGGATTTAAGGGTCCATGGGCTCAGCACAGGCTTGGGGAACAAGTGCCTGTGCTCAGTCAAACTGGCCCAGGTGGCAGCAGGAGAATCTGGGGATCCAGGTATGATGTGACCAGACATCTGAGGTAAAGCCTAGATTGCAGATGGCAGAGTCTTGGGCCCAGAGGCCCCAGGGAGTCCACATCAGTCAAAGGCCTGCCCTGCTTGCTTCTTAGGAGAATTCTGCATGTGGGAGTGATTGGGATCTAGAGACCCTGGTTTGGTCTGAATGGCTTTCTAACTGATTGGCTATGGAAGGTGGCTTCATTCTTTCTCTATTTCTGTCTCTTGGTTAAGAGCTCGGAATCCAAGTCACATGGACCCAGAGTAAATTTTTCACTAGTTGTGTGATCTTAGGCAAGTTACTTACTTGCTATCAGCTTTAGTCTACTCAACAGTAAAATGAGGATAATAATGGTGTCTCTTTATAGGGTTGTTATGCAGATTAAATGAGATAATATAGGCAAAGCACAGTGACTGGCTCAATAAATGTAATTATTGTTCTTATTACATGATAATACTTATTAAGTCTTTCCACTACCCAGTGACTTGGACTATGTATAGCCAGATATTTCATTTTAATCAACAGTACCATACCATTATTTGAGTTTAATCATATGTCAGTTTGAGTCTAAGTTCTTGTTCAGAATTCTTAAAGATTTGAGGAAATTATTATGATTATAAAATAGCCAAATCCCCCCATTCTCCTAATCCACTTGTTCTCTTCCTCTGGACCATCTCACAGTTCAGAAATGGACAAGGCCTCCATTGCTCTGGGCTATGTCTCATCTCTTAGAGGACAAAGGCCTCCCCTTGTGTCTCCAGATACAAATTGCCCTGCAGGCCCCTTCTTGTTTCCTGCCTGAATTTCCAGGGAGCATGGAGGGTTATTCATAGTGGCTCTGACCATGTGCCTGAGGACATAGATATATTTTTAGTGTCTTCTCCCTAGAGTCTGGCTGAAAAGGTCATGCCTATCTTTTTATGGCTAATGTCAGCTTCTGAATAAACAGGGTGAACTCATTTCTGTTAAAAGGGCCCAAGCAATGTCAGGTTGTTGGTTCCCCCTAACCCATTTGGAATGTGATTTTGCTATTGACATGTAAGGAAAGTATATATATATATATATATATATATATATATATATATATATATATATAGTACAGCAGCCTTGAAAGTAAACCTATTTGTGGCCACATTTTCCTGACAGTGATTTTGTATTTCACTTTTCCCTTGTCTATTTGTTTTTTAATGGTTATTGGCTTATTTAGTTTTTTTTTTTAAAGTTTATTTATTTATTTTGAGAGAGAGAGAGAGTGAGAATGCACACGTGCAAGTGTGGGAGGGACAGAGAGAGAGGGAGAGAGAATCCCAAGCAGCCTCCCCATCGCCAGCATACAGCCTGACATGGGACTTGATCTCACAAACTGTGAGATCATGACCTGGGTCGAAATCAAGGTTGGATGCTCAACTGACTGAGCCACCCAGGCACCCCTGGTTTATTTAGGTTTTAAAAAATTTCTTTCCTTAAGTCAATTTTGGTAAGTAATATTTTTATAAGAGTATCATTTAAAAATGTATTTGCATAAAGTTGTATATTTCTTATGATTTTTAGTATTTACTTCTTCTAGAGTTATGTCCTCTTTTTCATTTCTGGTATTTTTTTTTTTTTTTACTTTTCTTCTATCTATCTATCTATCTATCTATCTATCTATCTATTATCTATCTACCTATCTATATATCATATAATTGACATGTAACATTATATTATTTTCAGGTGTACAACATAGTAATTTGATATTTTTAGATATTACAAAATGGTCACCACAAGTTTAACACCCATCACCTTGCATAGTTACAAACATTTTTTTCCTTATGATGAGACCTTTTAAAATCTACTCTCTTAGCAACTTTCAAATATGCAATATAGTATTATTAACTATAGACATCATGCTGTGTATTACGTCCCCGTAACTAATTTATTTTATAACTGGAAGTTTGTGTCTTTTGACCCCCTTCACTCCTATCCCCTATCCACTGTCTCTGGCAACCACAAATCTGATCTCTGTATCTATGAGCTTGTGTGTTTTTTGTTTTTAGATTCCACATATAAGTGAAATCATACGGTATCTTTCTCTGACTTAATTTTACTTAGCCTAATGTCCTCGAGGTCCATCCACATTGTCGCAATGGCAAGATTTCCTTCTTTTTTGTGGCCAAATAATAATCCAGTGTGTGTGTGGTGTGTGTGTGTGTACCAAATTTTCTTTATCCGTTCATCCATCAATGGACAGTTAGGTTGTTTCCATATCTTGGATATTATAAATAATGCTACAATGAACATGGAGGTGCCAATATCTTTTTGAGTTAGTGTTTTTCATTTTCTTTGGATAAATACTGAGAAGCAGAATTCCTGGATCATAGAGTAGTTCTATTTTTAAATTTTTGAGGAACATCCAACTGTTTTCCATAGTGGCCATACCAATTTACATTTGCACCAATTTATGTTTCCACCAACAGTGCTCAAGTGTTTTCTTTTCTCCACATCCTTGCCAACACTTATTTCTTGGCTTTTTGATACGAGCTGTTCTGACTGGTATGAGGTGGTATCTCACTGTGGTTTTGATTTGTATTTTCCTGATGATTAGTGATGTTGAACATCTTTTCATGTACCTTTTGGACCATATGTATGCCTTTGGAAAAATATCTGTTCATATCTTCTGCCCATTTTTTTAGTTGGATTGTTTGTGTGTTTTTGCTATTGAGTTGTATGAGTTCTATTTATATTTTGGATATGTAAGTCTTATCAGATACATGATTTGCAAATATTTTTTCTCATTTAGTAGATTCCCTCTTCATTTTGTTGATGGTTTCCTTTGCTGTGTAGACCCATGTCTTTTTTTAATCAGGAATTTCATTTGTCTGCTATAATGGTTAAGCAAAATAGGACTAGGGGTGCCTGGGTGGCTCAGTCGGTTAAGTATTCGACTTCAGCTCAGGTCATGATCTCACAGTTTGTGAGATTGAGCCCCACGTCTCTCTCTGTGCTGACAGCTCGGAGCCCGGAGCCTGCTTCAGATTCTGTGTCTCCCTCTCTCTCTGCCCCTCTCCTGCTCACACTCTGTTTCTGTCTCTCAAAAATAAATAAAGATAAAAAGAATTAAAAAAAAAAAGCAAAATAGGACTAAAATAAAATTATTTTCATTCTGCCCCCAATTTCAATAATAGATTCATTTCACTGGATCTTAACCTGTCAAATTCCTTTTGGCATATTAGAAAACTGAGGGGTAATTAAGTGACTTGCCTACATTTTATAGGGGATGAGCAGCAGGGCCCAGACCTAAACCTTCTGGCTCCTGATATATTGCTCTTTCTAGTAAACCAGATTGCTCCTGCTGTGGGCATTAAGAAAGCTATGAAAACCAGGGTACTGAGCTGAGCAGAAGTAACATACAGCCAAGAAGGCAGCCTTTAGGCATAAGCCCTTCCTCTCTGGTAAGGCGCTTGTATGTTGTAGATGCTCTGCAGATTTTTCTTGAATTAAACAAAGTAATCCTGTCAGTGCCTGGCACCAAGTTAGTACTCCATAAATGGTTATTGAATGAAAGCAACACAACCTTTAACGGCTTAATGGAATTAACCATCAAAGTTCAGGACACGTGAAAATGCCCATGGCTTATTTTCATATTTTCTACTCCTATAATTGTGGGTAGTTTCAACCCTGGGATGGTAGCAAGGCTTCCTGCATGCTCTGAGGCCTCTGGTCTTAACCTCCATTCTGGGCTTGAATGAAGATGAATTTTTCTTTTCTTTTTTTAAAAAAATGTTTATTTTGAGAGAGAAAGAGAGAAAGGGAGAGAGAGTGGGTAGGGGCAGAGAGAGAGGGAGAGAGACAATCTCAAGCAGGCTCCATGCGGTCCTCACAGAGCCTGATGCAGGGCTTGATCTAATGAACTGTGAGATCATGACCTGAGCCAAAATCAAGAGTGAGATGCTCAACTGACGGAGGCACCCAGGCGCCCTGAAGATGAATTTTTCTGAGGATGCTTCCTACAAACAAGGGTATTAAGCCCAATAAGAGCTCTGGTCATCCAGGTTGAGTCATTAGTAGACAACAAGCTGGCACTATCCCTGGCATGGGAGCCATGCAGTCTCCTTTTGTGATTAACCTACTGTAGCTTAGTGATGATCAGCAGAACTTCCAGTCCAGGGAGTGGCTAGACTCCAAACCCAGATCCTTGGAAGCTTCTAATTGGGCTCCACCTGTCAGGAGGTAATAGAGAGAGACTTACTGATATTTTTGAAGTGCAACTTTTTGATAAGGTAAATAGCATATCAGAGCTGTCTCATTTTGCAGCCCAGTCTACAGCAGGGTTATGAAAGGTATTTATAGCTTTCATAACTATGCTCTTACTCCTTCCTTATTACCAAATAATCCTCCTCTGATTTTGTCTGTGAATCACCCAGGACTTGGAGTCATTGTGATTGGCTATGAGAGGGGCTTCAGTCATCCTAAAGATTCCTGGATAGCTTGGGAGAAAATGATAGGATGTAAAAGAGCTGTTTTCTTCTACACACACACACACACACACACACACACACACACTTCTTGGTTTGGGGACTTGGTGAAAGAAGTGTTAGTAGATGGAATGATATTTAGATTTTTATTTTGTGCCAGGAGTGCTAAGAAAAGATTACTGACGTCAAGTGAACAGTTCTAGGAGTAGAGTGAGTGGTCACAGCTAGAAGCTCTACCAGCCTTTGAAGATGCAGAGACATTTACATCCCTGTATCTCTCAGTGAGGGAGACAAGATGCCAGGCACAGAATAGTTTTGAGGAGCCCTGATTTTGCAGTTAGGCTAATTCAGTTCAGATTATGCCTCTGTTGCTCATTAGGTGGATGACATCAAAATCCCATAACTTTTGAGCTTTAGTTTTCACATTTGTTTTATAGGGCTGATGGTCTAAGTACTTCACTGGATTGTAGTATATTCTAAGTGTATAGATGGTGGCAACATTATTATGAATTCTAGTACTAACTAGCTGTGCAAACTTAAGCAAGTCTTAACTTGTTTGGGTCTCAGTTTCTATATTCAAAAGGCATTAGAGTAGATGATTCCTTATGTCAGTCAGTGTCCAGTCAGGAGATAGAAACCATGTCAGTTATTTTAACAGAGAAATTACTATAAGTAATTTTTAACCAGGTAGTAGAGAACTGGAAAAACAGTGAACACAGCGGTAGCAACTGCAGAAAGCAGCTATCACCCTTAAGTCTGGGGGAAGAGAGGGAAGAAGTTGAGACTGTTAAAACTTAGAAGGTTAGAGATAGAGACCATGCTTCTCAGTTCCAGTAGGTCCTGGTATTTCTGGGGAGGGGAGGGTGGTACAATGTGGCTGGTGCTGAGAAAATTGCAAACAGAATCTCTGTGCTATAGGAATAAGCTGCTGAGGACCTGCTGATCTAATGGGAAGCAGGCAGGAAGTCGTAGGCTAACCCTCCCTTTTTTAGGTCTTCCTCTAGCACACTGTTCCCCACAACCTCCGTTGGAAAAGCCTCACCGGAAGCAACTGGCAATAAAGAAGTGGGCGTGTGCAGGTCTCATCCCTAGCATCACAAAGCTGAATGTGAAAGGGTGGGCTTAGAGCTGAGAGGCATCAGCTTAATAACTGGTATAATTTTTTTTTTTAATTTTTAAAATGTTTTTATTTATTTTTGAGAGAGAGAGACAGAGTGAGTGGGAGAGGGGCAGAGAGAGAGAGGGAGACACAGAATCTGAAGCAGGCTCCAGGCACTGAGCCGTCAGCACAGAGCCCGACATAGGGCTCGAACTCACGAGCTGTGAGATCATGACCTGAGCCAAAGTCGGATGCTCAACCGACTGAGCTACCCAGGCATCCCACTGGTATAATCTTTAAGGTTCCTTCCAGGCTAGAGTCTGTGGGTCAGGTTCTGAAGCCCATGAAGAACTCTGTGGGTTCTTGGAGAGTCAACATGGTGTGGTAGAATGACAATGAGTTTTGTAGTTATACAGATTTGGATTCAAACCTATCTCTCTTACCAGCTATGGGATGTTGGGCAAGTTACTTGGAATTTCTCTGAGCCTTGTTTCCTCCTCTGTAAAATGATGATATCAAAACCTATCCCACAGGGTTATTGTGATAACTAATAAGAATAAGCCTGTAAAGTGCCAGGTGGGGGTAGCTATTATTATTACTAAGGATACTTGTTTAATGAGTGTCGGCTGATTGGTTTGTTCCCTTTGTTGGTTGCACAAACTGATGTCACTGTTTAGTTTCTTCCACTCAGATGTGGCTTGCTGGGCCATGATGGGGAGCCTGGGCAGTGGGTCAGTGGGGCCAAGGAATCCTATGGTACCTGGGACCCCAGGGACAACATTTGTGTACTTGTAGGAAGCAGTACTTCACCCAGACTGGGATCTAGTAAGCTGGTTCCTGAGGGTGTGTTCAGTGCCAGGTAGGGACATGTACCCATTATTGTGCTAAGCCTGAGCTACAGCCAGTAGGCTCCTTGGATGCTATTCAAGTCAGCGGCAACAACTTGGTTTCCTAGGCAGTAACTGCAGACTAGGAGAATCATTTATAATCTTTTCTTTCCAGTCATCATAGTTGATGTCCTCTTATTTTTTCTAGGTGAGCTCTTAGACTAGAAATAATAAAGAAATGTAGAATATTCATATTATTGATGCATTAATAACTAATATTTATTAAGGACCCACTTTGTGCCAACTATTGTGCAAGTCCCTTTATGTGCATTACCCCTAATCTTGAATCCTAGAAGATCATTTTTATTTCCCCAATGTTACCTACAAGGAAACTGAGGCACAGACTGGTAAATAAACTTGCCCAGGGCTTTCAAAAAGTATAAAGTGGAGCCAAAATTAAAACCTAAGTTTCTTGGATTCTTTTTTTAAAGTTTTTATTTATTTTTTATTTTTTTAATGTTTATTTCTTTATTTTGAGAAAGAGAGAGAGAGAGAGAGAGTATGTTCAGGGGGAGGGACAGAGAGGGAGAGAGTCCCAAGCAGGCTCCATGCTGAGCCCAATGCAGGGCTCCAATTTAACGAACCATGATATCATGACCTGAGCTGAAATCAAGAATCTGACACTTAACTGACTGAGCCACCCAAAGCACCCTGAAGTTTGTTGAATTCTAAGCACATTCCTTTACTATTAAGCCAGACATTTCCTAGTGCTGGTTAAAAGTAGCACAAATTTAACTTAGAAAATATCTGGATTTCTGGGCCACATAGTGGTAGATTACTCAGTAGAGCCCCTAGTACACTTCCTTCCAACTTTCCATTGTAATAACAATTATAATGGTTTAATGGCATTTGATTAACAGCCCCTGATGCATCTTTACCTAGCTTCTCAAGAAAATACCTAAAAAACAAAAGGATGAATACTCAAAATGCAAATTCACAGTTTTTGGTATGATTTAAATCTGCTATAGAGACTATTTTATTTGGTCACTGCTCTACCAATTATTGCAGGAGGAAGTCTATTTAAAAATATTCTCTTACCCCCATACAAGGCAGTCAGGCTTTTATAGTGAAACCACCTAAAAGGTACCTCTCTGACAAATTTTTCCCTTAAGATTTCTAAGTAATTTTGAGATTGTCTGCTACAAGCATCACAGGCATTATGATTAAGTAGTACCATTTCTCAGAAAGCCCAGCACTTATCATAACCATCTGACCCATTCTAACAGGTCTCAGATAAGTGTAGTTAGCACGGGGTTAGTTAGATTCTGCTTGATGTGAAAAAAGCTTCTGAAAATACAGATTTCCAAAAGTTGTAGGAACAGTAAAGGTGGAGTGAGAAAAACCATTCATGGACTACTACCTTTGTTTCACCTTACATAAAAGGGCAGCGCTGCTTGCCTCAGAGAAAGGTGGAAGGTACGTTCTTCTCCCATTGCCTGGTCCCTGCCTCAGAGGCCTCAGGGCCATGCTAACAAAACAATTTTCAGTTACCTTTGGAAAAATCAACAGATAAGAATATCCAGGGACATTAAAAAAATAGTAGCAATGGGGAGCAATTTTTGCTCTTGGGCGCCTGGGTGGCTCAGTTGATTGGGTGTCCAACTTTGGCTCAGTCATGATCTTGCAGTCCGTGAGTTCGAGCCCTGCAGCCTGGAGCCTGCTTCGGATTCTGTGTCTCCCTGTCTCTCTGACTCTCCCCTGCTCATGCTCTCTCTCTCTCAAAAATAAATAAACATTAAAAATTAAAAAAAAAAAAAGAAAGCCAAAGAAATTAAAACATGAACCTAGTATGCTCCAGTGAAAATTGGGATAAAGATAAAATTTGAATTGGGATCACCAAATGAGTAGAGTATATCCCCCTATCAGTGACACCAAATATTTTTAAATTATTCCACTGTATGGTGTGTAGAATATTTTAATACATGTCAGTCTAATTGGATCTTCCCAGGAGGATCAAATGCATTAGATATTTTCATCTTTTAATGCAGACAAATCTATAAATATTTTCCTTTTGAGTTTATCCATTATTTTGGAGTTTATCCCAAGCTTATAAACTCCTTTCTAAAAATTTATGTCACTTTGAGTTTTTATGATGGATTATTTAAAGTATCTAGAATTAATTTAGTAAATAGAATGAGGTGAGGCTATAATTTAATTTTTCTCATACAACTAGTTTATTATTCCAGTGCAACTTACTGAATAATTCCATCTTCCTTTACTGATAATTGAATGTTATACAGTTGTTGTCTGCTGTTAACAGATGGCCCTTTCATCCTATGGAATGGATTAGAAGCTTCAGCCTTGGGGAGTGAACCACTGTTTTTGAACCTCTGGCTCTTGGGTTAACGTTTCTCCATAGCTGTGGTTTTCAGGGCTATGGCTTTGCAGAGCTATGGTCTTTCCGTGGAGGTGCCTCTTCCATTGTCAGAAACTCTTACATTGGCAAATCTTCCTTATCCTGAATGCCAGTGGATCTTCCTGAAACTTCTACTCACTGGACCTTATGCTGAATCTAATCCATCCTCAGCTGCCATGTCACCCAGTGGGTGCTTTCTATGTGTCATTTTTTAAAAAAATTTAATGTTTATTTGAGAAAGAGACAGAGACAGAGACAGAGACAGAACATGAGCAGGGGAGGGGCAGGCAGAGAGAGGGTACACAGAATCCAAAGCAGACTCTAGGCTCTGAGCGGTCAGTACAGAGACCGACATGGGGCTTGAACTCACAAACTGTGAGATTATGACCTGAGCTGAAGTTGGATGCTTAACTGACGGAGCCACCCATGCATTCCTCTATGTGTCGTTTCTACTCCTTATGTCCAACTACTTACCTCATTTGATGAATAGACATTATTACTCAAGTTTGCAGAGGACTGGGATTCAGAGAGGTTTATCAACTTCCTTGAGATCACAGAGCCAGTAAGTGGCTCAGTCAGAATTTATGCTCCTTTCCAACTAACTCAAAAGCCTATAATTTTACCACTACACCATGCTCCATGCTATTTTTTAAAAACATTTTTCTTTATGGTAGTAAAATATACACGGCATAAAATGTGCCATTTTAACCATTTGTAAGTGTAAAGCTCAGTGGTATTAAGTATATTCCAATTGTTGTGTAATCATCAGCTATTTTTTAAGCATTTAAAGACAGCAGGGGCATCCATGTCTATTCACAGTGGGCCACAAGATCATTAATTAAGGCAATGGCTTGGTGAATAGTTATTTGGATGTGACTCAAATGCTCATCCGCATTTTGGAACTTTATTTATATTTATTATCTTCTGTCAGGAATCATAGTTCCCAACTTCAGGAAATTAAACAAGAATATCTCACTATTATGTTGTTAATTACATTCAGCTTTAATTACAATTGCTAAGTGATCCCAGCCTACTAGTTTGACATCTGGGTGTAGCAGGCATACCACAGCAGTGGCAGACAGGTAAATGAACTCATGTGGGTTACCTAATTGGACAAATTAGTGGTGCTAAAGACCTCAGATGGTCCACTTTGGCCACTGCAGCATGCTGGATTTCTGTGAAGGATGGGTATCAGGATTCCTCTAAGTTTTCTCTGACCAGGATGAACATCCTTGTTTTTACTTGTACAACACAGAGTCCAAAGCCCTTTCCTGAGTGTACCACTTTCCAGCCTGTTGACTAACATTTCTTTCCAAGTGTGGTTTCTGGAATGGAACCTATCACTTCTATCCTGATCCTGCCTGTGCAGAGTGGAACACACCTGCCTAACTCTGGACAACAGGTCTCCATCCATGCCACCTCCTCCCTGTTGGTGGCTTCATGTTGCTGGCTTATGTTAAGCTTATAGTTAGTTCAAATTCCAAACCTTCTTCGTATATATTATTGTGATACTAGACCTCCCCTATGTACCTATGTCCTTGTGAGTTGGCCTTTTGGACTCAAGGATAAGACTTTATTTTATCAAGGGTGGAAAATATGTGCAATGCCCATGCATGTGGACCTTGTTTACATCCAAGGATCTTTTTTTTTTTTTTTTTTTTGACAGAGAGAGAGAAGGTGCACTCCACCCTGGCGGGGGAAGAGGCAGAGGGAGGGGAAGAGAGAATCCTAAACAGGCTTTATGCCTAGCACAGAGCCCGATGTAGGGCTTAATCTCACCACTGTGAGTTCATGACCTGAGCCAAAATCAAGAATCAGATGTTTAACCAACTGAGCCACCTGAAGATCTTTTTATTAGCACTTTTTCCCCTGAACCTGATAGGCCTCAGAATTCAATTTATTTTTTCATGATTCTCAAAGGGTTTATTGGGGTTTCCTGGGTTAGGAAAAGGAGAAGGACTCTTTTTGCCCCAGATAAGGTGAGTTCTTCCTCAGGCATCCTCTTTCTGGTCTCAGAATCCTTTGTGTTTAAAGACACCATTGTGTCTAAACCAAATGCTTCAGTTAGTAATTACTAATCATCTCTCAGTGTTGGTACACAGATATGAACCTAATAGTCCTTCTTACTTTGTATGGATTCATATTATGTTGTATTTCATATTTAACCCATCATGGCAGATGATAAATCAGGGAACATTTAGGAATACAAGACTAAAGTGATGACCAATGTAATAGAGCTTGATAGAATTAATATCACAAATGTGTAGAAGACTAGAACATTGATTGCAGCAAAACTATAATAGTATTTATTTATTTATTTATTTATACATTTCTATCCAAGTTAGCATATAGTACAATAATGATTTCAGGAGTAGAATCCAGTGATCCATCCCCTATGTATAACACCCAGTGCTCATCCCAGCAATTGTCCTCTTTTTTTAAAATATTTTTTCTTTTCTTTTAATTTTTTTTTATAATTTACATCCAAATTAGTTAGCATATAGTGTAACAATGATTTCAGGAGTAGATTCCTCAGTGCCCCTTACCCATTTAGCCCATCCCCCCTCCACAACCCCTCCAGTAACCCTCAGTTTGTTCTCCATATTTATGAGTCTCTTCTGTTTTGTTCCCCTTCCTGTTTTTATATTATTTTTGTTTCCCTTCCCTGATGTTCATCTGTTTTGTCTCTTAAAGTCCTCATATGAGTGAAGTCATATGATTTTTGTCTTTCTCTGACTGACTAATTTCACTTAGCATAATACCCTCCAGTTCCATCCACGTAGTTGCAAATGGCAAGATTTCATTCTGTTTGATTGCCGAGTAATACTCCATTACACACATCTTCTTTATCCATTCATCCATTGATGGACATTTGGGCTCTTTCCATACTTTGGCTATTGTTGATAGTGCTGCTATAAACATGGGGGTGTATGTGTCCCTTCGAAACAGCACACCTGCATCCCTTGTATAAATGCCTAGTAGTGCAATTGCTGGGTCATAGGGTAGTTCTATTTTTAGTTTTTGAGGAACCTCCATACTGTTTTCCAGAGTGGCTGCACCAGCTTGCATTGCCAACAATGCAAAAGAGATCCTCTTTTTCCACATCCTCGCCAACATCTGTTGTTGCCTGAGTTGTTAATGTTAGCCATTCTGACAGGTGTAAGGTGGTATCTCATTGTGGTTTTGATTTGTATTTCCCTGATGATGAGTGAAGTTGAGCATTTTTTCATGTGTCAGTTGACCATCTGGATGTCTTCTTTGGAGAAGTGTCTTTTCATGTCTTCTGCCCATTTCTTCACTAGATTATTTGTTTTTTGGGTGTTGAGTTTGAGAAGTTCTTTATAGATTCTGGATACCATCCCTTTATCTGATATGTCGTTTGCAAATATCTTCTCCCATTCTGTCTGTTGCCTTTTAGTTTTGCTGAATGTTTCCTTTGCTGTGCAGAAACTTTTTATATTGATGAGGTCCTAATAGTTCATTTTTGCTTTCGTTTCCCTTGCCTCCAGAGACGTGTTGAGTAAGAAGTTGCTGCGGCCAAGATCAAAGAGGTTTTTGCCTGCTTTCTCCTTAAGGATTTTGATGGCTTCCTGTCTTACATTTAGGTTTTTCATCCATTTTGAGTTTATTTTTGTGAATGGTGTAAGAAAGTGGTCCAGGTTCATTGTTCTGCATGTCGCTGTCCAGTTTTCCCAGCACCACTTGCTGAAGAGACTGTCTTTATTCCATTGGATATTCTTTCCTGCTTTGTCAAAGATTAGTTGGCCATATGTTTGTGGGTCCATTTCTGGGTTCTCTATTGTGTTCCATTGACCTGAGTGTCTGTTCTTGTGCCAGTACCATACTGTCTTGATGACTACAGCTTTGTAGTATAGCTTGAAGTCTGGGATTGTGATGCCTCCTGCTTTGGTTTTCTTTTTCAAGATTGCTTTGGCTATTCAGGGTCTTTTCTGGTTCCATAAGATTTTAGGATTATTTGTTCTAGCTCTGTGAAGAATCCTGGTGTTACTTTGATAGGGATTGCATTGAATATGTAGATTGCTTTGGGTAGTATTGACATTTTAACAATATCTGTTCTTCATATCCAGGAGCATGGAATCTTTTTCCATTTTTTTGTGTGTCTTCTTCAATTTCTTTCATAAGCTTTCTATAGTTTTCAGTGTCAGTAGATTTTTCACCTCTTTGGTTAGATTTATTCCTAGGTATTTAATGGTTTTTGGTGCAACAGTAAGTGGGATTGATTCCTTGATTTCTCTTTCTGTCGCTTCATTGTTCATGTATAGGAATGCAACCAATTTCTGTGCATTGATTTTATATCCTGCAACTTTTCTGAATTCATGAATCAGTTCTAGCAGTTTTTTGGTGGAATCTTTCGGGTTTTCCATATACAGTATCATGTCCTCTGCAAAGAGTGTACGTTTGACCTCATCCTGGCTGATTTGGATGCCTTTTATTTCTTTGTGTTGTCTGATTGCAGAGGCTATGCAATGGTGAGAGTGGACATCCCTGTTTTGTTCCTGACCTTAGGGGGAAAGCTGTCAGTTTTTCCCCATTGAGGATGATATTAGTGTTGGGTCATTCATATATGCCTTTTATGATCTCCGGGTATGCTCCTTCTATCCCTACTTCTTGAAGGTTTTTATCAAGAAAGGATGCTGTATTTTGTCAAATGCTTTCTCTGCATCTATTGAGAGGATCATATGGTTCTTGTCCTTTCTTTTATTGATGTGATGAGTCACATTAATTGTTTTGCGGATATTGAACTAGCCCTGCATCCCAGGTATAAATCCCACTTGGTTGTGGTGAATAATTTTTTAATGTATTGTTGGATCCGGTTGGCTAATATCTTGTTGAGGATTCTTGCATCCACGTTCATCAGGGAAATTGGTCTATAGTTCTGCTTTTTAGTGAGGTCTCTGTCTGGTTTTGGAATCAAGGTAATGCTGGCTTCATAGAAAGAGTTTGGAAGTTTTCCTTCCATTTCTACTTTTTGGAACAGTTTCAAGAGAATAGGTGTTAACTCTTCCTTAAATGTTTGGTAGGATTCCCCTGAAAGCCATCTGGCCTTGAACTCTTGTTTCTTGGGAAATTTTTGATTACTAATTTGATTTCCTTACTGGTTATGGGTCTGTTCAAATTTTCTATTTCTTCCTGTTTCAGTTTTGGTAGTGTAGGTTTCTAGGAATTTGTCCATTTCTTCCATATTGCCCATTTTGTTGGCGTATAATTGCTCATAATATTCTCTTATTATTGTTTTTATTTCTGCTGTGTTTGTTGTGATCTCTCCTCTTTTATTCTTGATTTTATTTATTTGGGTCCTTTCCTTTTTCGTTGTGATCAAACTGGCTAGTGGTTTATCAATTTTGTTAATTCTTTCAAAGAACCAGCTTCTAGTTTCATTGATCTGTTCTACTGTTTTTTTTTTTGGTTTTGGTGGCATTAATTTTTGCTCCAATCTTTATCATTTCCTGTCTTCTGCTGGTTTTGGTTTTTATTAGCTGTTCTTTTTCCAGCTCTTTAAGGCATAAGGTTAGGTTGTGTATCTGAGATCTTTCTTCCTTCTTTAGGAAGGCCTGGATTGCTATATACTTTCTTTTTATGACCGCCTTTGCTGTGTCCCAGAGGTTTTGGGTTGTGGTGTTATCATTGTCATTAACTTCCATATGCTTTTTAATTTCTTCTTTTTTTTAAAAAAAAATTTTTTTTTTCAACGTTTTATTTATTTTTGGGACAGAGAGAGACAGAGCATGAACGGGGGAGGGGCAGAGAGAGAGGGAGACACAGAATCGGAAACAGGCTCCAGGCTCTGAGCCATCAGCCCAGAGCCTGACGCGGGGCTCGAACTCCCGGACCGCGAGATCGTGACCTGGCTGAAGTCGCGAGATCGTGACCTGGCTGAAGTCGGACGCTTAACCGACTGCGCCACCCAGGCGCCCCTTAATTTCTTCTTTAACTGCTTGGTTAGCCCATTCATTCTTTAGTAGGATGTTCTTTAGTCTTCAAGTATTTGTTACCTTTCCAAATTTTTTCTTGTGGTTGATTTCGAGTTTCATAGTGTTGTGGTTTGAAAATATGCACAGTATGATCTCGATCTTTTTGTACTTGCTGAGGGCTGATTTGTGTCCCAGTATATGGTCTATTCTGGAGAACGTTGCATGTGTACTGGAGAAGAATGTATATTCTGCTGCTTTAGGATGAAATGTTCTGAATATATCTGTTAAGTCCATCTGGTCTAGTGTGTCATTCAAAGCCATTGTTTCCTTGTTGATTTTTTGATTAGATGATCTGTCTGTTACTGTGAGTGGGTGTTGTAGTCTCCTACTATTATGGCATTACTATTGATGAGTTTCTTTATGTTTGTGATTAATTGATTTATATATTTGGGTGTTCCACATTTGGTGCATAAATGTTTACAATTGTTAGGTCTTCTTGGTGGACACACCCCTTGATTATGATATAATGTCCTTCTGCATCTCTTGATACAGTCTTTATTTTAAAGTCTAGATTGTCTGATATAAGTTTGGCTACTCTGGCTTTCTTTTGTTGACCATTAGCATGATAGATGGTTTTCCATCCCCTTACTTTCAATCTGAAGGTGTCTTTAGGTCTAAAGTGGGTCTCTTGTAAACAGCATATAGATGGATCTTGTTTTCTTATCCATTCTGTTACCCTATGTCTTTTAGTTGGAGCATTGAGTCCATTGACGTCTAGAATGAGTACTGAAAGATGTTAATTTATTGCCATTATGATGCTTGTAAAGTTGGAGTTTCTGGTGGTGTTCTCTGGTCCTTTCTAAATTTTTTTTTTTTAATGTTTATTTATTTTTGAGAGAGACAGAGACAGAATGCAAGTGGGTTAGGGGCAGAGAGAGAGGGAGACACAGAAGCAGAAGCAGAAGCAGGTTCCAGGCTCTGAGCTGTCAGCACAGAGCCCGATGCAGGGCTCGAACTCACAAGCCGTGAGATCATGACCCGAGTCAAAGTCAGACGCCCAGCCGACTGAGCCACCCAGGCGCCTCTCTCTGGTCCTTTCTAATCTTTGTTGCTTTTTGTATATATATATATGTATATATATACAAAATATATATATATATTTTTTTTCATCTTTTCTCCCCTCTGAGAGTCCCCCTTAAAATTTCTTGCAGGGCTGGTTTAGTGGTCACAAACTCCTTTAATTTTTGTTTGTCGGGAAACTTTGATCTCTCCTTCTATTTTGAATGACAGCTTTTCTGGATAAAGAATTCTTGGGTGCATATTTTTCTGATTTAGCACATTGAATATGTCCTGCCACTCCTTTCTGGCCTGCCAAGTTTCTGTGGATAAGGCTGTTGCAAACCTGATCTATCTTCCCTTGTAGGTTAGGGACTTTTTTCCCCTTGATGCTTTCATGAGCCTCTCCTTGCCTGAGAATTTGTGAATTTGACTATCATGTACCTTGATGGTCGGTTTTGTTGAACCTAATGGGGGTCCTCTGTGCTTCCTGGATTTTGGTGTCTGCGTCTTTCCCCAGGTTAGGAAAGTTTTCCACTATGATATACTCACATAACCCTTTTACTCCTATTTCTCTCTGTTCCTTTTCTGGGACCCCTATGATTCTGATGTTGTTCCTTTTTAATGAGTCACTGATTTCTCTAATTCTTAAATCATGCTCTTTTGCCTTAATCTTTTTTTTTTTTTCTGCTTCATTATTCTCCATAAGTTTGTCCTCTATATTGCTGATTCTCTGTTCTGCCTCATCCATCCTTGCCACCACGGAATCCATCCATGATTGCAGCTCAGTTATAACATATTTTATTTCATCCTGACTAGTTTTACTTCTTTTATCTCCACAGAAAGGGATTCTAGTCTATTTTTGACTCCAACTAATATTCTTATTATCGTGATTCTAAATTCTGGTTCAGACATCTTGCTTGTATCTGTGTTGGTTAAATCCCTGGCTGTCATTTATTTGTGGTCTTTCTTTTGGGTTAATTCCTTCATTTCATCATTTTGAAGGGAGAAAAGAAATTAATAATGTAGAAAAATTAAAAATAAAATATTAAAATTTAAAAAATATTAAAATTAAAAAATTAAAAACACACACATAAAAAATCGAATAAATGATGCTATATCCTAGGTGTGTTTTGGCCTGGGTAAACAAAAATTAAAGGAAAACATTTTTAATAAAAATTGAAAATAAAAATGAATTTTTTCTCTTTCTGTATTCAAGAAAAAAAAAGGAGTGAAAAAGAGAAAAAAAAATTGAATAGATGGACCTGCTGATAGATTGAAATACGACTGAAATTACCTCGTTTTCCCCTAGAAGTCAGATTATGGAGTGCTTTATAGTCCATAAACTAAGCAGGTGGTGAGACTTGTGTTCTTGAAGAGTGAGGTTGACCCAGTTGGGCGGGGCTTAGTGTAATGGCTCCATTCTCCACTAGATGGCGTTGCTAGCCTACTGGGGTGGATTGTTGTGGCGCTCATAGGTGCGTATGCTCATGCGCGGGAGCAGTGAACATGGCGTCACCCAGGTACCCAGTCTCTAGTATTGGAACTCTGCTTTTCCCAATCAGCAGTCATGCACCCATACTCTGTCTTCAACTTTTGTCCAGTTCCCACTTTTTCACTGTCTGTGACCAAGCTCCAGGCAGCACCTCTCTCCTGAGTTTTGTCTCAGATGCGGCTGTTTTCCCCAGCTCCTTACTTCTGAAGGACTGCGACTTTGACCCATTCCGCCCCTCTGCAGGAGGGTCTCACTGATCAATGGCCGAATGTCAGCTGCACCCAGGAACGCTTGCTGGACCCTGCTGCTGCTGATGCCCTGAGCCTGTGGCCAGGTGCCAGCCCACCCAAGAAAGTTTATGAGATAGTGTAGCAGCAGCATTTCAGGGATTATTTGAAAATCACAACACACACCTGGCACCAGGCTTCACCCTTGATGACCTTGTTCCAGCACTAGCTGGCCGTTCTCTGGGGTCTGCTGGGCCTCAACAGTCTCTACCAAATGTTGTTCCAGCAGTGGAACCACTTTTCTGTGTGTGGCCCAAGAACCTCCCAGACCCCACTGTGCTCCTGGGGATTTGCCCTTCCCACCAGAGCACCACCAAGTATTGAGCTGCGGAGTTGCAGACTCTGTGCTCCCCCTGTTTACAGTCTTAATGGAATTTAAACTCTCTCCTTTCTCCTTTCTCCCTTTTTAGTTTAGTTCCTGCGGCTGTTTCCAATTTTCCCACTTTCTCTCTAGCTGCTTTTGGGGTGGGGTGCTTTTCCTGTATTCTCTCCACCCTCTCTGTCCTCTCTCCACCCTCAAAAGCGGCTCCCTGCCTGCTGCGGCTTCTCGCTTCCCAAGTTCACCTCTCTGTGCCACGTACCTGCTGAATTCTGTGGCTTAGGTTGTGCAGATTGTTGTGTTAATCCTCACATCAGTTTTCTAGGTGTGCAGGATGGTTTAGTGTTGGGCTGGCTGTATTTCATGGATGCGAGACACACAAAAAACTTCCATGCTGTTCTGTCATCTTGGCTCCCCCCCAAGTGTCCTCTTTAATGTCACCCATTAAGCCCATCCCTCCACCCCAAAACCCCTCCAGCACCCCTCAGTTCTCTGTATTTAAGAGTCTCTTCTGTATTTATTTATTTATTTATTTATTTATTTATTTAATGTTTATTTAGTCTTAGAGAGAGAGACAGAGTATGAGCGGGGGAGGGACAGAGAGAGAGGGAGACACAGAATCTGAAGCAGGCTCCAGGCTCTGAGCTGTCAGCAAAGAGCTTGATGTGGGGCTCAAACTCATAGATCATGAGATCATGACCTGAGCCGAAGTTGGTCACTCAACCAACTGAGCCACCCAGGCGCCCCAAGAGTCTCTTCTCTTTTGTCCCCCTCCGTATTATTTTTGCTTCCCTCCCTTATGTACATCTGTTTTGTATCTTAAATTTCACATATGAGTGGAGTCATATGATATTTGTCTTTCTGTGACTAATTTCACTTAGCATGATACACTCTAGTTTCATCCACGTTGTTGCAAATGGGAAGAATTCATTCTTTTTAGTGCCGAGTAATACTCCATTGTGTATATATACCACATCTTCTTTATCCATTCATCCATTGATGGAAATTTGGGCTCTTTCTAGACTTTGGCTATTGTTGATAGTGCTGCTATAAACATGGGGGTGCATGTGCCCCTTCAAAACAGCACAACTACATACTTTGGATAAATGCCTAGTAGTGCAATTGCTGGGTCATAGGGTAGTTCTATTTTTAGTTTTTTGAGGAACCTCCATACTGTTTTCCAGAGTGGCTGTACCGTGGCTGTACCAGTTTGCATTCCCACCAGCTAGTTCAAAAGGATTCTTCTTTCTCCACATCTTCACCAACATCTGTTTTTGCCTGAGTTGTTAATTTTAGGCACTCTGATCAGTGTGAGGTGGTATCTGAGTGTGGGTTTGATTTGTATTTCCCTGATGATGAGTGATGTTGAGCATTTTTTCATGTGTCTGTTGGCCATCTGGATGTGTTCTTTGGAAAAGTGTCTTTTCATGTCTTCTGCCCATTTCTTCACTGCATTATTTGTTTCTTGGAATAGCTTTTATTATTTAAAAAGCCTTCATTATTTTTAACATATCTAAGGACTTATTTTATTTATTTAGTTTTTGAGAGTGAACGAGTGGGGAAGAGGGGCAGAGGGAGAGAGAGAAAAAGAATCTTAATCACACTCCATGCTAAGTGCAGAGCCTGACATGGGGCTTGATCCCACAACCCTGGGATCACAAGCTGAGCTGAAATCAAGAGTCAGAAGGTCAACAGACTGAGCCACCCAGGTGTCTTTAAGGTCTTATCTTGTCAACAGGTTATGCCAGAAATTTAGTCAATTTGCAAAAGTCATGATTGCATTTCCCCTCAGTAACTTAGCTTCTTTTTAATCCCTGCCACTCCTCCCTACTCTGTATAGTTGACTTTAGATTCAGGAGAAGTTAGGGGAATAGGCACACTGCTTTTTCCCCTTTTCTTACTCCCAAGACTAATGGGAAAATATGTTTGTCTTTGTTTCCCTCTTCAAATAAAGAAAAGTAGGGATCACATGGGGAGACACTGGGTTGGGATGACATTGGCAGTTTTGCAGAACAGTCCTGACAGTGAAACTCATCTTTTCCGTACAAAGTATCCTGCACATATGGCATTCACATACTGATCAAGTCCTAATGTTTCACCTTTGCAAGGGGCTCTGTGGCTTGCCAGGTTCAACAAACCAAAGCATCACTGACTTCTTATATGTATATAAAAAGCAAATTGTGAACTATAAAGCAGTGCAAAAATGATCTTCTTTTAGTACACCATCGTTGTTTTAGTACACCGTCGTTCTTTAAAAATATCTCATCTTGCATCTTGCAGGAAACAGGGTTTCCTATGTGCCCTTGACTTGGGGCCATTCTTATGTTGATAGAGGATATTTTCAGAACCTGGTTTCTGAGTACTCTCAATTGTTAGATGTTCAGGTTGCTATTCACCTGTTCTTCCCTTTCTGATTCTGACTAATGGGGAACACACATAAGGAATGAGAGTCAGAGGGACAAGTACCATTTGTTTCATAGGTAGACAAGCTCCTGATACCCACAGTAAACTTTGGCAAAATCTGGATTGGAGAACCTGACTCTGGTGTGAAGTTGAAGTGCATGGTCTACCACTCAGCCCAAATCTCAGTCATTAGATTCACGTACTCAGCCACATGACAGAGTGAGTCAGCGAGCAAAGGCCTGCAGAGAAGATATAAAGTCACTTATCTAAGCATCTGCATAGCAGGATCAAAAGCCTGCCACATTCACCCCGTCAAGGGGTTGAACAAGATGAGTGGCAGACTTGACCCACCTACGAAGGACTGCCCAGAGGTGCTTGCCATGTGGAGCAGAAATGGAACAGTGGTCTTTGATACAGTAATGCTGCCCACCAGTAATTGCAGCACACACTGTGTAACCCATCAGATAGTCCACTCAGTTAGTGGAAAGTGAATCAGGGGTGGGAAAGTCTATAACATTCTATTCAATCCTCCTAAAAGAGGGGAAAGGGGATGGAAGTCCCTTCAGCTACCAGCTTATACAACAAGTCTAAATATTCCTCTCCTCAACAGTATCAGTTTTGAAAAGTAATGTTCTCGTGCTATCCCTTAGAAGATGTTTCATTTGTGATCTAATCCAAGGATTAATGATTGGGGAAACAAACTTTAAGCTGAAAAGATGGTGAAATTTTGATTGGAGAAAAATGTTATGTTTGGAAAACTCCCCACGGAACATCTGTATGTCAATCCTTGGTTTATGCAAAGCAGCACGTGTGCCTCTGTGCTGATGGTGCAAATGTAGTAATTAACCACACAGAAATGCCAGCCACAACTGGGATTTGGGGAGAACCTTCTTCCTCTCCAGGAGTGGGGGGTTGGGGACTCCAACTTAAAGAGAAACAAATGTATGAGAGACAGGTGTGGGAAGACTGAAAAGTCTGTGACTACCTGGCTTGAGAAAATTGCCTTTGTTTCCAAAGCAACGTTTTTGGGAAAAACAAAACTTTCCTCAATTTGAGAATTTTCTCTTTGTTTTTGTATTTTCTATTGGAATACACTATGGCAATGTTAAAAAACCATGAATGAATTTTGGAAATTGCAGAATCAGGCTTAGCATCTGGTCTCTTATCTATGGGGGACCTTGGCCAATTTACTTAATTTCTCTGAGCCTCAGTTTCCTCCTTTAGAATGGAGATAATCATACCTAACAGTCAGGGTTGTTGTGCAGATTAGAGATATTAAAGGTACAGTACCTGGCCCAGAATGAATTGTGATGATGATGGTATATATTTTTTCTAAATACTTAATTTTGCATCACAACAGGTGGATTTGCAAGCTTTATTTGTATACAACACTAAATCCAGGAGGATATTTGTTCTTTTATGTGCTCAGAAATACTAGATCAGATTTTAAAGTGGGAATTAGGAGACCATGTTCCAGATAAATCCTTTCTGGTTTGTGTTATTGATTTTCCCAGAGAATTAGATCATCCAAACGTTTGCAGATTCATTGAAGTCTGCATTACAGTGCCAGATATGGTTATTGTGACAAAAAACTGCCCAAAGGGAAGGTTGGTGGATGTTCTGCTCAACAATGACATTCCTGTCAACTGGAGTTTCCAGTAAGAGCCAGGCATTTGAGTGGTAGGAAACATAAACTAGTGAAATTCTACAACAAACCCTATTTCCATCATTATTCCCAAGGATCTACTGTCATCTGAATGCATTATCTTGAAGGAGGATTTATGTTATGTCTTGGGGCATGGATGGGAATGGGTGGGTCATTATATCTAGACAGGGAGGGGTAGGAAGGATTTTGAACTAGGCGCATCCAATGGTGCTAGAAAAGATGTAGCTGGAGATGCTAGTAGAAAATCCTGTTTCGTATCTAAAGAGTACATCTACAAGCAAGAGCAAGGAGTCTTTCCAAGTAGTAGGCATATTCTAGGTCTAATTAATTTACCTAACAACTACTGTGCTGGACACTTAAGGCTACAAAAATAAATAAGAAATATTCCCTGCCTTCAAGAACATCTTGTTCTGGTGGGAAAGACAAATAAGCCGAGTTATAGAACAGTTGATAGAAGTCTTAAGAGTGTCATGTGCATGGGAGTAGCATCTAGTCCAGATTGGGTATGGGGAATGGGCCATGTGGAGATGAGCTGAGAAAGAGTCCAAGTTTGCTAGGAAAAAGGGCCAACAGAGGTAATTGCAAAGAGAGGGAATAGTGTGTGTGTAAAATCTAAGAGAAGATGGTCCCATCTAGGATTGTTAATAGGTTAGTATGGCCAGAGCTCTGAGATGAGGGCAGAGGTGAGTGGTAGGAGTGGTGAGAAATGAGACAAGAAAGATAAGTAGGTAGTCCTGAAATGGGCCAAAGTAAATAAGATAATTTAGTATATGAAAAAAAAAATGGAGTTTCAAATAAGTGAAGAAAGGAGAGATTGTTGGAATAAAGGATTCAGGATGACTGTCTAACCATTTGGCAAAAATAATATTAGACCCCCAGTGCACACCTTTAACCAAAATTAATTTGGGGTTAGCTTTAATTTTCCGTATGAAAACTGAAACTTTAAAAGTACTAGAAGAAGGGGCGCCTGGATGGCTCAGTTGGTTAAGCGTCTGACTTTGGCCCAGGTCATGATCTCAGGTCATGATCTCTGCTGTCAGCACAGAGCCTGCTTTGGATCCCCTGTTCCCCTCTCTCTGCCCCTCCGTGGCTTGTACTGTCCTTCTCTCTTTCTCTCAAAAAAAGAAAAAAGTACTAGAAGGAAGCACTTTTATGTGATTATATAATACCATAGTGAAAATTAACAGGCATATGAGTAATTGGGAAAAGTATTTCTAATATATCTCTTACTAAGTATAACTAACAAAAGGTTGATATCCATAGACTCGTGGATATCAGCAATGTAAATAGCATAACACATAACTTCTTGTCTGTTAATTATAGATAAGTCTATGAACATTTACATTTATTTTAAAACATGATATGTACATGTGAATCAGATTTATTTGGAAGAAATATTCACCATTTTCTGGATAATTATGACCTCATAGCATTCACAAATATGGGTATAGCTGAGCTTATCTGAAATATTATCCCCACTGTCCCTGAAAACAGTGGCTCTGCAATCTGTGTGGATTTTTAATTTGTTCTAGATGAGGGATTTCACATCAAAATGACCTGTGTGTCTTTTTGCAGGTATGCCATCATTTTGATTGCCTCATGAAGTGACCCAAGCTTGGGTAAGATTCTACTGAACATATTTTCAAGTGAACAATCAGGGAATTTGCTTCTCCGTTGCTCAGCAATGAACAGTGTATCCTACCCTAGCAGAGAACAATGTTGTGTCTGATTTGCTCATATATATAAGAAAGAATAAGATGAATACTGTCTGTCTGTTTATCTATCTATCTATCTATCTATCTATCTATCTATCTATCTATGTTTGAATAGCTTATGGTTTTGAAAAAGCACTGAACAAAAATTCCATACTGTAAAGTGTTCTGGAGATTAGGGTGAGTTTCCCCATCCAAATCTAGGCATATTGAGTTGAAGGACAGCAGAACTAAAAATACTCTGGCTGCATCTGGAACACAGGGATCCTCTGGGATTTGTTTCATTTGACCATATTCCAATCATAATGATGTTGAGTGTGGATTTTGTTCTCCAGGATGTTGAGTCCTTAAATAAATTCTTCTCACCCTAGGATTTGTTTATTTATTTTAAAAAATTTCCCTCCAGGTTTATAAATTCCAATAGATCAAAAAAATTATACATATTTTCAGCAGAGATTAAAACTGTCATAAAGATACAGTCTATAAGAGAAATAGGAGATGAGTGAGAGTGGGGCATGGTTCCTTGAAATTATTTTTCATTTCACAATTTTAAATGTAAAACCCTTGGGAATTATATATATTGACCAATAGTTTCATGTTATTCTGAATGCTGTTTAACAAATCAAAGGACAAGGGAATTTCAACCAAAATGATCGAACATTACTGACTGTTCTTGGTATGTTTAAATAAACGGAAAGAAGAGCAGAGGGAAAGATTATAGTATATAATGAGAAAATCTGCCTCAATTCTCAGATCAGAGGAATCATGAAATTTTGATGGTAATGGAGAATTTACTTTATACCAATAATTACACCGTTTGGCTTCATACACTATTCCCATTTCCCCCAATTATCTCGTTACTACCCAGCTTTGATATATGTGTAAGTAAGCTAATTTTCAACAACAACCATGCAATTTAAGTGTAATCCTACAGAGACTAAAAACGAAACCAAACAACAAACTACTGTTCTTCATGGGAATTGGCTCATACTAGTCACTAGATTCATAAATATCTAAAAGTGGACTCTCTTAGACAAGTGCAAATGAGCAAGGTCTTTTCTATAATGAGCACTAACCATATATGGAACTTGTCTATGCCAGGGGCTAGGCTGACGTCACTGTCCTCTGCAGAAGTGAGCCGAAGATGTGTGTGTGGGAGAGAGGGTGTGGGTTGTGCAGGGCAAAGGGGAATAAAGGGCCTAAGCAGCATTGTTAGAGCCGGTTGCCCCATGTTGGGGAGCACTGGGAATGACTGGATGACTAGGATGGGCTCTTTGGTGGAGAAAGTCACACTTGATCAGAAAGAAGCAGCTCTTAAATGGTGGGAATGACATAATAGAATGAAGAGAGAGACAGGTATTGGTGGCAAAATTGAATTTTCTTTCCTTCATGGTTAATTAGGGCAGTTAATAATGGCTCAAGACTAGATCTTATAAGGAATGAATAACTCACCATGTAATTCCAAATATTGTTTAACAGATGAATTGGTACACGAGTTAATTTGACCCTTTTTACTTGTCAGATGGAGGCCAAGGGGTTGAATCAACCATCTCAGTTTGTCCCAAACTGGAGCTATTAGGTGGAAGTCACCTTATAGATTATTTATTTGTGCCAATTCATTTTCAGAGGAGGCAACTGAGACCAGAGAGATTGATAAACCTGTTTAAGGCTCAAGCTTGCTCTCTTATTCCCATATAGTTCTCGGGTAGAAGGACACAGGTTCAGTCCTGGGCTCTCTGTTCCTCTCTCTTCAATCCTGTTTCCATTAGAATTTGGGTGACCTTAGTATCCATTAGGAAGATGTGTCCTACCCTGTCAGTTCTTTGACCTTCATCTTCTCCCATGATCTTATATTCTTCACCTGCTTCAGCTGCCCATTTCTATATCATTACCTATAACTGGATCCCTTCCATAATCTCCATGTCAATATCTTACTCTTTGACCTCCACCCCCTATTTTTTTTAGTGAATTCCCTTTAGTTTCCCAACTCTATCAGTGTACTAGTTGGGACATCCAATCCACTGATCTCATGATCTCACTGTACTTCACTTTCTCTCATACCCCATTTCCTCCTCACCTGGCTTAGATTCCATGGTCCATCACTGATAAAGATTCATTTGCCTAGACTCTTCTGCTGTCTTATCACAAACTGACAAATTACATATATTTGGTGGATTGCTATCTTTTACCTCTGGATATATGTTCCTTGAGGGCAGAGTCTTTGTCTGCTCTGCTCCCTGCTATATTCCAAGTGCCTAGGACATGGTTGGTACATGGTAGGTACTCAGTAAATATTAGTTGAATGAATGAATAAATAAATCTGTGAAAGTGAGGGTAATTTTCAGAGGGTTAAATTATATTTTCCTCTACAGAGTGTGGCACATGCTTCTGTTTTGATTATTTCTAACGCTAGGTTGTTTTTATTTTTCTTCAATTCTTTTCTCTCCTCCCACAGAAGGAAGAGGCTTCTTCTGTTAGGCATTCCAGTGTCTCTTGAGGAGCTAATTACAGGGAAGCCTGAGAATCGCTGTCTTTGCCCTTCAGAGTATGCAGAGGTAAGGGGTGAGGAGAGAAAGGGGACTTGATCATCATCTGAAGCCATCATATCAACTAAGCACGAGTCCATGTTATGTCTTGGAAAGAGATATATCAATGAGTAATCTATTGCATCACGTAACAACTTCTTGGCATTTTTCTGGCTTTTCCCAGTCTACTTCCAAATAGAGATGATACAGTAGGCAATTGGAATATGTGTTGGGAACTTGGAACAGATGCTTATATGGAGATGGAAATTTGGGGCCCACCACTATCTAAGGCTGTAATGTAGCTATAGATGGAGAGGAAACCTTATAGGGAGATGTGGGGAGAGAAGAGAGAGCAGAATCCTGAGATGGCAGCTCAATTGTATTTCTGTAGACTTCTGGTGCCATTAAAAACACTATGACAAAGTGATACATATGATGATGAAAACACGGCAAGCGTGTTCATATGCAGCATGCCCCATCCACAGGTACAGCTATGGAGCCACAATACCCATCACTTTGGGATTTAGACATGTATATGGGTTTATGATAATTTGTGTAAATAATTTACTAAAACAAAAAATGAGAATTGTGACTTTGAAAGTTTTCACAGGACAGTGGTGGAATGGAAATGTTCTGCCAGTGATGTTACAGAGTCCTTTGATCTAGCCCAAGCCACAGCGTTATTGAAACTCCAAGCCTCTGGCATCCTAGTATATCTGGGCTTTAGTTTCCTTATCTTTAAAAATAAAAATGTATCTACTACATCAGTGGATACAAGGGGGTAGACACAGGTTGCATATCAGAACTGGGATGGTTCCCCTGTAAGAACGAGTTTGGTATGTGATCTGAAAAAGTATATTGAATTTTATCATCAAAGTTCATATTTGTAAAATTTACAAAATTCACATGTATAAATTTAGTAGTTCATGCTACTGAATGTAAACCTCAATTAAATCTTCCTGGCTGCTAATCTTCCTAACATTAACAAAGATGGGTAAACCTGGGAATAGATGATTCTAAATTGTTCAATTCTGCAGTTCTCTTCAGAATATCAGTAAATCACTGCATGACTGTTACTCTTGATCACTAGAGTTGATTAGGAGGTACAAGAAAACAACCCATCTCAAAGACCCACCTTTGAACAAGCTTTTAGAAAAGATGAATTTCCTAACAAAGTCTGATAGAATTGACGATGTCTTTGGCAAGTTTGGGTCACTTCCCAGTCCTCACTAATTGCACCTGTTTAGGTATCTATTTATCACAGCATCAAGGGCAGATCTCACTGGTGCACCCTTTCATAGCTGGTGTGGTTACTGGATCCTAAGGGGATGATAATTATAAGTGAAGAACCCCCTGTGGAAATCCCCCTGCCTTCTAGGTGCTTTCAAGAGTCAGAGATTAATACACAGGGAGCAAAGTATTCCCATGAAATAACTTCTCTTTATGATGGATGCTTAAATGGAGAAGTACAGTGAATATGGAAGTACTTATGGCAGAAAGGATCCAAGACCTAATGTGTGATAAACAAAAAAACCACCACTTGCTCTATAGTAAGTAATGCCTAATTGAAATACAATGTCAGTAATAAAAGCTGATTTGATTAGCTCATGCATTTCTATTTAACTTGTTTCTCTTTCTTGAGAACTAATTGCTGAAGGCAAGGAAATCACACTTTTACATCTTTGATTTTGAATTCTGTGTTCTACTTGCATGGATTTTTAAGGGTCAGTTTTCATTTGCACTAGGATTTTGGTAACTCTAAGTGTCTTTAACAGAAGTAAATGTGCATTGAAGGTAGAAGACAAATTTTTACCTGTAATACCAAGGAAAGGGTTAAATGTCCATACTGGATCTTGGGCAGCTGTGCATGAATCTTGCAAGGAAGTGTCCAGCCTAGGGGGAAGTGGGGTTGAGAGAGCAGTCCTCCTCAGAAGTTGCAAGGGAGGTACTCGGGCAGGTAGAGGATTCCAACTCCAGTAATGCATTATGAGGTAGACGTGGTTCAGAGCTTCAGCTCTGGAGTGAGACAGAAGTGGATTAGTGTCCCAGCTCTGCATTTTTCAAGCTTCATGATCCTTGGGAAAGTCACTTTATGAGCTTCAGTTTCTTTGTCCCATGAAATAGGGTTTAAAAACTGTACCAACTTCACAGGAGTGTCATATTAAGTGAGTTAATGCATATAATGCTCTTAGCAAGTGCCTGGTACAATGAAGAGCTTGATAGATATAATGATGATGGTGATGATGATGTGAATAGACTAGGATCTTTATTTGAGGGATCTGCCAAACCAAGGAAGCAAATAACTGGCAGAGAGGGTGACCATTAATATCCCCTAGTTTAGGTACCTGGGCAAGGTCCACCATCATCCCAACATATTGTTCTCATTACCTCAAGGACCAAAGTTTTCTGTCCTCTACCCTACTGGTTGCCCAATATGTGCCAAACATGGAGGTTCCCCACGTGGTTATCTGTGGAAAGCTCAGTTCCCTCTAGCACAGCCCTTCTCAATTGTGGCTGCATATTATAATCCTCTGGGGCTTTCATAATAAACTAATGCCTGGGCCCCACCTCTTGGACATTCTGCTGTAATTATTCAGGAGGAAAACTCAGGCATTAGTATTTTAAAAGCTCACTGGTGGATTCTAATGTGCAGTGCTGCTTGGAAACTACTGACTTAGCAGTTTAAAAAGTAAACTAAGCATTGTTTTAATGCAATGGAATCAGTAAACACCTAGCAGCAAGATAATTGCCAAACCCATAATTCTTTAATAACTAATTGGAGTAATTGGTTCTTCCTCTGACCTCTTTCCAGCATTTACACCACCTACTCCTCCCTTCTTTCTGAAGCTCTTTCCTTACTGGATTTCCCTACTCCCTCTTTCCTCTTCACCTCCTACTGCCCACCCCGCTCCCTCTCAGTCTTTCAGTAGCATTGCAACCTTCACACACACATTGAATGTTTGTAGTTTCCTGGAGTCTATCCTTGGCGTGCTTTTCACTTGTTCTAAACCCTTTGTGATATAGCTCCCACTCCCAGCTGCCACCATACCTGTATGCCAATGATTCCTAGTCCCAGAGTTTTAACTCTCCATCTGTCTTGAGATCCAGGTGTGTAAGTTCTAGCCATTGACCTGGATGTCCTGGGCTACCTACATTACAGCTGTGTTGCAGTCTTTTTACTTATCCTTAACTGCCTTGAAGGCAATTCCTAACTTTTACTATTTTCTTTACATTCCTTCTTTAAAAAAAAAATTTTTTTTAACGTTTATTTATTTTTGAGACAGAGAGAGACAGAGCATGAACGGGGGAGGGTCTGAGAGAGAGGGAGACACAGAATCGGAAACAGGCTCCAGGCTCTGAGCTGTCAGCACAGAACCCGACGTGGGGCTCGAACTCACGGACCTCGAGATCATGATCTGATGAAGTCGGAGGCTTAACCGACTGAGCCACCCAGGTGCCCCACTTTACATTCCTTCTTAATTTCATCTGTCCTCCTTAATTTCATCTGTCCTTTCATCCACCTGATCCAGGTGGATCACCTTGTTCTACTATCCCTCTTCCCCAGTTATAGGCTCTAAAGTGTGAAATTGACCAATGTCCCCCCATTTCCAACTATTACTAAACTTATCAATTAAAGGCCCATCTTTACCTTGTTTCTTCTTTTCTCAGAGGAAGTGCTGTGCTGTTTGTTTTTCCAAGGCCAACCTCTTCATTTGGGTTCTGGATCCCATTTTGCTGACTCTTTTCATTTAGACATTGAATCAATACTTATTATTTACTATGTGCTAGGCATTGTACTAGGTAGGTAATACAGCAGTGTGTAAGATGGAGTCCCTGCTTGTGTGGAGCTCATAGTCTAGTAGAGGAAGGTAGAAAATGTACAAAGTAACAAATGTTATATGATGTATCAGGTGGTGATAAATGCTAGAAGAAAAATAAAGCCAGGTGGGGAATGAGAGATTGAAGGGGACTGCAGTTTTCTGTGGTGTAGTCAGAACCCTGAATGAAGTGATGGGCATCTGGGGATAGAGGAAACAGGAGGCACATAGGCAGGCACGTTCTTGGAGTTGGAGGGACAGCATGGGGATCAGTAGAGTGGGACAGTGAGGCAGAAAAGTAAAAGATAAAATAGAAAGTAAAAATAGGGGCAGGCTTATGGCCAGACACACAATACAAACAGTACCTTATTCTAGCAGGATTACTTATGTGTGGGGATGGAATTTTGTTCATCTTTGGGTCCCCAGTACCTAGCCCAGTGCCTGGGTCATGGGAGGTACTCTGTATTGATTGCCTGACTGCATGTTGTATTCCTCAATTAACAACGAATACAAGAAATAACAATATAACCAGGTCATGCTGCATTTATAAGTATTTACCATATTACCAGGGTAGATTGTGAATATGTATCAAAAATGGACGATTGAGACAGAATTCCTGAGGGAAATACAAAAATATCACCCTATTTCTTTCACTGAAAAAATACAGATTTGATTCCACCACTATTATTAGCCTCCAATAAATATTCATCCTTTATCCCTCCGGGGGGGTCCCAAGCTTTCTGCAAGTGAAATGAGCACTAAATTTGCCTAGTAAATCACTCGATTATTTCTACCCTGTAGCCAGAATGGATATCTTAGTTGGTTGTTTCTTCCAACAGCTTAAAGATTCAAGTAATGTTAGATTTTTTAATCTCCCAAACCTGGAGGAGTCAGGGTAAATTGTCCATGTGACACCAAACTCCTTGTGACGAAGGTAATAGCCTGATCTTCCTGAACACCCCCATCCCCCAATCCCACCCAAAGTTCAAAGTCCTAGAGCTCTCTAACAATACTCACTGCTTGTACCAGCTAAATTGCAAATCCCTGCAAGGTAGCAGCTGGGCCTGCTTAACTCACCTTGACAGGTCCAGGATCCCATAAGAGTGTCTCTAGTTAGGGGAGGCATCGATCTCAATGACCAATTGAATAAAGCTGAGTGTGAATGAGATCACAGGCAGAACTTCCGTTCCTCCAATTAACTCTCCTGGTTTCTCTGTCCCTCACAGCACCCATGACCTCATCTCCACACTGGTACCAGGGGCTCCAGGAGCTCCAAGGGCTCCAGGTTAGGGAATGTGCCTGGCTTGGTGTAAATCCTTCAAAGCCAGCCAAACAATGCAAACAATACCCTCCTCTGTATATGGAGCACAGAACAACAGAGAGTGTGAGTGGTGACAAAGGAAGGTCCAGACAGGAAGATTGGGCTCTGTGTGTCCTTTCCTTTGAGGGTAATTAACTGTTCTAATTCATAGCTGAAAACAGGCACATTACCAGAACAAGTTGCTGATGACCTAAGACAAAGCCAACCTTGCCAGACTCAGAGTAACCCGGGTGCGTCCATCTTTTTCAGGTAAATTAGCATACCTGGAGTTAGGATTTCAACTCAAAAGGCAGAAAGATGGAGCAATGTACAGTATTACACAAGTTGTGCATGACTTTTAGTAGGTGGAGAGCAATTCATATCCGCAAAAGAAGAAAATGCAGGTGTTTGAGTAAAGTGGCAGTGAGCTTAGCACTTAGGCATGCTGTTAATACGGTATGTTGCTGTGATTTGGTTAAGTCCCTCCACCCCCACCACTTTTCTTTTTTTAACTTAAATCAGTTTCTTAGAACTAAAAGACATCCAGTTTAGCAAAAACAGCAGGAAATTGCTTTAGAAAGATATACTTCTTCATCTTAGGGAATGTGTTTTAAAATCTGAAGTAAATAGGCCATATATATATATGTTCTTCCCTTCCATATTGAAGGATACAGTGGCCACATCAGCAATGAGGCAGAACTGAGGTCATCTTGCCTGGGGTCAAGCTTTGAAAGTATAATGAAAAACCCTTAAGTCAAAGTTGTAAATTTTAAGGTTGAAACATTCTAAACATTTTGCACAAGAGCAGTTTGGTGCAGGCAGTCAAAGCAGTCAGTCCCTAACTGGTGGCCAAGGGATCCTCTGTGTTTTACAGATGGAGAAAGTGAGCAGAGATTTCAGAAAGGCTTAGAGTCATGCCCTGTCACTACTGAAGATGCTCTTCTGGTGTGGGGAGTGGGAGGCAGAGGCAGAAAGCCTCTTTCTAGCAAAGAATCTGGTATAAACTCAAAGTAATTTATCTGAAGAAATGAAAACACCCCTGACATCCAAGAAATGAAAGATCTAGAATGCATGTAGGAATGAGGATAACTGGCAAGCAAATTAACCTCAGCCTGGGACTTCTCTAAATGAGTTTTGCACAGCCTTCTCAATCCTTGTAAATCTCTTGTTATGTAAACCCACTCACTTGATCAACAGAAACAGGGAGAGTCCAGATGTTAGGGGATGGTGTTCCAATCAAACAAGCTGCCCTAGCTTTGAATATACCAACACAGTCTGAAGCAACGCCAAGCAACACAAAAAACAAAAGCAAAAGTCTCCCCTAAACCAAAACAAAACAAAAAACCAACCAGACATATCAAAAGCAACTAAGAATATTTTCTAAAGCAATTAACTGGCCCATCACTATCCAGTCTCCCTGGCTTAGAATTCTGAGAGCTTCACAAAATTGTGCTGAATAAGGAGGTACCATTGCTTAATCAGGTCTTGCCAATTATTTTGCCTGATTTAACTTTTTTCTACCTCACTGCCCCTTTCTGTGGCATTGTGGGCTTCACTCAGCTTTCTAGCACCAGCCCTCAGTATAAGGGAGTGGACAGGCTGCACTGGACAAGTGGATACACTTGTTCCTGAACAAGCTGCACACTACCTTTGATACAATTATAGATCATTATGATGTCTACAAAATAGGGACAATCAGAATTGTGTGTGAGTAGCTGTTGATGAATGGGCAGTCCCTTAGACATAGAACGATATTAAATTGCAGTGGAACAAAGCTAGGAATTAATGGAAGTGAATAGTTTATATAAAAATTCTAACTTTCCTGAGTCATAATCTCCTAGGAAGCAAATCTTAGTAGCCTCCATTGTGCCTTTGACTTTTTCATAGTGGACACCTAGAAAATGTCTATTGATTTGGTTCAAGAACCATTTTTATTCAATAATAATGGAAACAAACTGGTTTTATTGTTTTATTTTTGGGGTCAGACTCTCAGGCACCTAGCTCATTGACCTCTAATCCCCCATTTGTTCACATTGGTATTTCCCCTTTCCCCTTCGCTAGTGAGGGAAGGAAGAGAATCTTTAAAGGGGGTATCAAATCTGGAATAGTAATTAGATACAGTGATATCAATAATCATTACAATTTCAAATTTCAATTTTAATTGTACAAATTGAAACAAGAACAATGAAATGTTTCATTAGCCATCAGACAAACTGAAAATAAATTTTAAAATATTTCTCATTAAAAAATATGTACAATTCATCTATTCAGTTCATAATTGTTGAGAATCCAGTATGTGCCAGACTCCATGTTAGACTGCAGTTCTGGAGGTTATAAGGCTGAACATGAAGACAGGACTTCTACCCTCAGGGAACTTATAGTCTAGTGATAAATAGAAAGACTGAGATCAGTAACCACACTGCAGAAAGAGTGATGCTTCTCCCATTTTACCTTCATTACTTGGCCTACAGCTCATGTAGTTCACTGCATGCTTCACTGTGACTCACACATGCCTTTTATTTCCACTCATTACTGAAAAATACTGCATTATGGAGTTAATATTGATGAAACGATTATGCTCGTACAATTGGTTTTTTTTCATTACTGTAAAACACTGCATTATGGAATTAAAGCTGTTTTCATACAAGTCTATGCCATTAACTCACATTTGCTTTGCATTTAATTTTATCTCTGGTTGGGCTTCTCTTCCCTGTACCTCTAATTCAGAATCAATGAGCAAGTGTTTAGACCCAAACATACTCCCAGTAAATGATGAGGATATTTAACAGATCTGTTTATGGGTAAATATGGGGCACTAGATACTTAGTAAGCAGGGATGCTGATTTTCACTAATCCCTATATTTAAAGGATTTTCCTTCATTCACCAAGGGTAAGCTCATTATACAGAAATGTGAGTGAGGTCATAATACTATCTCTGATGGCCCTACTCAAGAAAAAAAAGAGAAAGTGGAAATAATCTTTAGGCTGAATTTGAAGTCGATTTTACTTGGAGTTGATAAAAAAATGGATTAAGTATTTAGGAATCTAGGTTCTGCTCTGTTCTGCTTTAGAGAGGTGCTGATTCATTTGTGTGTTGATCAAGGTCTGATGTGATGCTGAATCTTCATACAATGATATTTTCTATTTGGTTATGTGTCAGCGTGAACTTGTATGCTTATCGCATGTATTACCCCAGCACCAGACAGCAGTGAATGCCACACAGTAGAATACAGAATATACATCTACATAAGGGTAGCTTAAAAGTATTAGATTCTCTCATATATTTATTAATAAGGATTGACAAATTATTCACCTTTGAGTTTGGCCAGTGGAATTATTTGGAATGGTGGTCTTGGGGCTAATAAATTCTGCATTATCTCACAACATGTTAGAGCTGGAATACTAACAGTAAAACCACCATGTATCTAATGCTTAACCATATGCCAGGCATTATGCTAAGGGCTTCACATGGATTATTTTATTTTATTTTATTATTTTTAAATTTTTCATTATTTTTTAAATGTTTATTATTTTTGAGAGAGAGAGAGAGAGAGAGAGAGAGAGAGAGAGAGAGAAAGAGTTTGAGCAGAGGAGGGGCAGAGAGAGAGAGAGAGAGAGGAAGACACAGAATCGAAAGCAGGCTCCACACTCTGAGCTGTCAGCACAGAGCCCCATGTGGGGCTCAAACTCACAAACCACGAGATCATGACCTGAGCCAGAGTCGGACACTTAACTGACTGAGCCACCCAGGTGCCCCCACATGGATTATTTTATTACAGTAAATATCCTCACAACATCCCTATGACCTATATATTATAATCCCCATTTCCCAGATGAGAATGCTGAGGCTCAGTTACGTGCCCAAGGTCACATAGCTAGCAAAAGCCAGGACCCAAATCTATTTGATTCTAGAGCTCATGCTGCTGGCCATTCAGAAGAAGCTGCTATGCTTCTTCTCGTGGCTGGCAGAGAATTTAGGGGTTTACTCCAACTGAAGAACTGGAGGCCTAGGAAAATTGACTTTAGCCAAGGTCCTCTTGTTAGTGGCACATTTGGGGCCATGACCTGGATCTCTTCATGCCGTTTTTACTCATGATGAAATAGAAGAATTGGGCTGTAGGGGCCTTTTCTTTTATCAATGTGCTAAACTCTGAAGTCACCCTGTATTTTTCCTGACTTTTTTTCTCTTATATCCAGTTGGCCAGCAAATACTGTTGATCCTTTTAACATAATGTCTTACATGAGGTAGAGCTCATTTGATAGAATGGTTATGAGTCAGGCTCTGCAGTCAGATTTGAGCTGGTTTTAAATCTCAGCTCTGCCACTTGCTGGCTGGGTGACTGGGGGCAAATTAATTAATCTCTCTGTGCATCGGTTTTTTCAACTGTAAAATGGAAATAATATTGTGTCTACCTTTTAAGATGGTTTAAGATGGGGCTCAAACTCACAAACCGCGAGATCATGACCTGAGCCAGAGTCGGACACTTAACTGACTGAGCCACCCAGGTGCCCTGCCTCAGGGAGCGCAAGAAGCTTGACTCTTGTTCTTAAATCTTTCCCATTGAAAACAAAACATCTTTGTGTGTTCATCAAAGGAATTTTCAGTAGTCGATTGGTATTGTTTTGTTCTGAAGCCCAGGATATTCTTTCAACCTGTAAACCCCTTGTTTCATGCCCTTCTAATTCTAGATGTTTGGGTATTGTGAGTATGTTTTAAAGCGTCTGTGACCAAATGAAAATAAAGCAGGGACCATGAACATTAAGAGAAAAAATGGGGACGCTTGTGTGGCTCAGTCCATTAAGTGTCCATCTCTTGATTTCAGCTCGGGTCATGATCTCATGGTTGTGAGATCAAGCCCTGTGTTGGGTTCCACGCTGGGCATAGAGCCTGCTTAAGATTCTCTTTCTCCCTTTCCCCCTGCCCCTCCACCACTTGCTCTCTCTTTCTCAACACACACACACACACACACACACACACACACACACACACACACACCAAAAAATTGTGTATGAAGTATTCATGATGCCTGGTGCAGCATATGCTCTCAATAAGTGTTATTATTCCATTTCTCTTTCTTAGCCTCAGCCCTGGTCCAGACCTTCATCTTCCTACATCTGAACAAGAAAGAGTCCCCTCACTAGTCTCTTTGCCTCTGTCTTTTGCACTACTGTGAGATGAAACTATACTTTGCTTATCATGTTCTCTTGTTCAAGAACTTAATTGCCTACAGCATGTGTCAAAACTGCAAGCTTGCGGGCAATGCAGCACATAACTAAATTCTTCAACCTTTGCCCTGAGTTTCACCAACTGTACAGCTTGAGGGCATAATTCCCACAAGACTGTTGTTACTTCAGATATCAGGTACAAGTTTGGTGGTCTCAGGACCACCTGCATTTCAAACTAGCTTGCTATATATCTGAGGGTCCCCATAACTACCCTCAGTTTTGTTAATTTGCTGGGATGACTACAAAACTCAGGAAATGTTATACTTACTGTTATAGCCTTATTCTAGCAAAAAGATACAAATTAAAATCAGCCAAGGAAGAGACACATAGAGCAGAGTCCAAGAGGGGTTCAATGGCAGAACTTCCTGCATTCTCTCCCCATTGAGTCATGGACGGCAGCACCTCCTCCCATAACCATATGTGATAATACACACAAAGTATTGCTAGCCAGGGAAGCTTACTTCAACCTTTGGTGTCCAGAGTTTTTACTGGGGCTCCATCACATACTGCTTGTGTGGCTTTCAGTCTCCAAGTACTCCTAGAGGTTGGCTAATATCTTTAGTCTCATTTCCAATGGAGGTGATGACATACTGCATGCCCCGGGGGCTCCATCACAAATCTTATTAGACTGTCAGTGGCCAAAGCTCCCAAACAACAAAGACTCACCTATTAGGTAAGACATTCCAGAGGCCTAGAGATCAACTCCTAGTAGCTGAGGGCAAAGGCCAGACCTCTCTTTGGGTAAGGTTAATTCTTCACTACACAGCCTTATTTCCCATTGCTCTTCTGTGGCACATGGTTGGCCAAACAACGTAACACCCAAACCATCCCACTCTTTCGTGCAGGTTTTGTTTTTACTTCCCTTTACTTCCTTTACTGTACTAGTTCTTTACTTCCAGTGTGCTTAAATGTTATGCTTTTTATGAGGCTCAGCTCAAGTCTTACTTGCCCCCTGAAACTGTTTGCCCCAAACTTTCCTAATCACCCATTTGTCTAACTAGTTGGTTGTTTGTCTTGTGTGGCCCTGTAGGCTGGCTTATATTTATAGACTTCCCTGAGCCCAGCTGTCCACCATAAAGTAATTGCTTATTAATAATAATGATTTTCCTGGTATCTAAGGCATTCAATGAAATCAGGCACCATTATTAGCTGTTTCTCATTATTTCTGATTACTTGGGCTCCAATTTAGATATGTTGCTACCTAAGTGAATCCTTAGATCCTAAGATAATCAAATTCAAATTGAGCTTCAGAATGTTTGCAAGTGAAAAAACAAGTGGTAGATTGACACTTGTGGACCTTAATGTTTTCCCCAAAACAAAATGACCAAAAATGTTTCCTGGAAACCAGAACTTTGTGCTAGTCTGGTTCAGTGGTTATTTTTACTGTAGCTTAGTCCTTATGACCCCTGGTGGGTAAGGACCTAGAAGAGGCAGACAAGCCCCATTCAGAGAGCCCTTTTGAAAAATAATTGATGCCTTAAATGCCAGTGCTTTAATTTAAATTAAATTAATTCTTAATTTATTAATTAATTAATCACAAGATCCCAGGAGTAGCACTTAGTTAGGCAGGACCACTGTCTTCTGGGTAGACAGATGGAGGGTTTTTTTTTTTTTGTTGTTGATGTTGTTGTTGTTGTTGTTGTTGCTGTGTGGACAAATTCCCTCACTCCCATCAAAACAAAAAGGCTTTACCAAAATGTCTGAATTACTGGCTTCATCCAGATATGGTCTTGATGTGTTTTTCTTTAGACCATGCCTCGATTGTCATGACAACCGTGTGTGTGTGTATATGTGTGTCTACTGAATGGTATCTGGAAGCAGCACCTCAACATCCAGGCAGAAATAAAGTGGGTGTGCTGAGCAGAGAGTGTCTCCTTAGCTATTCAAACAATAATGTTAGAAAAGGTTAAAAACATCGTTTAGCATCACCTCTTAAATTAAAATTCTAAACAATCAGCTATTCTCTCCAGCAGAGCAGAACAATCATACATTAAATGTCAATGTCTAAGTTCTCATTCTTTATTATATCAATGCCTATTAATGATTCCACCATGTTCTGATCCTACTGACCCTTCTTTATCAACCTTCTCTCCTCCAACTTCTCCATCCTCATCTCTTGGAGGAATCTCTAATTCCCCCAGAACAGAGATCCACTTATAGATTATACTGTTTGGAGCTTCTGAGATTTGGTCACATTTCTCTAAAGAGGGTCAGCTTTTTCAAGAGAGGTCATTCATCTTTGATCCAGGAAATCTACTTTATTCACGTTGAGCCTAGCACTTGATCTTTATGAGTTTTCTATATCTTTGGAAGCTCCACTGACTCTTCCAAGCTACTGGGCTGCTATTCCATAAGTACCCTTCTGATGGTATAAATGGTCTTGTGGAAGTCTAAGAATTAATGTTTGATACATCATTTCATTATTTCTCATGGCCCTCTGTAGCTTTTTCCCTGAGTTCCTGTTCTTGGTGTGAAAGGTAGATATAAACAATTAACTCAACTATGGCTGGTTGACCCAAACTATTTCTCTTGTTTGTTGTGAAACTGAGTATGAGAGGACAAGGCTATTTCAGAGAGACAGAGAAAACCAATGCTACTTGAATATAAGAAGCATTGACCAACAGTTGCCAAGAGGCAATCTATTCACATTGTGGACCAGAAATATTTTTTGGATCAGTTCATGTCCAGTCCACACAAGCTTGGTGACTTTTGCTCTTAAAGACCCATTTCTGGGAATTTTTCTGGACCCTGTGCCCTACATGAACTTTCCAAGCTACAAGGAAGGTCCACGTAAAGGTTTGAGATGGCAAGCCTCTATTAGTAGCCTTAAAAACTCAGTATGCTTTAGTTAACTCAAGTTTGTCATTATTTCATGTGTTTTCAGAGAGGGTAGTATCTGAGGTGCCCATGCCCACTGGGATCCTCCACACTGGGGAAGTAGTAAGCACAGCCCTAGACCAGGTTGTTGTGTGTAAAACCTTTGAAATTCCACACAAACCCAATGTCCAGCTAAAAATGTGTGATGGGATCCACTCAGGTTAGGAAGATAGGATGTTGAAGAGCTTACCCTGTACTTCCTCCCATACCCCATTATGTGTCAGTTTTCAGGGGAGACAATGACCCATCTATTCAGGAAAAAATAATAATATTTGAACTCCATGACTGTAATGTTTATATTCTGCCAAACATTTCCCTTGGAAATAAAAGCAAGGGAAGTAGATGAGAAACATTTATTAAGCACCATTTATTATGTGCTAGGTATAATGCCAGCAGCCATACATTTATATAACCTCATTTGACTCAAGGTTGAAAAATTATTATTATTTGCTTTTTACTTAAAAAAAGTTTATTTGTTTACTTTGAGAGAGAGAGAGAGTGAGCAGGGGAGGGGCAGAGAGAGAGAGAGATAGAGAGAGAGAATCCCAAGCAGGCTCCACACTGTCAGCACAGAGCCATCGTGGGGCTTGATCTCACAAACCGTGAGACCATGCCTGAGCTGAAATCAAGAGTCAGACGCTTAACCAACTGAGCCACTCAAGCATCCCACTTTTTCCTTTTTTTTTTTTTATTGAGGTAAACATACATATAGCAACATGTGCTAATGTTAATTACATAGTTTGATGAATTTTTATTTATGCATACATTCATGGAACCAGCTCCCAGATGAAGACAGAGAACAGTTGCAGCATCCTAAGAATCGATCATATCTTTCTCCCACCTCTGCCTCCTTATATCTGTCAATACCACTGACTCCTGCTAGAGGTAACCACTTATCTGACTTTTATCTCCCGAGATTAGTTTTGGCTGTATTTGAATTTATATATACTTTTGTTCCAAATGCATGTGTTTCCATCCCCTATGTGTTATTGCCTGTAGCTGTAAAAGATTATTTTTTTTAAAGAAAATCAAACATCCTTCAGGCTACAGTGAAGCATTCTACATCATGATAGTGATTTGATTGATCTTGTCTGCTGGGGAAATCAACTAGATGTACTGCTTAGAGAAAGCCAAATAGTTCTTGTATATTTATATATATAGTACATTAGAAGATAGTACATAAAAATACAATTGAGTATTGCACGTGGAGAGAAGCTACATAAGTCTTGGTGATTCAAACTGTAATGATATTCATTTATTCTGGGTTCCAGTTACTTAAAGAAGTGATTCTTCCCAAACCCTAATTTGAAAATGGGAATCCATGCATTTAGGACAAAATTTAAAGGATACTAAGGTTTGTCTGCAAGTGTTAACAACATGGTTATTTATAATAGCTCTGAATTAGAAACAACCCAAATATCCATCAACTGGTGAATGGATAAATAAATTGTGTTATATCTATACTATGAATTATTACTCAGCAATAAAAAGGAATAAAATATTAATTCATGCAATAACATTGGTGAATTAAACAGATACTAAACATAAAGGTCAAATGCTAATTACTATATGGTTTTATTTGTATGACATTCTAGAAAACACAAAACAATCGTGACAGAGAGCAGATGAGTGGTTGCCTGGGGCCCTGGTAGAAGGTGGGGTTGACTGGGAAGGAGCAAAAAGAAATTTGTAGGGTGTTAGAACTGTTGTATATCTTGGTTTAGTAGTTACATGATTACATTATTATATACATTACCCAAATTCATTAAACTATGTACCTGAAAATGGGAGAATTTCAGTGTATATAAAGCATACCTCAATAAATCTGTAAAAATTTACAACCATGCAAAATGGTATAAGCAATGAAAAGTAATTCTCCCTCCACAGCTGTCTTTTAACTCCTTTGTCCCTTAGTCTATGTATCCCCACCTACCCAACCCTGTTTACCTTTTGTAGTGGTTCTTTAGATTTACATAATGGGTTCCTGGGTAATTTGAAAATTAGGCTAAGAATATCAGAATTCAGATGTCAAATTTTGATTACTGACATCATAAAGAGGTTCCCAATATTATTTGACCATGTGCTGAGAAGGCCAGTATGTTTCTTGGTGCCCCTTACTGAATGCTTGCTATGGAAAAGCCATTTTTTGCAAGGCTTCTCATTCCATTGTCACCACAACCCTCTGAAATGTGTATTAATATCCTTGTTTGATAAATGAGGAAACTGCAGCCTAGACACATATAAGTAAAAATGTTACCAGCTACTGAATATACAAGGTTACCCAGTCAGTAAGGGGCAGAGCTGGGGTTCAAATCCAGATCTGTCACAGGCAAACACAAAGTTCACAATCCATAACACACTGAGCAATGCTGCTGTCTTGATTTGGAAGGGTGAGATGGAAGGAGGATCCACTGGGTCAACAGAGTAGTCTGTGTGGTCTCCTTTCTAAATCCTATAGTTGTTTGAGCTGAAACTCAGAACAACTTGACCTCTTCTATCTTTACTCCACTCCCCTTCAGATTCTTTGATTAGTACTAGTTCTCAAAACAGGAATATTTTAATTTAGTCTTATTATATGAAATTCCTTGGGGTGTCAGCTGTTTTCATCTTTGTTTCTTATTCAATGAAAATTAATTCTACTGCAAAAAATAAAGGTCTTACTTATGTGTGAAATTTCTTTTTCAGTCTACATTAAAACTATATCAAATTTATTTTCCCCACTCTCTGCAGCAGGAATAGGGGAAAGTTCAATAATGAAAAAGCTCTTCTGTTCCAAGGAGCACCTTCTCCTTAAAATAGTACCCTCAAGGGACACAGGCAGGCAGACACGCTTACGTTGGCCAAAAGATCAGCTGCAAGAGTTTTAGCAAAACAAATAAATCTTCTGAGCCCTATGGGTCATACCTGTTCTTTTGCTTTAATCTCTCTTCAGTTGAATCTGGCAAAGACAAGGTCAGATATTGGCACAATATTGGAAATGACTTCAACTTGTAAAGAAAAAGGAAGGAATGCAGTGAGACTGCCATTGCCAAAAACATTCCAATGCTCTTTTAAATTCTCTGGTATTACGCTATTCTCCCCTGCCCTCTTCAGTCAGTGGTCTGGCCTCACTCCTAAAGCAGTGCACTACAATACAATGTCAACTCCAGGAAATTCATGTCAAAATTTCTATAGCTAGTTGAGCATCCGTTCTGAATGTGCTTTTGTTCATCAGTGGGTGTGTGGGACGAGCAGACAGCTGGAATATTTTCTAAATGCAAAGTTAAATCTGTACTGTCAAAAAGTGCCAGCAGCCTCATATTGTTGAGATTAAGGGTCTGCCAGCCTTCCAGCTTCCATGCTCCATGAGCAGAGACAGTGTCACAGTTGCTATTGTATCCCTGGTGCCTTAGCTCTCTGTCCTGCACATAGAAGGTGCCCCCAAATAAAGCAGAGCTGAAACAGATGACAGAGCCATCTAACCCAACTTGGTGCCAGAGGGGAAGTGTCCTCCTGTATGGGCTGGGCAGGAAAGGAAAGAGACCAGCTGAGACTTGGACAGCCTGGGGAGTGTTTGCCCCTTTTCAATGTGGCAGCAGCCACTTAGGTCATCTGATGGATGCCACGTGGTCCTGGCACTTCTACATTTCAAGTTTTTGAGAGAATTCAGGAGTCTAAATTTTTATGTGAAATTTCTTGAATTATGTTATGCTATTCAGGCAAAATATTTGTCTACCAGCTGAATTGGACTTAAAGGCTGCCAGCTTGGACTCCTTTCTAAGTATTTAAAGGATCTAAAGATTTATTTTGGTCAAAAACCAAAAGCTTGTTTCATAGAATAACTTAAAATAAGTTTTAATCACATTTCCCCCAAGTGGTGGTGCTTTCACTAGAAATGGGGCTTGGTACTAGGAGCTCACAAACTGGTATGGCCCCATTTGTTGAACTTACAAATTTTCCTTAGTGCCCACACCCCTTTCCTTCTCTTCCCTTTCCTCCTCACTGGGATGGTGAACTCTGGCGTGCTCTGAGACCCTTAGGGTTTAGTTCCTACCCCAGAGGTGACTGGAAGCCTGTGGTCCATTTCAAGCATAGCCTGGCCGACATTATATCTTTTTCCTGCTCCCTTGGCCTCCTCTCTCTGATGGCTTTTCCCTACCAGCCTTTAAACATGCTTATGTCTGTCTAAACTTAAAACAAAGTAAAACAACCCTCCATCAAACCCCACATTCCTATCCAGCTATGGTCCAAGCTCTTTGCACCCTTCATCATCAATCTTCTTGAAGGACTGTCTACACTTGCTACCTACACATCCTTCCTCTATTGACCCCTGAAATTTGGCATTCATCCCTATCACACCTCTGATAGGAATTTTGCCAAGGTCATCAGGGATTGCCAAAGATATTTCCCAGGCCTTCTTGTCTTGATCTTTCAGTATCATTGACTTTGTTGATTGATTCTTCCTTCTTCATTTACCTAGTTTTCCTTTGACTTCTCTGATTGCTCATTCTCAGGCTCCTTTGGTGTTTCTTCTTCTGGGGGCTTAATACTGATGACTCTCAGAGTTCTAAGCCTCCTTCTCTTCTAACTCTACACACCTCCATGGATGATCTCAACTTACTCCCCTGGCTTATGCTGTGACCTATATGCTAGAGGCTCTGATGGTTTAATCACTAGCTCAGATTTCTCTCCTGAACTCCAGGGGGATTATCCCACTCCCTCAGGCACCTGCACCTCAACATGTCCAATACTGAACCCCATACTTTTCCTCTTCCAGAACTGCTCTTCCTCCTCTGGTTTTCAGAGAATGGCACCCCTATCTACCTGGTGGCTGAACTCAGAGACCTGAAAATCATTCTTGACTCCTTCTCCTTCACATCCCTCTCCTATCAGTCACCAGGTTCTGTGACTCTATCTCCCAACCATCTTTCAGATCTCTCCCCCTTTCCCCATCCTGATAAGACTCTGGGGAAGGTCACCATCATCTCTTGCCCAGATTATAGCAATAGCCTCCAAGTAGGATCCTCTTCCTCTAGTTCGTCCACCCCTCCTCACCACTCCTTTATCAATACTGTAACTAGGTTGACCTTTACCTTTATTTTCTTCATATATATATATATATATATATATATATATATATATACATACACATATATATATATTTAATTATATAAATTTGTATCAGAGAAACTGTAACAAAAATCAAATCCAACCATCTTGCTCTTTTCCTTAAAACTCTGTGCTGTCTCTCCTAACATGGTTTACAAGGCCCAGGATAGCCTGGTCGGGGGTTAGCCTCTCCAGCCGGTCTCCATCCTCTATGCCAGGCCCACCCATACTAACCTCCTCGTAATTTCTGCTTTCTTAGACCTCTAGACCATTGTGCCTCTTCCTCCATTCAACACTTTCCTGGCTCTCACTTTACCTGGCTGGCTTCTGCTTATCCTATTGACTAGGAGAAATCTCTGATGTGAGGTGTCCTCCCTGGCCTTACTTGTCATACTGCTCTCCCCACATGGCTCCTCCCTTACAGTGTTGTAATGGCTGTTTAACTGTCCATTCCCCTCCTAGATTATAATCTTCAAGGAAGGAAGAGCCATGTCTCTGTTCATTTTTTAAAATCCCCTTTCTACAGTAGATGCTTGGCCCATAATAGAGTAGACTAGGTTTTTTTTTTTTAAGTTTATTTATTTTGAGAGAGAGAGACAGAGCACACAAGTTGGGGGGGGGGCAGAGAGAGGAAGAGAGAATCCTAAGCAGGGTCTGTACTACCAATGCAGACACTGATGTAGGCTTGAACCCATGAACTATGAGATCATGACCTGAGCTGAAGTCAAGAGGCAGACTCAACTGACTGAGCCACCTAGGCGCCCCTAGATTGGGTGTTTGATGTGTGTGTGTGTGTGTGTGTGTGTGTGTGTGTGTGTGTGTATGTATTAACAAATGAATTCCCAAGAACTCTTGAGTGACATTCTCGGATAAATGTCCAGTGGTGTATTGATTCCTGAAAGCCAAATGTGCTTTTGGTGATGTCACATTGGTAGCTTGAAGTTAATCATGGTGGATGTATTTATACCATGAAAATTGGTAACCATTATAAATCAGGGCTCTACTCTCCTCCTCACCCTGTCCCTAATGGGTTTACTGGCATACTGCTATATATATGGCTTTAGATATATATATATATATATATATATATATATATATATATATATATATATTGCTTTAGAACCCCTTAGCAATGGCTTGGAAGTGATTCATTGTCCCAAACATACAATTTGACAATTTAGTAATAATAATAATAATAATAATAATAATAATAACAAATACCATTTATTTTTTATTTTTTATTTTTAAATATTACTTATTTTGAGAGAGAGACACAGAGAGAGTATTTGTGTGTGTGTGCATGTGTGCACACCAGGGAGGGGCAGAGAGAGAATCCTAAGCAGGCTCTGAGCTGTCAGCACAAGCCCAACTCGGGGCTGGATCTTATGAACCATGAGTTCGTGACCTGAGCCGAAATCAAGAGTTGGACACCTAAGTGACTGAGCCACCCAGGTGTTCCTAACAAGTACCATTTAATGACCATTTAATGAATTGTATGGTACTGTGTACCAAACCCTGTGCTTAGTACTTTACGTACTCAATCTTGTTCAGTCTTTGTAACAAAGCAGGCAAAGTGGATATTATTAGCCCACTCTACAAAAGAGGACACTGAGAGTGAGATTTATCCACTCAGCTGGCAAGTTGAGATGGAGTTGGATGCCAGAGCTGACCACTGAGCCAGTGATCTTAACTCCCCTCTGCTCAGCGTTTCACAGCTGGTGCCTGGAGCTTCAGTTCATATTTCTCACCCTCATTTCTCCAAAGCTGTCCCTGGGTTTTTGGCTGAATCTCACAGCTAACCCTCTAGTTGATTGGAAAAATCAACCACCACCCATGAATAATAATCTTGCATTAGGCTAACCGAGATCTTGACAGGCATTTCATCCAAGATTGAGTAATAACGAGGGTTGTAAGAACTGGGTGTCAGCAACAGTGATATTTTGAATTGAGACAGTGATTTTAGTTTCTTGATGACATAATGGTGGAAATTGTTCTTAAATAGAACTTTTCCACCTGCTGGGATAATATGGTCAGTAAGTGTATTCAGGGTTTAAGTACTGTAGGGAAGGTGCCAGCCAACCATCAAACATATGACCTGAAGCCATCTCCCCAGCATCCCTTCACAATAATGCTCTAATACTTGGTGGTTGTAGAGTGGTGGCTTCTAATGTGGAATCTAGATAATGTCCATACACAAAAGCCTGTCTATTTGCAAGGCTCCCTGAAGAGGGCAATGGGCACACTGGATGCTGCCAATGCTGCTTTATAATCACAGCCCAGACCTTGTCATTGCTTGAAGCTGCTTCTTTTATGAAATCCCATTAGCGTCCACATACTACAACCCTCCTCTCTCCCCTCACTAAATCTCTTTGTTCTTCAGCTGCATCAAGGCTCCAGTGTAACTGTTCCAGTCTAACCAGCTTTCCTGGCTTACTTTCTTTCTTTCTTTCTTTTTTTTTTTTTTTTTTTTTTTACTTTTCATCTTTTTTTATTGCTTTTTTTCCAATATATGAAATTTATTGTCAAATTGGTTTCCCTACAACACCCAGTGCTCATCCCAAAAGGTGCCCTCCTCAATACCCATCACCCACCCTCCCCTTCCTCCCACCCCCCATCAACCCTCAGTTCTCAGTTTTTAAGAGTCTCTTATGCTTTGGCTTTCTCCCACTCTAACCTCTTTTTTTTTTTTTCCTTCCCCTCCCCCATGGGTTTCTGTTAAGTTTCTCAGGAACCACATAAGAGTGAAAACATATGGGATCTGTCTTTCTCTGTATGGCTTATTTCACTTAGCATAACACTCTCCAGTTCCATCCATGTTGCTACAAAGGGCCATATTTCATTCTTTCTCATTGCCTGGCTTACTTTCTGATACAGCCTTAGATCCATGGTCAATCTCTAAGATGGTTTCTTACCAACAATTCTCAACTGCCTGGTTTTTCTTCTGTACTTGCTGTACAGTTCACATCTCTGTTAGTCTAACAGTTTCCACTCTCTTCTGCACAGTGGAGACTCTTATATAACCTTGTCCAATGACAATGGCTCCACGGAAAGAGCTGGTTTCCAGCATCTTCTAAGTTTCTCATTGCTAGCCTTGAGGTCTTTTTTCCCAGATACCTTCCTTTCCAAATTCCCATTGTTGACTGTTTACTGACTTCTCATCTCTTCTTTGAGCCCCATCCCCATGCCCTTCAGTCACTGCAGGGAGGACTAGACCTTTCCTTTTTCAGAGGCAATAGAAGTCCTTAGATGTGAACTCTCCCTTTCACCTTTAAACTTGTCTATAAAAGTATTTCTTTCCTTCTTTCCTGTTTTAAAAAAAGAGCTGCCCTCTCACCCCTATAAAGCTGATTCCTTCCCCTGTCCTATTTAGTTTTCTTAATTGTTTAAAAATGTAAATATGATGATGTCATTTCTCTGTCTGACTAGACATTCTGATTTCTTGGTCAACAGTATTTTTTAAAAACCACCCAGGTGAAACACACTGTACACACTGTATGTTAGCCAATTTGACAATAAATTATATTTTTAAAAAAACCACCCAGGTGATTTGCCGTGTCTTTTATGGCACTTCATTCTGTTCTCCTCCTTGCTCTGCACCTTCACTTCTACTCTCCAATCTTCAGAAGTCTACCTCTTTTCCAAACTTTAGGTTTCAGTTCAAATGTCACTGTCTATTGGAGGTTGTTTTCTGCCCCAGCACCTCATTTGCTTCGTTCATGATACATACTACGGTTTATGTTGTTGGACTGTTTCCTTGTTTTTTCTACCTGTCTTCCTACTGCTAGGCTGGAAGCTTCCTGGGGTGAGAGCACCATCTCTGTAGTTCACCACTGAATCCCTAAAGCCAAGCAGAGTCTGACATATTTGCATTCACTGAGGATGTGAGGAATTAATAAAAGGTAAGAAATTGCTTCTGATCCTGCCTTCTTATGGGGGCTTGTACCATTGATTTTCTTTTCTTTCTAGGATCTTTAGGTTTTCTCCGCTGATCCATTTTCTCAGTATAGAAACATACTCAAAACCTTTCCATCCAAAATCAAACATACATAGGAAATTTGTCTTGGCACCCCTCTTTACTTAACTTTAGTCTTTTCTTTTTTCTTCTACGAAGAGAGGAAATTTAGCCTGAGGACTGGAAAGTTGGGGTCTGAAATCAGATTGCCTGGATTCAAATCCTGATGTTACCTACTAGATTTGAGGTCCTGGGCAAGTTCCTTCACTTCCTTGTGCCTCATTTTCCTTATCCATCAAATAGAGATAGTAATAGTACTTTTCCCAAGGCGTTGCTATCAGGTACTGTATACCTCACTTGGGTTCTAGTAAGCAGTCTGTAAATATTAGCCATTATTATTACAACTCTGGATTCCTTAGAGTCATCATCTCCATTGACTGTTTCTACCATCTCCAACTTTCTGGAACCCCTCAAACCATTTAAATTATTCTTTGTCCTGCAGCATTATCTAATTCTCACTTCACTTGATCTGGTTGAGGCAGGGGACTCTACTGGGCATTGCCACCATCTTTCCCCTTTTTCTGCTTACAACTTGCTTTTCCTTACTCCCACCTTTCTGAATGCCCCTTCCCCAGGTTTCTTCACTCATTTATTCTCGTCTCTTGACTCCAGAGCTTTGTGCTCAATCTTCTTGTCTTTTCGGTTTTTGCATTGTCCTTGGGCAGTTTTGTCCACTTCCATGGTTTACAAACAAGTCTTTGCTGATGAAAACTTTTAAATCATTACCTTTACCCCAACCTTTCTCCTGAGCTGGAGACCAGTATTGACAAGTGTCCCTGAGGCACCTCCATTTGGATGTCCTACATGGACATCAGATTCTCCATATCTAAACCAAACACCTTAACTTGTTAGCACAGTCTCCTTCAATTTCTATCTCAATACTTACTGTAAGATGTTTGCTCTCTGAACCATAAAGCAAATCCTCTGAATGCTAAACAAATGGCTGCATTTCTTTTAGGAACAAAGGAACAAGAATTGAAGGTTATTAATTACCCCCCCCCCCAATTAAGTATAGTATTATATAGTGGAAAGAGAAAAGACTTTGGAATTAAATAGACACTAGTTTTAGTCTTAGCTCTAACTTCTACAAGCTGTGCGATTTAAAATGGGGATGATAATGCTTACCTCTCAAGGTTGTTAGGATGAGCAAATAAAATGAGAGTGCAAAGCACTTGATACATAATAGATATACATCAAGTGGTAGCTTCATGTTTTCTTACTTTAGACTTACAACCTGCTTCATATGCTTATGTATTTTGAGTTCATAAATTTTCTCTGACCAGGGCCAGTGGTTGATGGAGTTGTTGGCACCAAAATGCCTAATTATTGTCTATTTGGAGACAACTGTGAACACAGCCTCTTGAATGGAGTTAACCAGCCAAGGTGAGATACCCCCATTGGCACATTTTCTAAGGGATTAATTAGTGTGTTTTCTTACACATCAAGTTACATGGTAATTCCTTTGCCTGCTGCCTTGTAAAACAACTCTTTGAAACTCTTTCCTTTTAACTTTCCATGTTAAATCTAAATGGGTCTAGTTCAGTACATTGATGTCACAACTGCTCAAATGATAATCAGTGTAGCTCAATGGGGTGGAGTGGGACTTAGGGGGTAGAGAATGTTCACTGGGGTGTACAGAAGCCAATGCAAGTTGGATGGAAATTTTGTGAAATGTAAGGTTGTTGTTTTAGTGAGCTGATTGTGATCTGTATGTTTTTCATGGTCTTAAAGATAGTAGGGTCCCAAACATTTCCAGGTATGTTGTATTTGAGTTCAGTGCAGAGGGTGTTTGCATATCAAACCAAGTGATCCTCCAATGAGTAGAAAGTCCTGGTGATGGTGTTGGGGTGGGGTGGATGTCTGGCCAAAGCTGAATGTGGTGCTTTTTCCTATGTTGGGATGCTTTCATTACAGTCTCTGCAACAGCTGGTCACAAGGAAGTGGAAGACAAGGGTCTATAATATATAGTACCTGTAATAACCACCAAGCACTCACTTCTAGCTCCTTATCTTATAAGAGAAACTGCAGTCCCTGGGTCACTGCAAGTGCAAAGCTATTGCCAATGTAGAAAGGATGGGTTAGCATAGGTTATTGTGAATCAAAAATGTCAAAGAAAATTGCACCAGATGGAGTTAGACAGACAAGGAAGACTTTATTCAAAATGACTGTAGAGAGAGAGAGAGAACTCAACTCTGCTGAAACAAAAGGGGGAGAGTTTTTAGTTCTGGGATGAGTTAATGTAGGAGTACTGAGGGTGTTCGAAGGGAAGTTGGTTCAATGTGATGGTGTTTGCTAGTTGGTGCTCAAGGAAGTTAGACTCCAACTCTCCCACAAAGACTAGGAGATAGGGGCATTATCTTTCTGGATGATTACATTTCAAAGTAATGGCTCCCAGGTCCATGATAAAGACTTCCCTGGGTTGTATAAGTGGCAAGAGGCTGTGAGAAGATGTGCATCTTCTCAGAGAAAGAATTTATAATTACAAGTTTTCTAAAGTAAATCCTTTAAGAAAAGGGAGGTCAGGTAGAAGCCTATCTAAAGTTTAATCAAGCTGAGGGGAAGTTTTTTTTTTAATTTTTTTTTTAACGTTTATTTATTTTTGAGACAGAGAGAGACAGAGCATGAATGGGGGAGGGTCAGAGAGAGGGAGACACAGAATCTGAAACAGGCTCCAGGCTCTGAGCTGTGAGCACAGAGCCCGATGCGGGGCTCGAACTCACAGACCACGAGATCACAACCTGAGCCAAAGTCGGCCACTTAACCGACTGAGCCACCCAGGCGCCCCAAGGGGAAGTTTATTTAAGGCCAACTTGGTAAAAAGACAAACACCAATTGGAAATTTTCCAGTTGGAATGTTACGATGCATTACCACTCAGGTTATTCCAGTTTCTAAAAGAAAGAAAGAAAGAAAGGGAGGGAGGGAGGGAGGGAGGGAGGAAGGAAGGAAGGAAGGAAGGAAGGAAGGAAGGAAGGAAGGAAGGAAGGAAGGAAGGAAGAGAAAGAAAGAAAAGAAAAGAAAAGAAAAGAAAAGAAAAAAGAAGAAGAAGGATACTCAAGGGCCTGTGTTCTTTTCCAAACCACTTTCCTTTATTCATGGAGGCTCTTTAAAAGACTCTGTAGCAAAAGATTAGAATTCTACTAAAAACCTTCTTTCCAATCTTCTACTGGGTTAGTAAAAGCTTAAAATAAAGCCTTCCTTTTAGGAAAATGTATTCTCTACTCTATACAGACTGTAGCATTTCAACGACTTCATTTTCTACTTCCCATGACTTGTCTTTATGGGGGGAGGTAATTTAGGATTTAGGATAATATTATTGAAGTGTTTAATGCATTAGCTTTTGGATCCTGGCTTTGAAATTTATAAACTGTGTTCTCTTGGGCATGCTTTTAACATCCTTAGCCTCAGTTATCTAATCTATAAAATGGGGGGAAAGTCTATTTACCTCTTAGAGATGCTATTAAAATCTTGGCACAAATGCCAACAAATGATAATAATTATTAATATTTTGCACAGTTATGGGGCTTCAAAAGGGAGTTTTAATGTAAAAATAAAAAACAATAAGTGCTGTTTCAAGTTTATGATCTGCTTTATGGAAAGTTTTCATTATTTTTATTTATTCATGATTGGGTTTCACAATTAACACAATTATTCAGGGACCAATTATTCTGGTTGGCATTATCTAAATTTTGCTTCTCTTCCAGCTTAATGAAACTTAATCAGGTGGGCAGGGTAATAAAAACACAAGTTGGGGCCACTCAGTATTATAACTCATTATCAGAGTTTAGGGTTGACTGAGTCAGAGGAAAACAATGATGTCTAGATCCTACTGACTGAGGAGAACCACTTCTGAGCCAGGAGGACTCCTTTGTCCCATAGCTCAAGGCTTAGATGAGGTAAAGGCATAGTGAGGCCTCCTTGGATCCTTTCCCCCAGTACAGGATTCTAAGACTGTAGGTAAGAGAAGATCCCCAAAGACCACAAATGGGAACAGAATCCTTTTTTGTAAAGCCTCGATCAGTCTGGCCTCCGTGTCCTCTCCATGACTTCTCTAGGTTCTCCCTGTTTTTTTGTTTGTTTATGAAGACCAAGGGTAAATGTGGGTCCTGATAAATAGCCTCTGGCCTATATGACCACTTGGTACAGTGGGAGAGAAGAGAGGGAGCAGAAACAATCTGTGAGAGATCTAGAAAAGGGGTCACTTCATATCTAGATGTAACCCCTTTGGTTTAACCATCTAAAGTTCCAGCCTCTATTGACTGCTGTGGCCCAGTTTGGAGCACTTGAATCAGAGCTCCTCCTTGGTGATATGTGTGTAGAAGGTGGTGTGTGTGTGGTTATGTGTGTGTGTGTGTAGAGGTATGGGGGAGGTCCATGGGCTTTCCTTATAGCCCTCATCTCCACCTGTGGGGTCATTCTACTAGGTGATCTTAGGTGGTCAAAGGACAAGGATTTAAATATAGTTAAATCACATCATGAGAAAGTTATCATGAGAAAGTTTCAGTTTTTCTCACAGCCATTCTGATTAAGTCAAGGAGAAAGAGGATTCATTTTTGTACTGGGCTGCTTTTAACTCTATAAACCCTTGCGCCTCTTCATTAAAATATTTAAGTGCAAATTGGTGCAGCCACTCTGGAAAACAGTGTGGAGGTTCCTCAGAAAATTAAAAATAGACCTACCCTATGACCCAGCAATAGCACTGCTAGGAATTTACCCAAGGGATACAGGAGTACTGATGCATAGGGGCACTTGTACCCCAATGTTCATAGCAGCACTCTCAACAATAGCCAAATTATGGAAAGAGCCTAAATGTCCATCAGCTGATGAATGGATAAAGAAATTGTGGTTTATATACACAATGGAGTACTACATGGCAATGAGAAAGAACGAAATATGGCCCTTTGTAGCAACGTGGATGGAACTGGAGAGTGTGATGCTACGTGAAACAAGCCATACAGAGAAAGACAGATCCCTTATGTTTTCACTCTTATGTGGATCCTGAGAAACTTAACAGAAACCCATGGGGGAGGGGAAGGAAAAAAAAAAAAAGAGGTTAGAGTGGGAGAGAGCCAAAGCATAAGAGACTCTTAAAAACTGAGAACAAACTGAGGATTGATGGGGTGTGGGAGGGAGGGGAGGGTGGGTGATGGGTATTGAGGAGGGCACCTTTTGGGATGAGCACTGGGTGTTGTATGGAAACCAATTTGACAATAAATTTCATATACTGGAAAAAAAACTGAGAATAAACAGAGGGTTGATGAGGGGGTAGGAGGGAGGGTAAACTGGGTGATGGGCATTGAGGAGGACATCTGTTGGGATGAGCACTGGGTGTTGTATGGAAACCAACAATAAATGTCATAATAAAAAAATAAAAGTTAAAAAAAACCAATTAAGTGAATCCATTCAAAGAAAAATGTTAACTCAATAATAGTATAGGTTGTGACCAAAAAAAAAAAAAAAAAAATCATGATTTGGAATGCACCTGATAAGGTAAATTCCTACCATTTTGGATGTAAGGAATCGTTAGATGACAGGGTTTTCAGGGAATTTTATATCTTTATTCTTGATCTGAGCACCCACCTCAGGTAGTCAAAAGCTGGCTGCTAGAAGGAGGTATGATGAGATAAAGGGCAGATATTCCTGGATAACCGTCCAAAAAGAGTAGACATCAAGTTTCATCTAGAATAGGCAAGGTTTTCCCAGGTCAGCAGCCCCTGCCACATAACTACTGTGGGAAAAGCTAGTCAGGTGTAAGATACTATGTGAAGCATTTCAGGATGTTTGCTGGGATGTGCCCTGAGGCACCTCTTGGGTGGGTGATTCTTGGAGTTGAATTTCCTTAGTCAAGCTTTAGAGTTGCTTGATTTTTCAGGGCAAAGCAAAAGCAGGCAATGTTGACTGGGTTAATGTAACTGTGTTACTTCCTCTTCTGTCCTTTACCTCTGAAAATCCACTGTAGTTCAGGTGCATACCAACCCCTGGAACAAACTGGAGATGATATGCTGGTGTGCTGTGGGAATTTTCAAGTCAAGGTAGCTATCAGCTACTTGTATCTATAGAGGCATATGGGTAAGGGGAGCACTACAAGGAAACTAGTCATTAACACCCTGTCAGTCACTACTGTCAGTAAACTCATTGGTAGAATTTGCAACATTGCACATGCTGTCCCTGCCATAGGGGGAAAAGTCGCAAACAAACTTGGAAATCCTTTGACTTTTGATCAAGATACTAGGTTTTTGGATTGTGCATCTACTTAAGGGCCACATATGTTTCTTTTCGCTCATACAGTAGATGTTTTCTTCATTCCTGACCCATTATGAGCTGATCAGACCTTTCTTGGGACACTCCTTTGGGGTTAAATTGGAGAGAGTGAGATATCTTTGCCAAAATTGTGAAACAGCCAAACTATGTCTGGTTTTTCACACATTTCCTTTCCAGGTCCTTTCCCCTGATTTCAGCATCCTTCTCGGTCCCTGCCACTAGACTCAGTCCTCTTCTATTGCCTGGGATTCCTCTTTATAATAGAAGTCCATTCATGAACTTATTCCCACTGAGATACTCCCAGGCAGGATACTTCCCTTCTAAGCAATGTTATATTTAAAAAAAGAATTTATTCCTAGAAAAGGCAATGAAATTAATTGTATTAAAGTCATTGAAATTAGTTTAGCTATGGTTATACCTGGGGCAGAAGGTGGGGCTAGCTTAAGGGGGAGAAAGATTTTCAGTCCCCAAATCCTTGACTCCATCCATGGGGGAGATGAGCCTGGGGAAGGGATACTTCACCAGAGCCAGATTTGTTATCTGTTCACATCAGCTGTGGTGTGACCTGAGACACTTTACTCTCCTCCAGCATCCCCAGATGGAGAGTCACAAGAATAATGATTGTGTGACTTAGAAAATCACAAAATTTAACCTGCTATACAATAATGTGAGATGTATGTGCATTATTTGTGGGTGGTTTCCTCCAGACATTGTCCAAATAGTTTCTGTGGTAGTTTTGTATATTTAACTATGAATATATTCAGAAGGAATGCCATGGTAACCCACATGGAAAAGCCCAAGGAAAAGCAACTCATTCCTGTGGCTTATCTCTGAAATTAATTTTGCACAGAGTATTGCCTACATGAGTGTTTCTCTATTGAAGTGAATCACGATTAGTTCAGTTGGATTTGATCAGCAAATATAGGCAGATAACGTTTCTTTTGCAGAGTCTATAAATGTGAATCTTGAATGAAAGCTTCTGAAGACCAGTTTTCATGTAAATGAGAGGCTGGGGCTCTGACCCCTGGGTTGGGAAGGTACAATTGATCTGCAGTTGATGGAAGGACACTAATTTTTCACATGGGGATACTATCTGCTTAGTGACCGTCTAAAAAGAAGATGACAGTCCTCAGAGTTACTGGGTTATCATCTTCTTTTAGCTATGCTGGAAGGGTCAAGTAGCTGCAGAGCTCAAGTTGTCTCTCTCCTCCTGGGTTGGCAGCACACGTGAGATTTGTTAGCCGTAGCAGCCTCAGTGAGTTTGTGCGGGTGACCGTGACTCATTAGTCAGCCAGTGTGTCATGGTGCCCAAGAAGCAGTTGTCTCTGCCCTGAATGCAGGGAGTGCTCTCTGCAGCAATGTGGGGAGCCAATTAAAGAACAGTCTCTTGGGGATGCCAGTCCCCAGGGACTCCAGGGTTCCCTGGCCTGGCTGAAAATGTGCTCTGTCATGTCCAATGAGTTGGTCAGTCTATCACTGGATGGCTTCTTTCCATCTGAGCTGGCTATTTCTTCCCTAATGAAACATTTGTGTTTTTCCTCCCCAGGGGAAAGGGGGAATGGTCACCTACTGGCTGGAAGGAAAGACATTTGCTGCAGTCCCCAAAGACGTCTGTGGCACTTCTGTCCCCATTTAAGGACCAGAGTGAAACTCTTTTAATTTAATTCCTGGAATCATTAAAAACAAATATCTCTATAACTCAGCTTAAAGTAATTTCTCTGTTATACATGTGGTTTTTGACTCTTTCTAGCCATGTAGCCCATCACAGTCTTTTCATGAAACATAGAGGGGCTTAGAGTTTTAGAATTTTAGTGGCATCTTGGGCCAAAGGGAAGGGAGACATCTACACACTTCAGATCATCTGAAACCACAGAGAATTAAAATTGAAAATGGTTTATTTCTCTCTGTTTCTTTTTCTCTTTCCTTTTTTTGGGGGGTGGGGAATGAGTGAAGAGAGGGTAGGGGTGTACATGCAGGCAGAAGGAGAGAGCACCAAGTCCGGTGGCAGTGAGGATCAAGGTTATACTGTTTGGGTGGTAGATGTTGGTTTCATTAAGCATGGTCAGGGCTGATCTTCAAGATTTTGAGATTGGCAAATTTATTCCCTAAGCCCCTTTACTCCTTTTCTATATCTGCTTCCTTTTTTAATGTGGTCCCTACCCCACTCCTTCCCCACCATGTACTTTTCCTTGCCTCCCACTCATGGCCACTCTCTCATCCAGAGTTCTAGATCATATCCCTCTCCATGCTCCCAGTCAAACCCAACTATTCTGTGGAAACTCATTAGTGACTGGCTTATTGTTAATTGAATGAATTATTCTTGTTGAGATATTAAATTTGGATAGGAAAAGTGATCTCTTTTGCATTTTAATAGGGATCACCATTGTTTTATCTCTTAGAAGTAACACATAGTGAGAACCTAGGTTTGGGGGCAAGCCCCATAGAAGGGGATTTTTAGCAATCAATCTTCAATGACTTCCAAAGAGGAAAGTGTTTGTCTGTCCTTATTAAGAATTGTACATCCTTTTGGGGCTCCTGGGTGGCTCAGTCGGTTAAGCATCCGACTTCAGCTCAGGTCATGATCTCGTGGTCTGTGAGTTTGAGCCCCGCGTCAGGCTCTGTGCTGACAGACAGCTCAGAGCCTGGAGCCTGTTTCAGATTCTGTGTCTCCCTCTTTCTCTGACCCTCCCCCGTTCATGCTGTCTCTCCCTGTCTCAAAAATAAATAAATATTAAAAAAAAAAAGAATTGTACGTCATTTTAAACAAGATCGTTGGTTTCCTTTCAGTCTTAGTCTTAGTTCAGGATACAGAAGGAAAACTAGAAGCTTTTAGAGGTCAGTTTTCCTTTTGATATATTGAGAGTTGCTTTCTAGCTTTTGGTTCAGGCTGGTAGAGTTTCTTGCCATAGGTATTAAATCCTTTTCAACTTCCTCTACATTTTAATTAGGCAATTTGAATAAGGAGGAGGAATCAGAAGGAATGCACCTATTCACATGCTCTGGGACCCCCTCAAAACCACCACATTTATCTTCAGGGATAGAGGTCCCTCTTTCACAGCCCAGAGCCCTGGCTTACACTGTGTTTACCTCCCACACCCACTTCTCCACCTCCACTTTGTTCCATCCCTTATAGCTTGCCAGACTTACAATCTGGTTCTAATCTTGTCACTCCTGACCTCAGAGAAGCTCCCCTAGCTCTTTGTCCTAATTGAATACAGACACTTTACTCTGGCATCTTAGACCCTCCATGGTAATAAAGTGCTGCATTTGCTATGTGCCATGCATTGTTCCAAGCAGTTTACACATATTAATTGATTTCATTCTCACAACCCTCTGAAGCAGGCCACTATTATTCTCCCTATTTTACAGCTTAAGAAACTGAGGTACAGAGAATTTATCCTTAAAGTCACAAACCTAATAAGAAGCAGAGTGGGGACTTGAACCCATGCAGTATGACCCTGGGAGTGCATACTCTTTAGTACCATAGTATGGTGGACCCTACATTCTTCTCCACGTACCTTTCTCACTGCTTGCTCACTGTACATCCGATGGAACAAAATGGCTCATTGTTTCCAGAACACCTGCCCTTGCTTCCTGGGAGTCACACCTTTGCCTTTGCTCTTCCCTTCAGTCACTATACTCTCAGCTCTGTTGGTTCAATTTCTTAAAACACCAGCCCCTCCATGAAACCTGAACCCAACACCACCTTTCTTTGAACCCAACACCACCACCAGAGTTACTTCTTACTAAATACTCAGTTTTGGTCACCTTGCCAGATAGTCAACAGCAGGCACTGACCTTGAACAACAGTAGGCGCTGAAGCCCCAACACAGTAAAAAATTTGAGCATAACTTTTGACTCTCCCCAAAATTAACTATTAATAGCCCACTGTTGACCGGAAGCTTTACCTATAACATAAATAGTTGATTAATACATATTTTGTGGGGGTGGGGGGGTGCCTGGATGGCTCAGTCGCTTAAGCCGCTGACTTCAGCTCAGGTCATGATCTCACAGTTTGTGAATTTGAGCCCTGCATGAGGCTCTGTGCTGACATTTTCTTTTCTCTGGCTTACTTAATATATGAATACAGGATATAATATGTATACCATACAAAATAAGTATTAAAAGGTTTTTTTTTAATGTTTATTTATTTTTGAGAGAGAGACAGACAGAGTGTGAATGGGGTGAGGGGGGTAGTCAGAGAGAGAGAGGGAGACACAGAATCCGAAGCAGGCTCCAGGCTCTGAGCTGTCAGCACAGAGCCTGATGCAGGGCTCAAACTCACGAATGGTGAGATCAAGACCTGAGCCAAAGTCGGCCGCTTAACCGGCTGAGCCACCCAGGCACCCCTGAAATATTTTTTTTTCTGAAAAAATATTTTTCCCTGTAAAACTGTACTAAGTGTGCTTAATTTGTTCCCTAATCTTTCATTAATCAAATAGTATGTAACTGCCAACCTGAGGCTCTGATCAGCAGGAACAAATGCCACTACCTCATGGAGCTGGGTTAACTCCAACAAAGACATAAGCACTTTAGTTAGCCAATGTGGGTTTATTGAGAAGAGTGTACCTTTTCTCATCAAGTTTTAATATAGAATGAAATAGTTCTAACCCCTCACTTATATATAGACCACTGGTCAAGTTGGGTAGAGGGCTTGTCAATGTTTTGGAAGCCTGACCCAAGTCAAAATCAAATGGACTTCTGGGCTGTATCCTGTCTTCACCAAGGTTTATGCCTTGTCTGTCTAAATGTGCCAGTATTGGAGGGTTGTTAACTGGCAGATGTTCTGGGGCCCATTCAGACCCCCTGCCATATATTAATATGAAGCCAGCACCTAAGGAAACTCATGAGGCGTTCTGCCTAGAATTCTGCACATCTCTTTTTCTAATCATCTTATCTCTGGTGGTCCTAATAATTTACAATTTTTGTATAGGGAGCTTCACCATCCATCTCTTTTGAGAAGGGAGATAATGTTTATCTCATAGAATTGTGTTAGAGTTCCCATACCTCACTGAAGTACACATGAATCAATTAGTATTTTATTTCTGAGTAAAAGAGGAATATCAATTATTATCAGGGCAAGTGATAAGTGTAAACTAATGGGGTTGGCAAATGTCAGCATTATTGGGCCATGCAAGGGCTAGTAGAAAGGAATAACCAGATATGAGAATTGTTGTTGTGGGAAAATGGAGAGGATTTGAGGATTGGTCGGATGAGGAAGCATGAAGAGAATGGAGACATTAAAGGTAACAAGAGAACTGAAGTTTCCACAAATGCTGGAAGTGTTGACCCAGGGCTGTGGGGTTAGGAGGTCTGGTGACACATGTTGGGAAGAAAGTGGATGCCCATTCCAAGGCGGAGAGTAGGAGAGAACTGTGATTTTCCCTCAGAATTTTCTTTAATCCATATTTACTTTGTAGCAGGAAGAGGAAGCCATGCAAGTTTATTGAGATATGTGGGTTAAAAAATAGTTTTCAGGGGTGCCTGGTGGCTCAGTCACTTAAGCATCTGACTTTGGCTCAGGTCATGATCTTGTGGTTTGTGATTTTGAGCCCTGCGTCGGGCTCTGTGCAGACAGCTCAGAGCCTGGAGCCGGCTTTGGATTCTGTGTTTCCCTCTCTCTGCCCCTGCCCCACTCATGATCTCTCTCTCTCCCTCTCTCTCCCTCCCTCCCCCCAAAATAAAGAAATGTTACAAAAAATAGTTTTCAGTTAGACATCAGATGGGAAGGTCAAGCAGTTTAAGGAGAGACAGTGATAGCTGTAACAATATTGATAATTATGAAGATATGCTATACATTATTCTCTGCTTCCTTATTTCTCCTGGGGGAACAATATCTAACTGGCTATATAAGATACTGTGAAGATGCTACTCCTGAGTGTCATAATATGTTTCTTCTGCTGGGGATGTTTCTAGATTGACAGTACCTGTGAAGGGATATGAGCTGATTTTCTGTTGGGGATAATCAGCCGACTTTTGAGTATGGCAGGCAACCTACAGATTGGCATCTTGTGTGAGGCTGGTGAAGGACCTAGTGACTGCACTATTTGCTATCTATATCAGCCACTGGAGAAAGGATGAAGGTGTCAGAAGCATGTACTCAGAGCTGACTGTCATAGGTTGAGATCCTTAAGATTTTGGGAAGGGGATAGTAATTAAACATTAAGTGACTAAGCATGAAAGTTTTGGAATTTTTTTCCAGAGGAAAAGATGCATGTATATGAACACACACACACACACACACACACACACACACACACACACACACACTTTTATGGAGTTTGGTCGTGGATTCCAACTTGAGAACTCATTATGTATGATACACTTTCTAGAGTTGTATGGATTCTTATTAGCTTTTGGAGGAGAGAAATGCTTTGTAATAATCTCCATTTAGCTAAAAAAAGGTAATTTCCTTTTCCTTTTAAATAGACTTTGTTTTTTAAACATTTTATTTATTTTTTTTGAACTTTATTTTTTAGAGCAGTTTTAGGTTCCCAGCAAAATTGAGCAGAAGGTACACAGATTTCCCATATACCTCCGCCCCTACACATACATAACCTCCTGCATTATCAGCATCCCCCACCAAAGTGGTACACTTGTTACAGTTGATGAACCTATACTGACACATTATTATATAACCCAGAGTCTGTAGTTTACCTTAGGGTCCACTTTTGCTGTCGTACCTTCTATGGGTTTGGACAAATGTATAATGACATGTATCTTTCATTAAAGCATCATGCAGAGTAGCTTCACTGCCCTAAAAATCCTCTATGTTTCATCTATTCATCCTTCTTTCCTCCTAACCCCTAGCAAAGACTGATCCTTTTACTGTCTATATCTATAGTTTTGCCTTCTCCAGAATATTGTATAGTTGGAATCAGACAGTATGTAGTCTTTTCAGAATGACTTCTTTCACTTAGTGATGTGCATTTAACATTCTTCCATGTATTTTCATGGTTTGATAGCTCATTTCTTTTTAGCGCTGAATAATATGCCATAGTCTAGATGTACCACAGTTTATTTTTCCATTCACCCACTGAAATATATCCTGATTGCTTCCGAGTTTTGGCAATTATGAATAAAGTTGTTACAAATATCTGCGCATAGGTTTTTGGGTCATACATTTCAACTTTTTCAAGTAAATACCAAGGAGTGCAATATAGTAAGAGTATGTTAGTTTTGTAGGAAATCCGCAAACTATTTTTCAAAGTGCTGTACCATTTTGAATTTCTATCAACAACGAATGAGAGTTTCTATTGCTCCACAACCTTCTCAGCATTTGGTGTGGTCAGTGTTTTAGATTTCTTTTTTTTAATTTTAATTTTTTTTTCACTTTAGAGAAAGAGAGAAGCACAAGTGGAGGAAAGGGGGAGGGGCAGAGGGAGAGAGTTTTCATGTTCAGTGTGAAGCCAGACTAGGGGCTCGACCCCACGACCCTGGGATCAAGAGCTGAGACAAAACCAAGAGTAAGACGCTCAATCCACTGTATCACCCAGGTGCCTCTCTGTACCTTTTAATATGATCACCTGATTTTTCTTCTTTAGCTTGTTGATATGAAGGATTGCATTAATTGCTTTTTGAATGTTGAAGCAACTATGCCTACCTGGGGTAAATACCACTTGGTTGTGTTGTGCGATTCTTTTTATATGTTGTTGGATTAGATTTGCTAATATTTTGTCAAGGATTTTTGCATCTATGTTCGTGAGAGATACTGGTCTATAGTTTTCTTTCCTTTTGAAGTCTTTGTCTGGTTTTGGTATTATGGTAATTCTGAGTCATAGAATGATTTAGGAAACATTCCCTCCCATCAGAAAGAGATTGTAGAGAATTGGTTTAATTCCTTTCCTAAATGTTGGTAAGAACTTATCAGTGAACCCATGTGGATCTGGTGCTTTCAATTTTGGAAGGTTATTAATCATTGATTCAATTTATTTAATAGATATTGGCCTATTCAGATTGTCTATTTCTTCTTATGTGAGTTTTGGCAAATTGTATCTTTCAAGGAATTGGTCCTTTTCATTCCAATTATCAAATTTGTGATAGAGTTGTTCACAGTATTCATTTACTATCCTTTTAATGCTCATGGGATCTGTAGTGATAACCCCTTTTTCACATCTGAAATATTCTGCCTGCTGGATCTGCCTCTTTTTGATAGAAGGGTATTCATGTCTCCAACTATTTCTCCTTGCAGTTCTGTTGGTTTTTAACTCATGTATTTTGCACTATGTTGTTAGTTGCATCCACATCAAAGGTTGTTGTATCTCCTTGGTGAATTGATCCCTTTATCATTATGTAATGTCTCTCTGTCTTAGTATGGGCTGCCATAAGGAAATACCATTGACCAGTTGGCTTAAACAACAGACACTCATTTTCTCAGTTTTTATATCAGGCTGGGAGTCTGAGATAAGGGTGCCCGCATGGTTAGTTTCTGGTAGGGCCTCTCTTTCTGGCTTGTAGGTGGCTGCCATCTTACTGGGTGCTCACTTGCTCTCTTCTTTGAGCACATTTGGAGAAAGAGAGAACAAGCTCTCTGTGTCTCTTCTTAGGACACTAATCCTACTATATCAGTGACTCACTATTAGGACCTCATTTAGCTTTACGTCCCTCCTTATAAGCCCTATTCCCAAATGTAGTCAAATTGGGGCATAGGGAGTCAACATACAAATTTGGGAGGACACAATTCAGTTCATAGAACCCTCTTTATCCCTGAAAATTTTCTTTGCTCTGAAGTCTGCTCTGTCTGAAATTAATATAGTTACTCCAGCTGTCTTTTTAGAAAAAAATTTTTTTAATCTTTATTTTTGAGAGAGAGAGAGACAAAGTGTGAGTGGGGGAGAGACAGAGAGAGGGAGACACAGAATCTGAAGCAGGCTCCAGGTTCTGAGCTGTCAGCACAGAGTCTGACGCGGGGCCTGAACTCACAAACTTCGAGATCATGACGTGAGCTGAAGTCAGATGCTCAACTGACTGAGCTACCCAGGTGCCCCTCCAGTTTTCTTTTGATTAGTGTTAGCATGGTATATTTTTCTCTATTCCTCTACTTTTAATCTACTTTGTATTTATAGTGGATTTTTTATACACAACATATAGTTGAATCTTATTTTCTGATCCACTTTGCCTATCTTTGTCTTTTAATTGGTGTGTTTAGGCCATTGTTTAAAGTGGTTATTGATATAGTTGGATTAATATCTACCATATTTGTTACTGTTTTCTATTTGTTGCTCTCATTCTTTATTCCTAATTATGTCTTCCACTCTTTTTCTGCCATTTGTGGTTTTATTTTTATTTTTTTATTTTTTAAAGTTTATTTATTTTGAGAGGGGGGAGGGGCAGAGACAGAGGGAGAGAGAATCCCAGGCTGGCTCTGTGCCATTAGCACGGAGCCTGATGCGGGGTTCAAACTCACGAACCATGAGATCATGACCTGAGCTGAAATCAAGAGTTGGACACTCAACCAACTGAGCCAGTCAGGCACTCCTGCCATTTGTAGTTTTAACTGAGCATTTTCATTTTTCTCCTTTCTCTTAGCATATTGGTTATACTTTAAAAAACAACAACAACAAGATTTTTAGTGGTTGGCCTAGAGTTTGCAACACACATTTATGACTTACCCAAGCCTACTTTCTAATAACACTACACCACTTCACTCGCAGTGCAAGTACCTTATAACAAAATATTCCTAATTTCTCTCTCTTGTCCTTTGTGTCATTGTTGTCATTCATTTTTCTTAAGTATGGGTTATAATAATCAAGTACATTATTGATATTGTTATTTTGAATAAATTGTTATTTGTTAGAGCAATTAAGAGTAAGAATAAGAAAGTTTTTTATTTGATCTTCACTTATTCCTTCTCTAATGTTCTTCCTTTCTTTATTAGATCTAAGTTCCTTTATGTACATCCAAGTTCCTAACCAAGATCCTAATCATTTTCCTTCTCTCTGAAGAATTTCTTTTACATTTCTTGCAAGATAAGATGCTTTTTAGGATCATGTCCCAAATCAACTATTTGTACTCAAATACTTGGCTCTGGTCTGCTTCTAGGGGAACTCAGCTGAAGACAGTTAATTGAAAAAAAAAATCCTGTTGGATAGAAAGAGTTATAAATTGCTTTTAATCCACTATAGAATGTAGTGAAGTATAAATGAATAAAAAATAAGTAAATGGTAGTGTTGACTTTTATGTAACTCAGTTTTTATAACTTTTAGTTTTGAAATAATTTCAAGCATACTGAAAAGTTGCAAGAGCAGCACAAAAAATACCAACATACTTTCACCCACTTTCCCATGTACCCTTCAACCAGGTTGCCACATCTGCCTTATTAGTCTTCTGAACCTTTTGGGAGTAATGTGCAGGCATGATACTTCTTTCCCTCTAGCACTTCAGTGTCTAAATCCCTAAGAATGAAACATTCTTTTGAATGACCATAATACAATTATCAAAATCAGAAAATTAACATGGATATAATACTATTATCTCCAAACTTTATTAAAATTTTTCTAAGTTTCCCAATAATATTTAACAGCTGTTTTTTTCCCTCTGATCTAGTACCCTATCCAGGATCACACATTGCATTTGGTATCATGTCTCTAGTCTTTAATCCAAGACCATTTCTTAGTCTTTCATGAACTTGACATTTTTGAAGAGTACTGGCCAGTTCTTTTGTAGAATGTCCGTTGGTAGATTTTTCTGATGTCTCCTTATGATCAGATTGGGGTTATTCATTTTTTGGCAGAAATACCATCAAAGTAATGATTTGTCCTTCTCACTGCAGAGTATCAGGAGGCACCATTGCTGGTGATATGAACTTTGGTCACTAGTTAAGATTATGTCTACCAAGCTTATCTACTGTATAATTACTGTTTCTCTTTTTGTAATTAATAAGTGTTTTATGGAAACATCATGAGATAGGAAGTAGTGTTTGAAATAGGATGGAGATATGCCACAGGGACAGGAGCAAGCTTCAAGGAATTTCCCCCTGGCCAAATCTGGGACAATTTGAGCTTTAAACAATGATAGTAACAGATTATAACCCATGCATGAAATAACCCATGACAATTTGATAATTAAAAATTGATAGAAACAGATTAGAACTCATTGCATAAAGTAATAATCCATGAGTCCATATTTGTTTATAAATAAGTAAGTGAACAAATAAATGGAGAAGGAAAAGTTCTTTCTGAGAGTAGAATTCCAACTGGTAAAAGTATAATGAATGAATAAAAGTGAATATTTAACAGCCATTATGGTAATAGTCAATTAGGCAGGAATCCTCAGTGGATGCTAGAACTTTCGTCATTGGATTATAATCAGGTTATAATTATATGCTATTATTATATATATTAATAAATATGTAGTGAATGCCAAACAGAAGGTTTATGTCCTCCCTGGACTTTAAATAACCTGAGATCTTGTAGAGAAGGTGTACACAAATTATTACAACACAGAGAAGAAATTGATGGTGTATCACATAAAATGAAGAGGAATATGAAACTATCTAAGAAAGAATACTAGACAGAATGCACAATGTGTCTGACCCACTGTGGTAATTTCTTTTGTATTGCCCCCCACATGCAAGCCATCCCCCAACATCAGATGTTTTCAATGAGCAAGAAAACAAGCTGCTAGTCCTTTGGACTGATGAGTGAGGAGGGAGAGAGATGTTTTTGCAGACAGCTGCTTCTTCGGTTTCCAAGGGAAACAGTGGTAGAAGCTGCATCAGAAAAGGAGTGGGAAGGCTGTGGTTTAGCACAGATGGGCCATTCTATCAGGTGTTTATATATAAGTGGTTACCTGGACTTCCTCAGTGACACAGGATTGTGGAGAATATTAAAATGTTTGAATAGTGATAAACAACAGATTTTAATTTTTATTTATGAATTTCTTAGAAAAATCTTTTTTCTTGGAATTCACCTTTCCCATAATCTATCAAAGCCCAAGTATATTGCTCTTTCAAGGGCATAGTATATTTTTCTCTTCTACACAGTTCACGTATCTCAGTCACAGGTAGGGAAGAATAAAATTAGCCATTGGGGTCTGTGCACTTACAGCATGGCTAAAATAGTACAAAAGAAAATAATAAAGTAAACCACTGTTTATTCTAGCTGATTGGGCAGGCTTTCAAGATCTCTTGTGAAGTCTCTATTTCAAAGTCATCATTGGAACCTGGTTCAGATACCTGTCCCATGTCCCAACACAGCTGTGAAGTATCCTGCCGGGGAGCTCAGGAGTGGCCTGGCAGGGAGAGGAATCAACCAGGAATGGTTGGAACAAACTAGATCATGATGGAATTGGCTTTTACCAGGCAGGCCAGGAGTCTAAAGAGGGACATCATATCCCTTGTCACTAGTCAAAAGGTCTGGCTTTGGGGCACATGGTCTCTGTAGGACTCGGAGGCAGGCAGAAAGGGTCATGAGCCCAGTTGAGCAAATTGGGCTCCAGTTTCATCAAGGAAGGGGGGGAACACTTTCTAAAAGTGGATCTTAGGGATTAGACAAATAATTATTTATTAATTCAAATTATTTACTGAGTGCCTATTATACACCAGTCATTAGATCCAAATGCTACTGCATGATTGGACCCATGGGTCTATACTTAACTTATGGCTATAAAACCAATTGAAAGCTCAAGTAGTGGTGAGGAAGCAACCAGGAACCATCACCATTGGCATCATCTGAGAATTTCACAGTAATGTAAATTCCACTGAATCAGAGACTCTGGGGGTGAGTTCCAGCAATCTGTATTTTAACAGGCCCTATAGGTGATTCTGATGTATCTTAGAGTTTGGTAACCACTGGACTACTTTGATGATATTTTCTCAGGTCTTGAATGAGGCTGAGAATGCTAGTCTTATGGGGATGGGACTAGGGAAGGCAGGGATTCCAATTTCCCATGGGTTGCTGGTGCCATAACTTACTTCTTCTGTATCATAAAGCTTCTTAGAACTCTTATAAACACTCCTCACCAATTTCTGGTATCTAGGACTAATTTAATTTCTGAGTTGAAGGCAGGACCTGGCAACCTTTTTTGAGCAAAACTTGGATACCTAGGAAATTAGCGTCTGGAGGCAAAATATGTCTGGCAGATATATCTTTGCTCTGATCACCCAAATTCTCCCTGCTAAGGGAAGAGTAGTTTGTTAGAGGACTGTTCTTGGGTAAATGGCAAGGGCCATGAACATGAGGGTAATTCTGGAGATTATGTAACTTCCTTCTCTTTCCTTTGACTCTTTATTTTGATTTCTGAAAATTTGTCTTCTTTTTCATGATTAGTGCTTCTAGATTTAGAGATTAGGGCAAGATTTCACAATGCTAGTCCTGAGGACAGCCCTACAGAATGCTGCAAACTCAGTTCCCTTCTTGTATATCACAAAGCATGTGAATAAATAAATGGCTTTATGGAATTCTACATTTATTAATTCAACAAGTACTTATTTAGTGCATACTCTGTACTTGGTCCTGTTCTGGATGTTGGGGATACATACTGTTAAAAAAAATATGTTTATCTTGGTTTAGCCCAGTAATTCCCAAACTTATTTGAGTGTTAAAATTTTTTATTGTGTAACATATATTCACATATAAAGGAACTAACATAGCACGGGACACTCTTTGAGAATGATAGATGTATCTGTGCAGGAATAGATATATCTGTACAAGAGACATGAGTTCCAGGCAGCTGAAGTAAGGGAGAAATTAGGGACATTTTGAAACACATAAAATGTTGACCACAGAGATATATATCCAGTTAATTTCACAATCATTGTTGGCTACTCCATGATGGAAAAAAGTTTTCCCTTATATCAAGCTGTCTGTCATAATTATAAGTATCACAGTAATGGTGATTTTAGCTGTTTATATCAAATATTTTCACTTAATATCTCTTAATATCACTTAAGAGCTCTAAATTATTTTATTTCATTATTTATTTTTTTAATGTTATTTATTTATTTATTTTTGAGAGAGACAGAGAGCAAGTGTGGGAGCAGAGAGAGAGGGCAGGGGAGGGAGACACAGAATTGGAAGCAGGCTCTGGGCTCTGAGCTGTCAGCACAGAGCCCAATGTGGGGCTCCAACCCACAAACAGTGAGATCATGACCTGAGCCAAGGTCGGATGCTTAACTGACTGAACCAGCCAGGTGCTTCACAAGCTCTAAATTATTTTAGACACAGTCGGAGCCTCCGCCACTCCCACAGCTGCCTGGAACAGACGGGACCTTGCCTCTCTGCCTCACCTTCCTCACCATGCCTTCGGAGAAGATCTTCAAGCAGCACCACACCTTCCAACAAAGAATAGAAGATGTCCAACTTATCCGAGAGCCCCCGCATCCTATGAAAATCCCAGTGATAATAGAACAGTACAAGGGTGAGAGCTACTTCCTGTCCTGGACAAAACCAAGTTTCTTGTACCTGATCACATCAACATGAGTGAGCTCATCAAGATCTTTAGGAGACACAGCATTCTTCCTGTTAGTGAATGGACACAGTGTGGTGAGTGTGTCCACGCACATTTCTGAAGTATATGAAAGTGAGGAGGATGAAGATAGATTCCTGTATATGGTATACACTCAGGAGACATTTGGAATCAAAGTGTCTGTGTAAGACTAGAAAAGTACATCTGTTCTAGAATTTTTTTCAGCCCTTACTAAGGAAAAAAGGGATTTTACCAACTGAGATTGATCCGTTCATCCAACCACATATCGTCAAGACAGTGGTGTTCCTGCCTAGGAGTTGTAGGAAGTTGTTTTGTACTGCAGGCAGGAAAACGGAGCTCCAAATGAGCACATTCAGCTTTGGAAAACTATTATTTAACCGAGGGTGGTTTTTTTTCAAATTTAGAAGTTTGAAGATAAAATACTTTGCATTCTAAGTTGCCAATAATAAAAAAAAAAGAGCTCCAAATTATTTTAGTGCATCTAACAGCGAAACAATTGTTTGAAAGGTGGACTGCTTAATTTGATTAGTTATTTGTCTCCAAGTGGAAAGGAACCTTGCCCCTGAAATGCAACCAAATCAAACAGTTGCTTGTTGAATCAATTCTTCTTAAAGTAGAATTCTGTTAAACCTGTGAACTCTAGTCAAGATGAGTTTATCTTCCTTCCTTATGGTTGTGCTGCAGACAAGCAGGCTGGCCAGGCCTTCTTCCTCTGTATAATAAGAGGCCAATGGGATTATTTCTAAGCTTCCTTCCATCTCTGACAGTCTGGTACAGGGTCTCTTGGCCTAGCAAAGCCTAAATGTGATGGGGGGAGAGGCTCAGGGCATGGCTTGGCCCTTCTCTACCTGGCCCCCTCTCCAGCCATCTAATGATGTTGTGCATTTCTCCAAATAAATATGTGTTGTGCTTTCTCTTCTTTCTTTGCCTTCATAAACAGTGTTTTCTTGGCTTGGAACACTTTCTTCCCTCTTTAGTCAGCTACTTCCTACGCATTCTTCAGGTCTCATATCAGACATTTTCTCCCATGACACTGTGATATTGTGATTCATATTAAGGAATGTGTATTTGGTCTTTGTCCAGTTTCTGGCATAAAGCTCCTAAAACTGTAGAAATTTCCTAGGTGGTGACCACCATGAAGGTGTCTTTTGTTATGTCAGTGAGGTGACTTTTGGAAAACCCCTGGGTCACCAGATGGGGGCTGGTTGCCAGGGGAATCAGCCTCTTGATTAGAGGGTTGGAAATTTCAGTCCCACCCACTGATCTCTGGGGAGGGGAGTGGGGCTGGAGATTGAGTCAGTCACCAATGGCCAATGATTTGATCAATTATGCCTGTATGATGAGGCCTCTCTATAAAAACCCAAGAGGTTGGACCAGGAGACTTTTCAGGTTGATGAACAGGCTGAGATTCAGTGAGAGTGGTGTGATCTGAGAGGGTATGGAAGCTCTGTCCCTTTTTTTTTTTTAATTTTTAAACGTTTATTTTTGAGAGAGAGGGAGAGAGAGATAAAGTGCGAGCAGGGGAAGGGCAGAGAGAAAGGGGGACAGAGGATCCAAAGCTGACTCTGAGTTGACAGCAGAGAGCCCCATGTGGGGCTGGAACTCACAAACTGTGAGACTATGCTGAAGTTGGACACTTAACCAACTGAGCCACCCTGGCGCATTGTTTTACTCAGCAGCCTCCCCCTGCTAGGCTGTGAGCTCCATAAAAACAGGAGCTTTGTCTATTCGTTGTGGTATCTCAGACCAGCACAACACCCAGCACTGCTTAACCAGGACTTGTTGAGTGAAGGAATGCATGCTAGGCTGCTTGTGGAAAGAGGGGATACAGAGGACAGAACCAGGCAAGGCTGACAAAGGTGTAATCAGTGACTCTTCTCCTGTGTTAGGACCTCCATGAGGCCATGATTGCACATTGCCCTTCATTGTGTTTGCTGCTGGCCTCTATTCTAACACAGGAGGGTGAGCGGTGAGCTTTGGAGGGACTTTAGGCTTGTGGGAGAGCAACAATTCTGGGCTCCATGTTTTTCCTACCTGAAGGGTGAGAGCCTTTTGGGGGATGGGAATCTCCAGGGAGGAGAACTCAGCCTAGCCCTGTTCCTTGTCTGTCCTTGCCTCTGCCAGGCACACACTGATGGGCTCTTGGTCCTGGTCTTGGTATTACTGCTCATATCTCACACCCTGTTCTTTCAGCGGGACATTTTTGTTGAATTTATGCATTTAAATGATTTAACTTTGAATACTTCTCCTAATAGTATTTACTTATACTCCTTTAACTTTCTAGTTTTTATTGTGCTTTTTAGTCTTTTGAGTAATTTTTTTTTTTTTTAAAGTAGGCTCAAGCCCAACTTGGGGCTTGAACTCACCACCTGATTAGGACCTAAGCTGAGATCAAGAGTAGGATGCATAAGCCACTGAACCACCTAGGCACCCCTCTACTGAATAATTTTTAAGCCAGTTTGATCTTATTTAGTGGATGCTATTTTACATTCCTTTTGACTCTGTCCAGCCAGTAAGATATTTTTAGCTAAATTTTGCCCTTATTGGAAGATACTCTTAAATTGTTTATATTTCTCTTCTTAGCCATTTAAAAAAATGTATCAAAATTCTCTAGTATTTTCCTTTTATTCTTTTCAGTTTTAAAACATTTTTCTGTTTGGTTTATCCTCTCAGTCCATTTTCTAGCATTTGGTGCTAAGTTTGAGATGCTAAGGTGGTGATGTCAGGGGAGTATGTCACAACAGTGACTGGCTTAATGAGGGATTGTTGGCTCTTCTCCCTGTGCTGACAGTTCCATACAGACACATTCTTCTTTTGCTATACCCTTCCCTACTCATACTCAAATGAGATCCTTTTTGCTGTTGCTGAAGGATAATCGCCATGGTCAAGAAAAAGACTTACTCAGATTAAATGCCACTTTTACCCAGTCAGATAGTTTGGGAAATTCATAGGGTAAGTTATATGAGTTGGAAGTTTATTAAGAATGGCCTCACTACTACTCAGGGGAATTGCTGAGCAGTGCCATCATCTTGTTCCAGAACAAACCAGAGCCTTCTCTAAACAACAAACCAATCTCTGAGCATCTCACAGTCTTTGTGGAGAAGAAAAGCTTCACTGAGGGTGGGGAGTGAGGGTCTGCAACTCAGCCCCCTGAGAGTGTCCTGAAAGAATACCCAGGTGGCCTAGAAAGTCCTGTTAAGGATTATTGGATGGAAGCATAATAGAAGGACAATAGCCAGGCTGGGGAATTATATTTTGTTGACCTGCTTACAGAATTAACCCGAGTACATTGATTCACCTTCTTTCTGGTCAGGAATTCAAAAGCTTGGTTGTCAGGTGCTTCTAGAACCACTAGTTCTTGTTGCATGTGTAGTATGGTCACTGACTCATGGAGGGAGACAGGGAGTGGGAGTTAGGTCAGGCATGGAGGGAGGAGAAAATATTCTGGAATGGTTTATTTCTTTCTTCTCTTTGTTATGTAAGATGTGGTTTTCCCAAAGAAACAATATGCTAAATAAAAGTTAGGGTCCCAACCCACAGAAGCCTATTTTAACCCATGTTTTTGCTGACTATATTAAATTTAATTTAGTTCAAATCAAGAAGGTAGATTTTTTTTTTTCCCCTGCGAGAATGGGGAAGAAGGAAGGCTGTGAGAGTGACCCAAGTGGTGCAATTTAGAGTTTTCATTGAGCAGGGCAAAGTGTGTGTGGGGAGGGTGGAGTGGAAAGATGAATAAAATGTGACCCCTGCCCTCAAAGAACTCACACTGTAGTTGGAGAGACAAACACACACTCAGCTAATATGTGCAATGATAATGGTGGAGGTAATGTCACACCAGAGAACAGTAGAATTATTAGTTCTAGGTGGGAACATCTAAAAGATTGTGGAAGATGTGGCCGCTGTCCTTTGAAGGATGTTAGGGTGTTAAACAGCAGAAGGGTGAGGAAAGGGTGGACGTTTGAGGCAGAGGAAAGCACTGGGCAAAGGCTCAGGATGGTCAGCTGCAGGGCAAAATCAGGGCATAGCCAAGAAGCTGCCACAGAGTATCAGAAGTGGGAGGGAAGAGCATAGGGGCAGGTGGGCCTTTTTGAGTTGGTCCGAAGGTGTGTTCACACTTTTCATGTTGAATTACAGGCAGGTGATGTTCCAAAGTCTATTTTTTCTAAACAGATGTGGTCTGGCCTCAGCCTGAAGGGTTGTCTCATATATAATAATTTATTACCACAGAGAGTAAGAAAGTGATTAATTGCAAAAACATTTGTTGTATTTAACTTTCTTGGGATAGATTTTTCAAAGAGCAGCACAAGAGATGTTTTAATAGCCTTATGTCCTGTTTTGTAACTGGTCCATTCTGTAACACTGTACTTTGTGATGGATAAAGCATGTAAAGCCTTGCACTATCGTTGAGGATACCAAGTCTGCAGGTTCTAACATGCAGTCAGGAGGAGAAGTAGAGGGAAAAATAAAGAAAGGGTCTCTAAGAAGGGTCAGGCTCAGGAATAATTTGCAAAAGATTGTGGAGATCTTATTTCAATGTCCACCTGTTTGTGAGTATCTGGACAGCATCATGTATAAACATTTTTCTTTTGGGTGTTCATGGAGTAAGGAACCTGTGGTAGGTGGTGAGAAATCAAAGTCTGACTTAGTGGTGTTTCCATAATTTCATATTACCTAGACAAGAGGCTGAATGGAATTTAGTCCTTTATTGAGGTACCTGCTTGAGCCAAGCACTTGTTCATATCTCTGTCTTCAGTTCAATTTTTCCATTGAGGAATTGAAACAGAAAACTCGTGAGTAGTCTATTGAATTCCTGAAATTCCAGTTCACTTGCAAGTCACTAATAGGTAGCAATATATATATACACACATGTTAAATATATTATAAAATATATGGTAAGATACTTTAAAGATATGCTGTTGAAATATTACAAACTAATTATTGTATATATTTAGTTTTTATTTTACCTGTTCAACATTATGCTCTTGAAGATGGACACCATTATAATCTGATTTTGAGATATGCACTAGCAGCATCTTAACTGGGAAAATGTCCCATCTTACCCTTAACAATATGGGCTCCATCTCATCTCATTCTTTTTTTTTTTTTTCTAATTTTTTTTAACGTGTATTTATTTTTGAGAAGAGAGAGAGAGCAAAAGAGAGAGACAGAGAGAAAGAGGGAGACACAGAATCTGAAACAGGCTCCAGGCTCTGAGCTGTCAGCACAGAGCTGGACGTGGGGCTTTAACTCATGGACTGCAAGATCATGACCTGAGCTGAAGTTGGATGCTCAACTGACTGAGCCACCCAGGTGCCCCATCTCATCTCATTCTTAAAAATACTGACTCTGGTCCCAATGGGGGGACCTTTTTATAGAAGCATTATTTTGTCTCTTGCCCTATGTCTTGCCCATGAGTCAAAAGAAAACCAACAATGTCAAGTGTTTGATCCTTGTACACATTTCTGTCCCCTCACCCTCATCTATAAGGAGGCAGCTTTTCGACTGTAGACTTCTTTGGGAAAAGTACAAATAATGCAGTTGTGTTACCAAAAATAGGAAAAAAAAAACATACGAAACCATCCATAAAGCATGCTATCTGGCTAGCAATAAGAAATGGCATGTTAAATTATGGTACTTCTCAAAAATGGCATAATATGCAATTGTTAAATGGTAATTAGGAACACTGCATAGAAACATGAAAACATACTTAGGATATAAATCAAATAGAAAAGAAAAACACACAATTATAATACATAAGGTGCATATAGGGGAGTCCTAGAAGATAATATGCTAAAATGGAAATACAGTAGTTCTATTAGGATAGTGGAGCTGTGGATTAAGAACATTTATTTTTCCTCTAACGTTATAAAGTAATAGTAACAGTGAATTCACCAAGTAAATGGTGCTATAGGTCCAGAGGGGAGATATTAATAAATAAATAGAGGTTGGATATTACAAAAGGGCAAAACATTTAAAAGAATGAAACTTCCTTCCCTACATGTGCCAGCTCAGTGGGTTATAAGACCCACTGAGGATTGGAAACATTTTCAAAGAAGCTGGTTAGTAGGGTTTGGAAGAGAGTCTGAGCTTCACCATATCTGGATTTTGTTTGCTGTGATTGTAATAGAAACTAAATCTTGAAACGGTTGTCTAAATGTGCTCCAGCTTGGGTATCTTGGCTGAATTCACACTTAAATTCAAGAAACATTTTGGAAAAAGAACCCATGTGCATAATAGATAAGAGTGTCGAACAAGAAAAAGTCAATAGAAAACATTTCAAAAATAAAATGCCTATTTAAATCAAGTTGAAATGACTATTTGGATTAACAACGAGTGAAAAAAATAACTGGTGCATACTTACATTTATGTCTTTCTGAAAGCTCTTGAAGGGAACAGGGAACAATCCTCATGTCTATTGAGTTAATATTAACAGTTTGCTGAAACAGTTGACTGGAATGAGCTGCTGTGTTTCCTCTAACAAGCTCAGATACTTTTCTCACCTTGCTTTCCTTTTCTTCCAAATCTTTTCAATAGAATGGCTGTTTTTCCTGAATACTACTTAACAGGTATTGGTTTGGGGCACTAGGCTACCTTGCTGTATATTAGGAGGGGGTTGCTTAATAGAAGATGTTAAAAATAAATCACACACACAATCACACATTTTATTCTCTCTGGTCAAAGTTCAGTCACCCAGTTAACATTTGCAAACCATTGTTTTAGCATTGCAGAAAATGCCCTCAAATGCATATTTAGATACCTTCTGTGTCCTAAGTAGGTGGATAGAAGATGAAGACTGAAGGAAGTTTCTTCTGAAAAAGAACTTGAAAATGTAATAAAATATCTTAGATTTCTAAACTAGTAATTGACTTTGGATGTGGACATTGGAATGTGTATGTGATATCAAGGAGTTTGTGCTGATTCCAAGAAATCAAAAAGTAACTTTTCCACTCCTTAAGCCATACCTAACACTATAAGCATCTCTTTTCAGACCCTGTGTAGGATTTGCTGAGTGTCTATGAACATCTCTCTCCAATGTCTTGCTATCTCTTCATCTCTAAAGATGTCCACAAAAAACAAGCATATTAGAAGTTTTTATTCCTAAGACAGTTATCCAATAATTTTCACCTTCATTGAAACATGATTTCCATCTTTCAAAATGCACTAGAATTATTAAGATGTATTGTGATTTTAGGAAACTCTTTTCCCTCCATGCCAAATCCAAAGTAAATTACATTTAGTGCAAAGGTATGCATTACATTATTTGGGGCTATACCAATATTGAAAAAATTTTACCCTTAATTAATATCTTCATTTTGTTTCCAGAAATGTATTTGTTGAATAAATAATATTTGGTAATAAAACAAATCTGCTTTCATACATCTACAAAATTCTTTTAAGTAGTAGCAAGAATTCAATCCATGTCATACAATTCTTATCATGAATTGCATAACTTTGGCATGAATTTTGCTGTAACTCATTTCCTGGCATTATATAAAGTGTCATTGACATAATGCCACAGAATATTCAAACTGGGAAGGAGTGACAGACATACTCTAGTGTCAGTCGGTCCCACTCCTCCTTGATTTCTGAGGAGCAAGAACTGAAGTACAAGAAGACAAAACTTGCCCAGGATCACACATCTCATTTTCTGACATTTAAGCCCTACTTAAAAAAAAAAATTATATACTTTTGATGCTGCACTTGATTTGGAAATTGTGATTTTTAAAGCCATGATTCTTGAGACTGAATAACTGCTACACTTAAAGACTTGCAGAATTGGACCTGAAACACACAAAAGAGTTTTGTCCAGAATTTTTGTCCTCAACTTCCCTTTTAGGAGAAAGTTGCTTAAACTATCTGATCATTAAAAATAAATCATCATTCTTTGAAAGATGCAAAATATTCTGATATTCAAGATGAAATATACCACGATTTCTCTACATAATTTCAACAGGGACTAAATAGTATTCTGGCTGATTGCCCTCTTGTCTATTACAATTATGCAAGTGAAATAGAAAATACATGTTAGGATCCTATTGTGATTTTTTTTCCTCAGTAGCAAAAAATTAAGTGTAAAATAAAACAGACCTTTGTCATGCAATGTTCACTGATTAGATGAACTTCATAAAAACTGAGCTTGAGTTAAATCTAGTATATTAACTCTTGTTTCATTGGCATTTATAGTCTTTGTGAATGTTGAATAAATGTACAAATAATGACACTTCCAGAAGTTTAACCATGGCATTTTATGTAAATTCTGCGTAAAGTTCAAGACTAATGTATTGACTTCATAGTTTCCAGGTTTTAAAAGGCATATAGGAATAGTAATTACCAGTACATATCTCCCAGAAAGGTTAAAGACACTTGTATACATATGTAAAGCCCATTTTGACTTGATGAACACAATTCTAATCTATGAAAATATTATGTCAAGTCATTTTGCACCTGATGAGGAAATTATACATGAATGATAGTAAATGTTAAAAAACACTTAAGATAAAGACGCAGCAAATCAATTTAAATGAAGAGTTTGAGAACTAACATAGCCAACTAAAATTGTTAGTTTTTTTACTTAGCTGTTCACACTTATTTTACTTTATTTGAAATCTCTGATCTTGTCAGAGGATAATGCCATAAAACTCAATTACATAATTCAACTGTTTTTAACTCCCCTTTCTCCAAAATCCATCCCACCTAAAGAGGGATGTAGCTTTTCTATCTTGACTTTTTTTCCTTCAGCAAATAAATATTAAGTGTGAAGAGCTTTCACCAGAGAAAAATCATTTCATATAATGAAGCACTAAATTGTTTTGTCTTTCAATTTATTCAGACTGAAAGCAGCTCAGTTTCCCTATGGCAAGCCCATGTATCGTTTCATGGCTGATATCTGCAGCCCACTCTAGATTTTTCTTCCTTTTAGCAGGTGCTGGGTAGCACTTTCTGGGTTACCAGAAACATCCACTTTCTGGATGTTTACAAAACATCCAGCATGATTTAGTTGTTAAAAAGCAACTGGAATTGCTTCCTCTCCTACCAGATGCCTCTTCCAGTGTCCTTAACCCTTATCACCCTTCCCTAAAATATGTCCCCAACATGCCTATTTACATGGCTCTCAGGAACCCCAGGTTTGCATATCCATCACATACCAAGTCAATTTCTAACAGTGTGAAGGCTGTTGGAACAGGGCAGTTTCCTTCCCCTGGAAGCTGAGTGTAGCCACGTTTCTATCAACAAAGCGACTCTTGTATGCAAAGCTCAGACTATTGTCTCGTGGTCCCACCTGCCTTGACTCTGATTGATGTAACAACAGTATCTGTCATAGGGACTGTTCTGCTTGTAGGAGCAAACGATGATACTGTCCTGGGGCACAAAGAAGATGCTGTCCTCAGGCTCAGGGCACTCAGATCTGTCCCAGGCTGAGCATTTGGCATCCAAGGCACTGTAGGCTAAGGAACTGCCTGAGGGACAGTAGCCGTCCAGGTATCTGGATGTCTCCTGATGCCCACTGTGGACCAGGCTCTGGCATTCTCCTTCTTCCGTGGGTGTGGGGGTGGTGATGGAACTGGCCACAGGCACCTCGGTCTGCCCCTGGCGGGGAGGCTTTCCTCTGAGGCCCGCCTTCTTAGCCAGCTCATCTGAGCTTCCCTTGCCTGACTCCAGGTCTGAAGGGGTCCTCAGCAGTTCCACCACCTCCTTGTCCCTGGGTTTCCGGAAGCAGGGCAACTTGCGGGCCCACAGCAGCTCATTTTCCGGCCACTTAGTGCATCCCTCAGTTTTCCTGGCCAGGGCAATGGCTGCAATGCCTGGCAGGCAGATGGCTGGCCCAATGGCCAGGAGGGGTATGTTTCCCAGAGTCTCTCCTTTCATCCCAGAGACGGTGAACATGAAGCCAAAGACCAGAAAGACACTGACCAGGGCTACCACTAGCCCAGTCCTTGGGTTAATGTCATCAGGCCGCATCTTTCACTCCATCCAGGTTGGGGGCTGCTTGCTGGCTAGGGAGCAGCGGTCCTCCCTTCTGTCAGAGGCAAAACCACAGTGGGTTAAAAAACAAAAAACAAACAAACAAAAAAAACCCCAAAAAACAGAAAAGAAAAGAAAACCGTCAATTTCCCACCCACCAACTCTCTATCTCTCTTACTCTTTGTCTCTCTCCACTTGTCTGTCAATCGCAGTCTCTGGGTGTCTATTTCTTCCTCTGTTTCTGTTGCATGCTCTCTTGCTCTCTCTCATTTTCTAAGTCTATCTGTCTCTTATTATTGCAGCTTCTGTCTCTTTCATATAAACATCCACCCACTGGGGTCACTGAGATACCTGAGGTTTCCTGCCGTCTCCCAGGAGCAGGGAAAGAAGCCAGTCTGAGTCTCCTTAGAAACCTCCACAACAGCTGTCCCCTCGGCTCTCTCCCTTGTTTCTGGAAGGAAAGCCTAGCTTTCCCCACTGACTCTGCATCCAGGAGGTGGGACGTGAGAGTGCGTCTCTCCCAACAGTGCCCGTCGGTCTCCAGAGCTCTGGGAATGGAGTGACAGCACAGCCCAGCGCCCGGCTCTGCGCGCAGAGCATGGGGTGCTGGAGGGAGGAAGGACTTAGTCTGCGAAAAGAGGGAAAACGGCGCGCGAGTCTGGCCTCGTTACATCACTTTCAGAGCAAGCTCAGAAACAAAGAAGGACGCGCGGGGGCGCGAGGAGTTCAGACCCCAGGGAGAGCCACCCGGGCGGACGAGGTTGCCCAGAGCCCAGTCGGGGCGCTTGGAGCAGCTGGAGTCCGTTCCGCCGCTGCCCAGGAGGGCTGAGCCGGACGGCTGCAAAGGCCTCCGTGCTTGGGGAGGGCCGGGGGGTGCGAGGCTGTCGCGGGGCCGGAGAACGGAACTCCAGTCGGTTTGCCCACGGGGCAGCCTGGACTCCGAGTTCACCGTCCGAGGGCCAGAGATGCTAGCTGGAGATATCCCTCGGGGACCTGGATCTTTATCGAGTCACAAATCTAGGTGATCCAACCCGACTGACAGCAGCTCCCAAGAGGTTCTCCGACTGCCCGTCTCTCAACCTCGAGGCTGAGGCTCTCGGGGCTCAGAGGGCTGCACTCCTCCAGGGTCCCGCCGCCCGCGGGCTGCTCTGGGTCCGGGCGCTGGGCGGCAGCGGCGTGCAAAGGCGCTCCAGCAGCAGCGCGGGCTGCGCCGCCGGAGCCCACAGGAAGCCCAGGCTGACACAGTGGTGAGGAGTGGGTGTCAGGTCTTGCTCGAGACTTCTGGGGAGTCAGCAGAGACTTTCCCCCTGGTCTTCCAGCTCTGGACCCTGGTGGGAGTGGTTTTGGAGCTGGGATCCTACTCCAACACTGCGGTGGTGCCAGCCAGGCTGTCTGGGCTGAGGAAGAAGGGCTCTCTGACCCCGGATCCCTATCCCTGCGAGTGGCACCTGACACCTAGCTAGCGAGGAGAAGTAGGGGCCTTGACTGGGTAGGTCAGGCCGAACAGTCCGTCCTGCAGCTCCAGCTTTGGGGGATTCTCTCCTCCCATGCTGAAGCTGCCTGTCTGTTCCCACTGCAGTGGGGGGGATGGATTCTTCTGGCCCCAGGGGCAAGACTGGTTTGGCTGTGGTTCTTCAACAAGGATGTTCATTTAAGCTAGATGGGGAATAGTAAGTAAGGAAGAGAAAAGAGAAGGGTGTATACTCTTTCATGTCAAGGCACTGCGGTGGAAAGAACTTTGAAAGAGCTGTGACATCCAGGCCTTCCCCTGCTTAAACAAGCTGTGTGTTCTTGGGAAAGTGACTTAACCTTCCTGACAGTCAGTGGACTCATCTGCAAAATGAGAATAGTACTACCAAATATGTGGGGAAGCATCATGAGGACTAAGAAAATGTAAAACTCTTAGCACATGCTTGGTAAGTGGTCCTTATTCACAACGTGGTTGAAATATATATTTACATATTATGTCATAATCAATGTAAAGCATGAGCCAAATCATAAAGGGCCTAACTGTGGGGCTAAGGACCTTCAGTTTTATCCAGTAGGCGATGAGAACCACGGAAATATGTTCAGCAAGGATCAACACAAAAGTATTCCATTTTTGACATGGTGACAGCAGATTAGAGGGCAGGTTGCAAGGGGTAAGGGTAGAAGCAGGGAGACCTTCCAGGAGGACAGTGCAGTCAGCCAGGCAAGGCATGATAGGGGGCTGAACAATGTGGGACTAGAGGAGGTTAGAAGAAAGTGAATTTGAAGCATAGTTAAGGGGAGAGTCAAGTGTCTTGGATCCGAGGAAGTAAGATGGTAGTAGGAGTCAGCGTTGACTCCCATGTTTCTCACTCATTCAGCTGAGTAGATCAGGAATCAGACTCCTAATTTTCCGTGTCATCTATTGTGTGTGTCTTTTGTACTCGTGTTCATTCGATAGCTGCTGTATCTGTGGATATAGAATCATTATTTTGGGAAAGAAAGGGGAAACGGCAAAGGGTTAGAGTGAGATGCCAACTGTTTGACCATTTGTATCACTTTTTCTTGACAGCCTTACCAAGTAGATAGACATCTGCTTATATCCCTTGGCCAGAGGGATGTCATATGGGCCACCTCTAGACGCAAAAGAGCTTGGGAGATCAGTTTAATTTTTAACCAGGTTCACTGCCACTCTGAAAAACAATAAGGATTTCGTTAGCAAGGAAAAAGAGGAGAATGAATATTAATTAAGGAGCATCTTGCGGGGTGTGCCACAGTTATTGAACACTTACCTTCTTGAAACCCTTTCTTGTCTTGCCTTTACTGACACCATTCTATCCCTGTTTCCCTTCTATCCTCTTGGCCACTCATTCGTCAGCTACTTGGTAATGTCATCTTTATTTTATTTATTTTTATTTTTAACAAAGTCCTGGGATGCTGATCTTCTGCTGGCTATGTCCCTGTTGCTTCCTTCCTGACTTCTTTTCCCACTTTATAATAGTTTTAAACACCAAGTGGATAGGATGACAACCCCTAAATTTATCTCATTAACTTTGTCCTTTTTCTTAAGTTTCAGATTTGTAATACGTAGCTGTCTGCTTGATATCTGTCTATATGGTACACAGACACCTCAAACTCAACATGACCCCAGTTGAGCTCATCGAATTTCCTTGAAACTTGCTTGTTCTCATTTGACCCCAGCTGAGATGTTTGCACCTGTCCTCTCTTCCTTCCTCTCCCTAACAACCTGCACCCTGTAAGTCACCCAAGTCATCATAGTCTTACCTCCTAAATCCCTTGATCTTCTCCTTTTCTACCTGTGGCCTGACGCAAATCACTTTACCTCCCTGGGTTTTAATTTCCTGTGAAACAAAGGCTTTGGATGAGGGGCTAGCTGAGGTTCGTTTCAGCTCTACCAATCCATGCTTCTCTGAGAGTCACTTCTGCAGGGTAGGACTGATGTCTTTGTTGTGTAGGTGCTCTGACAATAGTGCTGGAAGCCAGTTGGATTTTACTTTTTTTATTTTTTATTTTAACATTTATTTATTTTTGAGAGACCTAGCATGAGCAGGGGAGGGGCAGAGAGAGAAGGAGACACAGAATCCCAAGCAGGCTTCGAGCTCTGAGCTGTCAGCACAGAACCTGACATGGGTCTCGAACCCACAAGCCGTGAGATCATGACCTGAGCCGAAAGTCAGATGCTCAACTAACTGAACCACCCAGGTGCCCCTCCCCCCAAGTTGGATTTTAAATAAGCAATGTTGCTGAATAGAGACCTCTATTCACTTGTACAATCATCTAATTCCATTCTGACTTTTAAGCCATGCAGTTTATCTACTTAAGCATTAGATAAGAGCCATGCATAAAACCACAGGAAACTTCAATTACTGTTTAATTATAAGCCTGATTCTTGAAGCAGTTCCTTCTTAGAGGTAATTTCAGATGGTCTTTGAACAGCAGGTATACTTGCCCAAGCCCAGCAGCAAAAGTGAGTGAGTGTGTGTGTGTGTGTGTGTGTGTGTGTGTGTGACATCACTCAGGGTCACAATATTCAGAGCCAGAAACAGCATTCCTAGTATTTAATTCCTTGCCTGTACAGGCTGATTGGACTAGGATTTTAAAGCCTTAAGCAGTTCTTGTAATGCTGTAACCATATACAGCTATGTACAAAAGCTTTTCATCAGAAAAGAAAGGAAATTCAGGTTAGAATGAGGCTTTGGCATGTGGGTATTTGAGAAGGAAATACAGAACCTTTTATTTCTGAAATTATAGAAATCATGGGATGCTGGAATTTGAAGATACTTTGTAAAATATCTACTCTAACCCCCTTTATCGTACAGGTGAAATCCAGAAAGGTTGTGTCTATGCAGTATTACTTGAGTATTTATTATGTGCTTGACACTGTGCTGTGGATACAAGTCAAACAGGATATGGTCTGCCTTTATAGAACTCACATTCACAGAGTTGAGATGATTGTATTAGCAGGACAGGATAGATTGTGCCGTGGCAACGAAAGACTTCCAGACCTCAAGGGCTGTATTCTCATACTGCATGTTTATGATGGGTCAACTGCAGCCTTGCTCCGTGTTGTCTTCACTCTGGGATCCAGGCTGATAAGGTAGCCTCTATTTAGGACATTCCCCATTCATTGAATCCACGCAACTCAGCTAGAGGCCCTGCACTGGGCCTTCACTGTAGTGGATACTCCCTTGGCTCCTTTAGCTATGCCCTTCTTTATAGACCAAAGTGATGTGCCATACCCGCACACCTTCCTGCCCTTTCTAGACCATGTGATAGGTACCTGGGAACCTAGAATCCCCTGCCCAAACAGTCTATACCTGCTTCCAGAGCTTGTGCATAGTTCTTTGCTAAGTCCATCCTCCCAAGTGTTGTGAAGGTGTGCACATCCCTAGGCCTGTGGGATAGCTAAGGGACCACTGTGTTTTGAGTATGGATAAAGCTCTGGTATGCAAGATGGGATGTCTAGACTCTGCCTGTCAGCCCTTTCATGGTTTAGAATAGAACCAGGGATGGGAAGAGAAAGGCAGCATTCACTTTATTTTTGCCTAGAAACTCACACATGTTAGAAACAGGCCTGGTTGGAGGTTTTGGGGAAAGGAAGGAGAAGTCCCAACTGTTTGACAGGCTCCTAGCTGTGCATAGAAAATAGACTTAAGGCAGTTCAAGAGCAGGGAGACCAGTTGGGATACTTTACAACTGTCCAGGTGAGAGATGATAGTGACTCAGACCAGGGTCATAGCACGTGGCAAGAAGTGGGTCAGATTCTGGATGTATCTTAACCTAAGCTGACAGTATTTACTGATAGATTTGGGATGTGAGGGAAACTGAGCAATCAAGGATGATTCCAATACTTGAGATTTGAAGTGGGAAATCAAGAACTTGGATTTGGACATGTTAACCTGATATGTCGAACTTGACAATGTTGATAGAATTGGTGTGCAAGTCTGGATTTTGGGAGAGAAATCTGAGCTGGAGATAATAATTTCTGGAGCTGCTGGGATATGGCTAGCATCTAAAGCCCTGGAGCTAATGAAATAACTTAGGGATCAAACATTGATAGGTTTGAGAAGTCCATATACTAATTACTAAGGAACATCAACTTTTTGAGGGTGGGGAGATAAGGAGGAACTAGCAAACTAGCAAGAGACTATGAAGAATTGACCAGTGAGGAGAGAAAATGAAGAGATGTCCAAGAAACAAAAAAGAAGAAAGCATTTCAAGGAAGGGGCAATGATTGCATCAACTCTGTTGCTACGTCAGATATGAAAAGGGCTAAAAAGTAACCACTGGACTTAGCAACGTGAAGGTCATTGGTGACCTTTAAAAGAACAGTTCTGGTGGAGTGGATGGGGGTGAAAGTTTGATTGAAATGAGCCCAAGAGAGAAATGGAGAAGAAGATCGGAGGAGAGGAGAGATAACTTAAATGAGTTTTGTTGTTAAGGAGAATAGAGAAATGAGATGAGACCCAGAGGTGGTCATGTGGGGTCAAGAGATAAACTTTTTACTTTATTTTTTAAATGTTTATTTATTTTTTGAGAGAGAGAGAGCAAGCGGGGGGCGGGGGCAGAGAGAGAGGGAGACGAGAGACAGAATCCCAAGCAGGCTACGCACTGTCAGGGTGGAGCTCCACATGGGCCTCAAACTCACAGCGAGATCATGCCCTGAGTTGAAATCAGGAGTAAGATGCTTAACCAACTGAGCCACCCACATGCTGCGTTAAGAGAAAACTTTTTAAGAGATGGGAGGTCTCTTAGCATTTTCCCTGTAAAGGTGTAAGATGTAAATTTAAATGACCTTTTTTATCCATTAATTTTGTAAATATAAAAAATAATACCAATACTAGGGGACGGCGTGCTAAGATGAGCACTTGTATACGTTGATGGTGGGAATGTATTGGTAATAATTCTTTTTTTTTAAAAAGTTTATTTATTTATTTGAGAGACACAGAGACAGTGCAAGTTGGGGAGAGGTAGAGAGAGAAAGTGAGAAAGAAGAAATCCCAAGCAAGCTCCGTGCTATCAGTGCAGAGCCTGATGTAGGGCTCGAACTCACGAAACTGTGAGATCATGACCTGAGCTGAAACCATGAATCCCACGCTTAACCAAATGAGCCACCCAGGCACCGTGGTAATTCTGGAGTGGAAGAAACGTGTCCAGATATGGCAAGAGCCTTAAAAAAGTTCACACCTTTTACATGATCATTATGTTGAAAAATGTCATAATTGGTGTGTATTGATGGGGAGAACAGACCCAGGCACTATCTAAATAAATTAATTGGTATTTACTTATCTCAAGGTGTATAAGGAGGTCCCCACAGCTTCACTAGGGTGCACACAGGTGGGGATGGTAGTGTCTGAGTAAGGGAGGGTCACATCTGACTCTCTAGAAGCAAAAGAGTTTCTCTCTAGGTTTACCGTATATACGTAAGGCTTATTTTCATGAATCAGATCCAGGCATGCTCATAACCGGGCCTCAAGTCTGCTGAGACCACCTGATATGACAGCAGAGTACAGTTCATGAAGCATGAACAAAATCATTATTATCCTTGTACTCTACTCACCCACACAACTGGTGAGTACTTTCTTGAACTCCATACTATGGAAACAATAGAGACTACTTTGTGGAAACCTCTGAAAGTCAAACAAATTACGACTTTAGACCAGCTCATTGTCCAATACCATAGCCATTAGCCACAGGAGGTTATTTAATTTTAAATTAATTAAAATGAAATGAAATTAAAAATCCAGTTTCTCAGTTGTGCTAGCCACATTTTAGGTGCTCAGTAGTCATGTGTGGTGATTGGCTACCATACCAGACAGTGCAAATATATAAAGCATTTCATCATCACAGAACATTCTATTGGATAGTGCTTGTAGGGCTTCTCATGATCTGTTTGGCTCAGGCATTATGATTCTAGCAGTCTTTCCTGTGGGAATAATCAGTGGTATAAAAACTATTTATGTACATTAGTAGTAAAACACTGGAAAGCATTGAAGTGTCCAATAACAGAGGAAAGGTTATGTATAGTACAGTGCATCCAGAGGAAATATTGTGTATTCAGTTGAGGGAATATTATTCATCCATAAAATTATATTTTAAAGATTTTTTTAGTGACCCATGAAAATGATCTCAATATAAGGCTAATGAAAAAACTACTAATAAAAAAATTCTGTTGAAATAACTTGAAAAAATTCTATATTTAATAGGATCCTGATTGCTAAAGAAATCAGAATAGAAAAAAAACAAAAGGAAATATTCTCAAAATATGAACAGTGGCTATTTCTAGGTGGTGGGATGTTTAATAATTGTTATTATATTCTTTCTTTATGTATGAATTTTTCAAAATTTCTACTCTTATTAATAAGAAAAAGTAATTTTAAGAATAAAAGAATAGTCTTCTACAGATATTAAGCACTGAATAAATGGTTGTTGATTCATGAAGACTTGAAAGACTAAGTGAACAAATTCAAATTGTCTTAACTCTAAGTTGTCCCTAAATTCATCCTGCCCCTTCCTCATTCTAGTACTTCCTCACAGGAGGGAAAGGATATGGAGTAAATTGGGAAAAGATGAAACTGAAAGAAAGCAAATAGATTTTCATGTTGAATTGGGGGTGAACTTTGAAGTTTCTTTCAAATTTATACTAATCACTTTTTTTTTTAATTTTTTTTCAACGTTTTTATTTATTTTTGGGATAGAGAGAGACAGAGCATGAACGGGGGAGGGGCAGAGAGAGAGGGAGACACAGAATTGGAAACAGGCTCCAGGCTCCGAGCCATCAGCCCAGAGCCTGACGCAAGGCTCAAACTCACGGACCGTGAGACCGTGACCTGACAAGTCGGACGCTTAACCGACTGCGCCACCCAGGCGCACCTATACTAATCACTTTTAAGATTTCTTATAACCCTGTTTTTGGCCTAGAAAATAAAAAATATACTATTTATCCCCCTTTTGACTTACACATGATTGTTTTGATGCACCTGGTTAGAGGCCTGATTCCCTGCATCTCCTACTTCTTGGCTATAATTCTGACTCATTTATTTAACAAATATTTATTGAGAACTTCTGACTTATCTGGTTGTGTTCACATTTCCTCCTTAACTCCTCCCATCTTTTCTACCTCTTGGGAAGTAACTAAGATCTTTATTAAAGGCTACATTTATTTATTTATTTATTTATTTATTTATTTATTATTTTCTAATTTTTTTATTTTTCAATATATGAAGTTTATTGTCAAATTGGTTTCCATACAACACCCAGTGCTCATCCCAAAAGGTGCCCTCCTCAATACTCATCATCCACCCTCTCCTCCCTCCCACCCCCCATCAACCCTCGGTTTGTTCTCAGTTTTTAAGAGTCTCTTATGCTTTGGCTCTCTCCCACTCTAACCTCTTTTTTTTTTTTTTCTTCCTTCCCCTCCCCCATGGGTTTCTGTTAAGTTTCTCAGGATCCATATAAGAGTGAAAACATATGGGATCTGTCTTTCTCTGTATGGCTTGTTTCACTTAGCATAACACTCTCCAGTTCCATCCACGTTGCTACAAAGGGCCATATTTCATTCTTTCTCATTGCCACGTAGTACTCCATTGTGTATATAAACCATAATTTCTTTATCCATTCATCAGTTGATGGACATTTAGGCTCTTTCCATAATTTGGCTATTGTTGAGAGTGCTGCTATAAACATTGGGGTACAAGTGCCCCTATGCATCAGTACTCCTGTATCCCTTGGGTAAATTCCTAGCAGTGCTACTGCTGGGTCATAGGATAGGTCTATTTTTAATTTTTTTAGGAACTTCCACACTGTTCTCCAGAGTGGCTGCACCAATTTGCATTCCCACCAACAGTGCAAGAGGGTTCCTGTTTCTCCACATCCTCTCTAGCATCTATAGTCTCCTGATTTGTTCATTTTGGCCACTCTGACTGGCGTGAGGTGATATCTGAGTGTGGTTTTGATTTGTATTTCCCTGATGAGGAGCGATGTTGAGCATCTTTTCATGTGCCTGTTGGCCATCCGGATGTCTTCTTTAGAGAAGTGTCTATTCATGTTAAAGGCTACATTTATACCTCTAACTTTCTTTATTTCACTTGGGACTTTCAAAGATGTAAAGTAGCTTCAATTGTTTTTCCATTGCTAAATTAACAGAGTTTTAAAAACTCTGGCAGCTCATTAAAGTTCATTAGATTGTGCAGAACACAGTTCAAAGTACAAAGAGAGCCTAGAATTTACACAAATCTTTTCTTAAGTTAAAAAATAAAGCTGGTGCAAATGAAAGTGTTAGATTGATTGTTCCAAAGATGAAAACCTTTTAGGTATCTGAGTGGTTCCAGCCAAACATCCATTTGCTCTCCAGGACAGAGCTTATTCAACAGCTTAGATCTTTCTCCATATTGTCCTTCTTTTGATTCTGTTCAGAGTCTTTGGTAAGGGAATAAGGAAAGGATTAGAAAATTAATTGTTAGCAATCATGAAGAGCTGAGAGTAGAGAATTCTGATGTGGTTTGATCCCCAAATAAAGATTGGTCTGATTTTCTTATTCTCATGTCCTCAGATTAAACATAATGCACTGACATGTTTAAACTTTTGATAATATGTGTATTTCTAAAAACCCAGAGATCACCAACTCATTTTGTTATTTTATTCAACATACATTAAATTGGTTTCTTTAGAAGTGATTAGAGTCATATGCCAAGATTTATATATATGGATGTGGACTACAATGTTAATTTTAATATGGGAAAATATGAAATGGTTATATAAATAATGTTACATCAACACACTGGGATGTTATACAGTCATGATAAATTAAGTTGCAAATTGGATCAAATTGGCATATATACCTCTTCTTCCTCAGGCCTCCAAAGTCTAGAAATGAGTTTAGAAATTTGTGTGAATTAATTTGAGATTAATTCTACCACAGTCCTGGAAAATAAGAAGAAAACCAGGCAAGACAGAAAGACAGAAAAATGGTGAAATCTAACTGATGAAGAAATGCGTATAGTCTACCTAGACTTGCCAAAAATCCCTGATAATGCTGCACCTCAATATGCTGCAAGAGATAAACAGGCCTGAGAGTGATGGTTCTCCAACACTTCAGAAATAAGATTACCCTTTAAGTGTTAAAGAATTCATACCCAATGAAAAAGTATTCAGCTATGAGATAATACTAAGAGCTTGTCTGAATATTTGTGACTGAAGAGTTTTGAAAACACTAAAATTCATAATTAGGGCAGTTTAGGGGTGCCTGGGTGGCTCAGTCAGTTGACTGTCCTATTCTTGTTTTCGGATCAGGTCCTGTTCTCGTGGTTCATGCGTTTGAGCCCAGCACTGGGCTCTGCCCTGGGGGTGTGGAGCCTGTTTGGGATTCTTTCTCTCCTTCTCTCTCTTTGCCTCTACATCTCTCTAAATAAATAAATAAATAAATAAATAAATAAATAAATAAATAAAATAATTTGGGCAGTTTGGATATATTTTTAGAGAAAAAAATGCTAGCAGCTCCCATCATATTTCCTTGTTACACAGAGAGTAACTAGAGAGCGATATTCACCATCAACCAAAGAAAAGAGAGAATCAACAGGTCAGACATTTGCTATGTTTATCCAGCACTATTCAGAGGAAAGCTGGGGGCTACAGGAAAGGGGTGGTTTATCAGGTTTCACAGGATCTCTTGCATCTAAAATTTTCTCAAGACCTCCACCTTTCTCTCACATAGCAACATTCTGATGATTTTGGCTTCTCTGACATTCTGGTACTGTGAAGGCTAGACCATCATGGCTGACAAAAATCTTTCCTTCTTTCCTTTCTCTCTCCCTCTCTCCCTCCCTCTTTCCCTCTCTCCTTTGCTTCCTTCCTTCCTTCCTTCCTTCCTTCCTTCCTTCCTTATTTAAAAATAACCTTATTGAGATATAATTCATACTCCATATAGTTTGCCCATTTAAAGCATACAATTCAAAGAAATTTTAGTATATTTACAGAGTTGTACAGTCTTCACCACAATCTGATTTTAGAACATTCCCATCATCCTAAAAAGAAACCTGATGCTCATTTACAGTCACTCCTTATTCCCACCCCCGCTTCTAGGCAACCACTAACCTACTTTCTGTCTCTATAGATTCTGAATATTTTGTACAGATGGAATCATACCATATGTGTTCTTTTGTGTCTGGCTTCTTCCACCGAGCATGTTTTTGAGGTTCATCCATGTTTTAGTAAGTATTAGTACTTCGTTCCTTTTTATTGCCAAGTAGTATTCCACTGTATGGTTATACCACATTTTATCTATTTGTCAGTTCACGGACATTTGAGTTATTTCAACTTTTTGGTCATTACGAACAATGCTGCTATGAATATTTATGTATGTATTTTTATGTGCACATATACTTTCATTTCTAGGGGGTAAATACTTAGGAGTAGATTTACCGAGTCATATGATAACTCTAACTTTATAAGAAGCTGCCAAGCTATTTTCCAAAATGGTTGCCTCCTTTCATTTTTATACTTTACTTTTCATCCTGAATTATTTTAAAGTAAATTATAAGTCTTAAGATGTATCGCTTTGCCAACCTAAAAATTGTCAATAATTCCTTATTATCACTAATTCAAATTTCCACTATGATCTTTCTATAGACATGAATATTTGAGTGAGTGGAAAGTAACATCTCCATTTGTAAGTCAGCAAAGTGGCTTTCTGGTTATAGATAGCCTCCGGTGAGTCTTGTTGGTATGAGTGGGCTTTCCTAATTTAGTTGCTGAATATGTTGACCAACTACTGGCTTGAATCTTGGGCGGCCTGGCTTTACAAGATGAGTCAAGGGGCAGCCAGGTGGCTCAGTCAGTTAAGCATCAGACTCTTGATTTTGGCTCAGGTCATGGCCTCATGGTCCATGGGTTTGAGCCCTACATTGGGCTCTATGCTGACACTGCAGAGCCTGCTTGGGATTCTCTCTCTCTCTCTCTCTCTCTCTCTCTCTCTCTCTGCTCCTCCCCTACTTGCTCTCTCTTTCTCTCAAAAATAAATAAATAAACTTAAAAAAAATGATGAGTCAAGCCAGGCCAGAGGAGGAGGAGGGGTGGGGGTGAGCAGGTGCCCAAGGCAATTTGGATAGGGAAGAAAGAGTCATAAGATGAGACCTTTGGTAAAACCACCCCACCCCCCGCCCCAGGAAGAACTGAGTCCACATTGAGGGGGACAAGGAGAGAGTAGAGGGGGTTTGATAACTCTTATAAAGCTTGAGTTAGGGGCCACAGGAGTAGGGCAAACTCAAAACAGGAACTGAGACCAGGTACATGGAGATGATAAGGACAAAAGAGAAGAGTGGAATTAAGATCAACTCAGGAGAAGAGAAAAGAGAAAATTCTAAAAAAAAAAAAATCAGTGGGCTGAGCCATTCTGATCTTCTTTAAGTTTGGAAGGGGGATACTGAGAGAGTAAGTGTGTCAGTTTTGGGGAACTGAATATGAACTTAAGGAGTGAGGCCACCATGTCAGGCTGTGAGGAAGAAACTAAGAAGAGGAGCCAAGGGAACATGAAGGGACTGAAGCAGATGCCCTGAGAGAAGTTGAGATGAAATAACACCATACCTTGAGAGAAAGGAATAACCTCAGCCTGATGGTTTTCCATTTCCCAATCACAGAGTTAGAGAGGAAGAGTTTTCCCCCTACTCCTAGTTTCCATAGTGAGGCATTTTTCCTAATATAATCTTGGCCTCGCACCACATCCAAGAGGTGAGTTCCTTATCTACATGGTAACTTTGGGAAGAATAACTGAGCATGCTTGGCTTGTTCTTCTTCTTGGAAGCAAGCTGCCCATAGGAATAAGGATTCAGCTCTGGCCCTTCTCACAGGAAGCATGTTCTGCTGGTTTGGCAAGTTTGGACTGAAGTGGTACCACAGACTGAATGTTTATGTCCCCATCTCTCTCCCCAAGTTCAAATGTTGAAACCTAAGCCCCAAAGTGATTGTATTAGGAGGTGGGGCCTTTGGGAGGTGATTAAAATATTTTACCAAAAATTTTAGGCTTTCTTCTTAAGAAAAGTCCCTTCCTATTCCTGTGGTGGATTATGTTTTCCCTTTCTCATGGTTAATAAAATGCGCTGTTTCCATTTTACCAGGACATTGGGTAATTACTGTGTACTGGGCTTTCTGATACGTGTGAAGTCTTATCTCCTAGAGACCATTGGGTGGAGTGAAAGAAATTCTGGCCTTGGAGTCAGAAAATGTGAATTCTTGTCCTGGTTCTGCTGTTCACAGGCCAGATTACCTTGGCTCAGTCACTTGGTTGGTTTTTGTTTTTTTGTTTTTTTTTTAATCCTATTTTATGTCACTGCCTTATTTGAGTGCTTGGCTCTAATGATGGAGAGGGACATTTGTCCTCCAGACACAGGTCTTCTGTGCTTTTGTTTATCTTTTTAATTATTTTTTTAACATTTATTTATACTTGAGAGAGAAAGAGACAGAGCACAAGCTGGAGAGGGGCAGAAAGACAGAGACAGAATCTGAAGCAGGCTGCAGGCTTTGAGTTGCAAGCTGTCAGCATAGAGCCCAACACGGAGCTCCAACTAACAAGCAGTGAGATCATGACCTGAGCCAAAGTCAGACGCTTAACTGACTGAGCCACCCAGGTGCCCCCTGTGCTTTTAATACTTTATTTCTAAAAATCAATTTTTTTGGAATGCAAGCTGGTGCAGCCACTCTGGAAAACAGTATGGAGGTTCCTCAAAAAACTAAAAATAGAACTACCCTACGACCCAGCAATTGCACTACTAGGCATTTATCCATGGGATACAGGTGTGCTGTTTCAAAGGGACACATGCACCCCCATGTTTATAGCAGCACTATCAACAATAGCCAAAGTATGGAAAGAGCCCAAATGTCCATCGCTGGATGAATGGATAAAGAAGATGTGGTATATATATACAATGGAATATTATTCGGCAATCAAAAAGAATGAAATCTTGCCATTTGCAACTCTGTGGATGGAACTGGAGGGTGTTATGCTAAGTGAAATTAGTCAGTCAGAGAAAGACAAAAATCATATGACTTCACTCATATGAGGACTTTAAGAGACAAAACAGATGAACATAAGGGAAGGGAAACAAAAATAATATAAAAACAGGGAGGGGGACAAAACAGAAGAGATTCATAAATATGGAGAACAAACTGAGGGTTACTAGAGGGGTTGTGGGAGGGGTGATGGGCTAAATGGGTAAGGGTCCCTAAGGAATCTACTCCTGAAATCATTGTTGCACTATATGCTAACTAATTTGGGTGTAAATTTTAAAAAATAAGAAATAAAACAAGTTAATAAAAAAAAATCAATTTTTATTATAAGCTCCTATGTGCCAGGAGCAAATACTTATAGTTCTGGCATAGCACTTACCATAGTGTATGTTAATTTGTCTTTTTACATATCTGTACACACTGTACATTTATTTGTGAGCTCCAACACCTGGCATGCTGTCTGGCCCAGAGTAAGCAAGCAGTCAGAACATGTTTGGTGAAAAGAATAAATGGGTCTCACTGGTAAATGGGATCATAGCAAACACTGCTAGTGCCTTGGCCAATGTTCTGGGCATCCATCTCCCCCCTTAGGCTGCTTTCTGAAGATACCTGTGATCCTGAGGTCTTCTTCTGGCGTTAGGAGAATACCAGCCTCAAAGGCAGGGAAAGCTGGAAGTGCCAGAGTTAATGCTCTAGAATTGCCCTCAGTCAAGGCTGCATGGCGGAGTTGGGTAAGCCCCAGCTTCTTCAGCCCCTGGTTGGATAATTGAGGTCTCTATACTGTCTTCCAAGGGACAGAGCTCCAGTTTTCCACAGTAGTAACTGGCTTGATTCCACAGCTTTTATTGGCTACCTTACCCTCCCTTTCTCACTTCTCCACTCTCTTCCTGTGCTTCTAGGATCATCTCTTAAATAAACCACATACACTTAATTCCCTGCCTCAGTGTTTGCTTCTGGGAGAACCCAAACTTTGCCCAACTTGAAATATTTTTGTGGTAATCAAATGAAAAACACATGTAAAAGGCTTTGTGGTCTCAAAATATATGTGATGTTACTACTGGAATGAGTTGTGCTTATGAGGAATATGATAGGTTGAATAATGGCCTCCAAAGATATCCAGGTCCTAGTTCCTGAACCTGTGAATGTTACCTTATATAGCAGAAGGGCTTTGCAAATGTGATTAATTCTGGATTGTGAGATGAGGAAATTATCATGGATTATTCTGATGGGCTCCAAATGTAATCACAAAAGTTATAAGAAGGAGGCAGAAGGAGCCTGTGACAGAATAGGGCAATGTAACCACCAGGGCAGATATTTTATGCTGGCTTTGAAGATGGAGGAAGGGTCCAGGAACCAAGATGCACAAGGAATGCAGCTTTAGAAGCTAGAAAAGGCAAGAAAGTAGATTCTTCCCTAAGAGTGCTGCCTTGCCAACACCTAGATTTTAGACCAGTGTTTTTTTTTTTTTACTACTGACCTCCATAATTGTAACAAAGAATAAATGTGTGCTCTGTGTGTGTGTGTGTGTGTGTGTGTATACATATCTATATACTCTTTTAAGTCACCAAATTCATGGCAATCTGTCCCAGCAGCCGTAAGAAACTACTTTAAGGAAGGTTCTTCTTGTTGCCCCTAACACATTCCAGCAGGTGGCAGTGTGGGGTGAAGGAGTAGCAGTGATTCCTGCTGGTCTCCAAAGAATCCTGTTCCCTCTTCAACCTCCAGCCTTCAGATAAAATAAGACCAATTTGTGCTGTCTTCACCCTCTTGGAGGCTGGTCCTTACCCACGGACTTGTGAGGAATTTCTACTGTGTTTCAAGGACAACAGAAAGAAAGAGTCAGGGTTTTAGGGGCTAATGGAAGTAAATCAACAAGCACTAAAATTAAATCATAAATATGCATTGAGAAAGCTGAGTAGAGAAACTCTGAAGGCTAGCCCCAGTTTCCTGCTGTTATTAAAATTAACTTTAATAATCAACTGTGTTCTTTCTCATGGCAGGACTCATATCCCAAAACCAGCAATAAGATCGTTATTGTAGTTGTGGCTGGGTGTTTTCCTCTCATTTTCAGCCCAAACCATGTAGAGAGTTCCTATGAAATGTACTGGTATGACTACGCTTTTCTTTTAGTTTTGGTACACAATATGTAGAGAAGCACTGCTTCATCCTTCTCAGTCAGTATCCAAAGCTGGACATTTTTAAGAATTAAAATGACATTTTTGAGATAATGGGGAAATGTGAATATGGATTGATTCCAAAGAATTGTTGTTAACCTTGTTAGGTGTGATGGGCATTATGGCTATGTAAGAAAATATCCATCTTTTTTAGAATTATATAAAGGATGAAATGATATAATAGAAAGGGATAAAGGAAAAAGAGAGAGAAGGAAAAAGGGAGGGAGAGAGAAAAGAAGAGAAGAAGAAAGGAAAGATGGAAATAAGGAAGAAGCAAATGAATCAAGTATGGCAAAATCTTGATTATTATTAAATTTAGGTGATAATTTTATGAATGTTCATTGTATTATTGTATGTGTTTGAGAACATTTTATAAGATTTTCTGGACAAAATTAAATGGCTAAAAAGTCTTTAAAAGTGTTTCAGTGTGGTGGGGGGGTGCCTGGGTGGCACAGTTGGTTAAGTGTCCAACTCTTGATTTTGGCTCAGGTCATGATCTCATGGTTCAGGAGTTTGAGCCCCACATCAGGGTCTGTGCTGATGTTGTGAAGCATGCTTGGGATTCTGTCTCTTCTTCTCTCTGACCTTCCCCTGCTTGTGTGCACTCTTTCTCTCAAAAATAAATAAATAAACTTTAAAAAAATTATTTAAAAAAGTGTTTCGGTGGGAAGCAGCTTCAGAAAAATGATTATGAGCACAGACTCTGGAGTCAACTGGATTCCAGTCTTTCTAGCTGTGTGAACTTGGGCATGTTATTCAACCTCTCCATTTTGAATTTCCTTATTGGTAAATTGGATATAATAATAGTATCCACCTCAAAGGATTGTTGAAAATAATTAACATGATAATACTCCTGAAGCACTGGGAATGGCATCTGGCACAGAGTAGTATACATAAACATAATATATATGTTTATTATTATTTTTGGTATTGTCTATTACATGAGTGCAACAGTTCTCAACTGGGGTAAATTTTGACTCCCAGGAGATTTATGGAAATCTCTAGAGGCATTTTTGGTTTTCATGACCAGGGGGTGCTATTGGCATCTAGTGGGTAGAGGCCAGGGAAGCTACAAAATGTCCCATGCCTTGTAGGATAGCCCTCGATAACAAAGAACTATCTGGCCTAAATGTCAAGGGTGCCAAAGGTGAGAAACCAGTGCTAATATTATGAGGACATTGTAAAAATATTAGAAAATATAGATAAAGAAAATAAAGAATAATAATATCTCATAATTTTGCCATGCAGAAATGATCAGTATCCCAAACTGAAAATTTATAAAAAGAAAATGACATCTTTATCAAAATTAAGATGCCTAATAAAGAAAAAGCTCCTTGGGGCACCTGCGTGGCTCAGATGGTTGAGTGTCTGACTCTTGATTTTGGCTCAGGTCATGATCCCAGGATCTTGGGATTGAACTCTGTGTTGGGCTCTGTGTTGAACATGGAGCCTGCTTAAGATTCTCCCTCTCTCTCTCCCCCTTTGCCCCTCTCCCTTGCTCGTGCACGCTCTCAAATAAAAAAAAGGAAAAAGCCCATTTATCTCAGTGCTTCTAGGGATGACCTCTCCTCATTTCTTCAAAACTATCACCATTTACAGAAAGTTGTCCAACCTTTTCAGACTTCTGGTAAATGTACTGTTTGGCATTTGACTTGGCTATTAGCTTCTATTGGAATGCAGCTGAATGAAAAGCAAGAAAACTATCTGAAATTATTAATGATCACCTCCGAAATCTTGTGGGAACCTATTCTGACACCACTTTTTTGGGAAAAAAATTGGCAGATTATATAAAAAATCTTTTAAAAGTCCATATTCTTTGACTTGGCAATTCCATTTATAAAAATTTGGCCTAAAGAAATAATCAGGCAAGTGTGCAAAGGTGTTTGTATAGTTGGTCACTGCTCTATTGTTTTTAATTGTGAAAAATTAGAAGGACCTAAATCAGAAACAACAAAGAAAGGTTGGCTGATTACATCCTGGTGTACCTCTGCAGGAAAATACCATGCAGTCATTAGAAAAGATAATGTTTATCTCTGTATACTTACAGGGAAAGATAGTCTTTATGTATTTGGTGAAAAATAACCACAGGGAAGGTCTAGAAAGGTTAATGTGTTAATGGGTATCACATGAAGGATGTGGGTGAATGCCAGCAGAAATTGCTGGAAGGGCTGGGGCTCTCCAGAAGCAGGGTCAGAAGACACAGTGGTCTCTCAGTCTTCTGGCATCCTATGGAGAAGTGTATTTTGGCCAAGGTGCAGCTAGACACCCTTGTGGACTGTGCTATAGCAGAGGGACCTCACCTCACCCCCCTCTTGCTCTCCTTTTTAATGGACCAAAGGGAGTGGCTTTGTCATTGGGTGACAAATACTTTGTATTCGAATGCAGAGTAGTCTGTCATTTGGGGCAGCTCTTTAAGGACATCTCTGTGAAGCACCTGGAGTCTTTGAGGCCCCTGGCCCTGGGGGAAGTTGGTTTTGGCACAGCTCCCCCCTGCTGCAGGGAGTATCAGTCAAAGGTCCCAGAAGGCTCATCACCAGCAGCAGGAAAGAGTCCTGAGAATCAGCAGGTCTGCTTTCCGTTCTCATCCATCTAAGTGGCTGGCTTTTTCAGTCGTACAGTGCGGTATTGTGCCAGATGATCTCTAAGGACCCTTTTAGCTCTGAGTGTTTTAAGTTCCTAGTATTTTAATCACTGTCAATGGTAATTTCTGTTGTTACAAATGACTTGTAATTTTTCCTGGGGTTTCACTGGCTATGCTGGTGAGGTTTACTTGCTATAATATTATCAGTCCACTAGGGAGGCTCATCTCAGTATCAGGCAACACTTTGCCATTCTTCTCCCAATTCTTTTTCTTCCTAGGTTTTCTCTCTGCCTCTCAGGAGGTTTATATGGCTTAATTAATTCAGATCAGCCAAGTGCTTCTGAGACTATGTCTCGCTATGAGTAATAGCCCAATGGGAACTCAAATCACTCACAGGATTATTAGCAGAAGATGTTAGTCTTGCTGCTCATGAAACCTGCAGCCTATTAATTCTATTGTGCAATGTCTGCTCCTTGGGGGAAAAGGCAGCCCAGGAGAACCCCCCTGAACTCCTGAGTCTTTTGCATAAATACTCCAGGGATTTGAGGATGTGCTTGAGGCTGGGTGAGGGCACTGGGGGAAATGACATTCCTTACAGGTATAAAATGAAGTTTTTGGAGGATTCATATTCTAGTTGGAGTGATTTTGGGGGGGGCAGATTTTCTGTGAGCCTTGGGGAAAATGCCTTTCTCCAATTTCTGTTTCCTCTCTTTCACCAGATGGTGCGGTAGGTCACTCAGGCCCCTTAGGGTGAGGCAGTTTAACCATCATCAGCTCCAACCATCCCCAAAGCACACCCACCAAGAAGAAGGGCTTGAGGGAGCTTAAAGTCATAGGTTTGGGGACAATCTGCTCTGATCTCCAGGAACTCTGTGGCTTTAGGCAGTCTGCAGACTTCAGACTTTTCCCCCCCATCTGTAAATGGGGATAATAATATCTAATTCGCAGGTATCATGAGGATTAGGTGTGGTATTAAATAGTCAATGTATGTGAAGCTCTTAAGAGAGTGCTGGCCCATAGCAGCATCTGCTATGGCACGTGTGAATGCCTCATGCAGATGGCAATGGAGATGGCTGTTGTTCACTGAGTGCTTTTGATGAGCTAGGCTCTGTGCTTAAGCACTTTACATATATTATTTCATTTAATCCTCATAACAACCCCGTGAGGTAGCACTATTATGTCCCCATTTTAGAGATGAGGAAACTGAGGCATGGAGAGATGAAGGAACTTGTACAAGGTCACACAGTGAAAAAGTTTGATACCAGAGCCCAGGCTCTTAATCTATTAGGTTATACACCAGTTTGCCTTTCCCTCCCCCTCTATAACTTCCCATGGGTCTTAGAATTAACTTCCTCCAATTATGAATCAGAAGAGAAGGAACATTTGTAGATGACCTGAAGAAAAAGTCCACACTGCCAAATTCTTAGTATCTTGTGATTCAAAGTAGAGAGGCTGCAAGACACCTCAATTCATCACTCTCTGTCTCCTCTGCCCCTTTCCCTCTCTGACTGACAGTTCCCATTTGAGCACCAAAATCGAGGGCTTGGCAATACTATTCATGTCTGAGAACTAATTCAAGTGGTTCTGATTTAATTTTTATCAGAGTCTATTCTGAAAAGCCTGGGATACCGTGTGCTCCAGAAATTAACTTCTGGTAGCTATGATGAAAAGAACAGGAATGATAAAGTGAAGCCAGTCAAGGAAAGTGCAGGGATTACTAGAATTCCTCATTTTGTGGGAGGTGTCATTCTTATTTTTACTCCCATAAAATTTGAATGATTTCATAAGCATTGAAAAATATAATAAGAAAATGTACATTGATCATGGTTCTGCTACTATGCTGAGAAGCCACTGAGGCATGGAGATTTATTTATTTCCAGGTCTTCAACAGCTGTGATATACAGTTGGGATATTTATAATAAACATATATATTTCCCAGTTTTTTATTTAATAATATGAACATTGCGTTGTAAATTATTTGCAAGTATGCAAATGTAAATTTTTAAAAAATGTTTTATTATCCAGTTTTTAGAGAGAGGGAGACACAGAATTCGAAGCAGGCTCCGGGCTCTGAGCTGTCAGCACAGAGCCGGATGTGGGTCATAACCCACAAACCATGAGGTCATGACCTGAGCCCAAGTTGGCTGCTTAAACAACTGAGCCATCCAGATGTGGGGCACTTAATTATAATGTCAGCAAATCTGTCAGTATTTTATTTTATGGTTCGTGCTTAAATTTTTTTTTTTTAATTTTGATAGAGAGAGTGAGAGAGAGAGAGCAGGGGGGAGGGGCAGAGGAAGAGAGAGACAATCTTAGACAGGATCTATGCTCAGTGCAGAGCCTGCAGCAGGGCTCAATCCCACAACCCTGGGATCATGACCTGAGCCAAAATCAAGAGTCCGACGCTCAACCAACCGAGCCCCCCAGGCACCCTATGGTTAGTGCTTTTTATTAAGAAGTTGTTTTCTAGTCCAAAGTCATGAGATAGTCCTATATTTTCTTTTCAAATTATTCTTTTAAGTGACTTTGACATTTATGGTCTTAATATACCAGGAATTTATTTTTGTATATAGTAAGAGATAGGAATTCAATTTCATGTTTTTCCCCATGGATACTAAGTTATCCCAGCACCACTTATTGTAAAACTTATCGTTTCTCCATCATAATACTACTTTTATCATATATCAGATATCCATGTATAAGTAGGTCTGCTTCTAGGTGCTTTGTTAATTCCCTGGTGACATTGTCTCTTCTTCCTTAATATCTTGATATCTCTGGTGGAGCAAATTCTTTCACCTTGATCTTCAAGAATGTTTTGGCTATTTTTTGCATTTTTACATGAATTTGAGCATCAGCTTGTCAAGTCCTACCAAATACATATAGAATTTTTAATCAGAATTTGCATTAAATCTATTGATCAATTTGAGGAATTTACATATTTACAATATACAGTCTTTCAATCCATGAATCTTCTCTATCTCTCCATTTATTTAGATACTCTTAATGTATTTTAATTAAGTTTGTGTAGTTGTCTCTGTTAAAGTCTCACACATTTTTGTGAGGGACTTAAAATCCCATTGTAAATTATATTTAATTTTTTTCTGTTTCTTTGAATGTATCAAAACATCATTGATTTCTATGAATTGATTTTGTGTCTGATGTTTCCTAACATCTGTATTAGTTAAAAAGATTTATATAATTGTTTGAATTTCTAAGACACAATTACATTATCTGTGAATAATGACAGTTTTGTTTTTCTTTGCCCAATACTTGTTATTTTGATTTCCCTGCTTTTCCACACTGGCTAGAACCTTCCACACTGGTATAATGTTGAATAGATGCTGTAGTTGCTGGCATCCTTGTCTTCTTGTTCCCATTTCAAAAGGAATGCATTCAATAGTTCACATGTAGAAAAATATTTACTGTAGTTTTTTTTTTCAAATAAACTTTTCAGATCAATAGAGTATCCTTCTATTTTTATTTTGCAAAGAGTATTTTTTTTTTTTGGTCATAAAATGACATTGAATTTTGTCAAATGCTTTTTTGTGCAACTATTGAAATGATCATTGTGAATTTTTTCCACTTTATTAATGTGATGTTATTTTAATTGATTTTCTAATGACAAATCAATTTCATATTCCTGGATTAAATATAACCTGCTGGATTTGTTTTGCTAATATTTCATTTAAAAAGTTTGCATACATGTCCATGAATGATATTAACCAGAAAGTTTTTTTTCTCTCATTATTCTTCTCAGGTTTCAGAATCATGGTTATATAAGGCTTATTATATATTCTGAAAAATTTGGGGCATGATGATATTATTGACTTTACCAAAAGTTCAGTAAAACTTGCCAGTAAAGTGAATAGATCTGGGATTTGAGAAAGAGAGATTTTTGACTTCTGATTTAATTTCTTAAAGGTTATAGGATGTGTTCTAGCTTTTCTTTTCTTTTTTTAATGTATATTTTTTAAATGTTTTTTTTTAATATACTTTATTGTCAACTTGGCTAACATACGGTGTATACAGTGTGCTCTTGGTTTTGGGGGTAGATTCCTGTGATTCATTGCTTACATATAACACCCAGTGTTCATTACAACAAGTGCCCTCCTCAATGTGCATCACCCATTTTCCCCTCTCCCCTGCCTCCCCATCAACCCTCAGTTTGTTCTCTGTATTTAAGAGTCTCTTATGGTTTGCCTCCCTTCCTCTCTGTTTGTAACTATTTATTTTTGAGAGAGAGAGACAGAACGCAAGTGAGGAAGGGACAGAGAGAGAGGGAGACTCAGAATCTGAAGCAGGCTCTAGGCTCCGAGCTGTCAGCACAGAGCCTGACGTAGGGCTTGAACCCACAAACTGTGAGATCATGACCTGAGCCTAAGTAGGATGCTGCACCAAAGGAGCTACCCAGGCACCCCTAGCTCTTCTTGAGTTAGTTTGGTAAGTTATATTTTTCAAGGAGTTGTCTATTTCATATAAGTTTTCAAATTTGCTGGCATGATATAGTTAAAAATATACTCCTATTACCTTTTCAAGGTCCACAACATCATAATTATGTCCCACTTTTCATTACTCATATTGCTTGTTTGTGCTTTCTCATTTTTCATCTTAATCATCTTATCAAAGCTTATCAATATTATTAATCTTTTCTAAGAACCACTGTTTTTCTTGGCTCATCTTCTCCAGTACATTTTTTCCCACTGTTATCTTTCTGTTTTCTTTTTTTCTACCTTCTTAATTTTAGGTGGGCATCTGGGTTCTAACTACTTAGATTCTGCAGTGCCTCAAAGAAAGCAGTTATGAACTTTCCCCTTCAGATTCTTTTTCAGGTTTGGGCTTGATTCTTCCCTCTGTTTATTTTATTTTATTAAAAAAATTTTTTTTAATGTTTTATTTATTTTTGAGACAGAGAGAGAGCATGAGCAGGGGAGGGGCAGAGAGAGAGGGAGACACAGAATCCGAAGCAGGCTCCAGGCTCTGAGCTGTCAGCACAGAGCCCGACGCAAGGCTTGAACTCACGAACCATGAGATCATGAGCTGAGCTGAAGTTGGACGCTTAACCGACTGAGCCACCCAGGTGCCCCTCTTCCCTCTGTTTAGAAGGGCATAGAGCTTGTGCCCCTCTGCACCTAGATGGGAAAATAATTTATGTCTGGAGTTTCTTTCTGTATTTTCTGGCCACTGGCTAATATTCTGATGCTATATGTAACAATCTATCCCTCCATCTTCTGTGCACACAACTATCTCATTTTTGGCTTGTCCTTTGCATTTTGGCAATTGATCATAGTATACTTTGATCAGAGTATTGCTAATTTGACCACTATAACCATGACTCCAGTGCCTGGTAGACTAGAGAAGAAGGCTTTGTGTGGGCATATTAGCTGTGATCTACAAAAGGAAAGATTGAGCAGCTCTCTCTTCACTTCTGGGCAACACCCATCCATAAGGAGCTCGTGAACCACCTACATCAAACATTATGGAGTCTTTCTTACCTTTATATGACACTTCCTGCCATGTGACCAAATATTAATCTTAGGAATTTAAAGCATTTTGAAATATTATTCTTGAGAATATATGTGTGGGGCTTGTGCTCCCAGCTTATGGCTGGGGTCTGGGTTACAGGAGGGCACTGACTCATTTCTCTCAGCTGAAGTTCTGGGCCAGAAACCAGGGAGAAATCATTGTACCGGAAATCTGCATCCCATTTACAAACTTCCTCAACCTGAATGTGTGGAAAAGGGTTTAGGAAAAGAAGGCCGGTGTGAATTCATCAGTCGGTGTGAATAGACCTGTGATGGGCAGAGCTCTGTCCACAGAATCCCATTGTTCCTCAACCTCTTGGAGCTTCTTCTGGAGCACTGGATCTTGTGGGAACCGTGTTTGGAGCAGGGCCTTCCTGTTCCAGAATCTGAGACAACTTGGCACAAAGACTTTCTCACATGTGCTATCCCCAGTCCCTCCAATGTTCTGTGACTCTGGAAATGAGAGAGGGTAATTTAATAGGAGACACTTTGAAATAAGAAAAAAAAAGTTGCCCTGCAAAAACTTTCAGAAAATTCAGATCATTTCCATGAGGTTAGAGACTTAATCACTTGTGTTAAAAATTATAAAAGCTTCAGTCAAGAGGTTTGACATATTCCTTCACTGGCCTCAGCTTCACAAACACATGAATAGTGTGATTTTCTCCATTCATCTCGTGTAGTGCTCTGGGAATGGAGCTGTGTTCCAGGACCCACGGGTCCCAGGAACACCCAGCAGCATCAGCAGATGCCACCTATACCAGCCATATGGCACTTATTTTTCAAAACCATTGCCTCAAATTGAAACTCAACAAATATTTCTTAGGGATGTACATTGTGCTTGGTTTTGTCACTGTGGAAGTGAGCAGGACATGGTTCCTGCCCATAGGGAAACCACAGTATGGGAGGGAGATAGAAATGTCAACAGATAATTATCACTGAATATGAAAGTGCTAGAAAGAGGGTAAGTGCAGAGTCCTGTGAGAGGTCAGGAAAGAGTAACTGAGTGGGGGGGTCTCTCCTACGTGCTTCTACAGGTCCACTTTTGTGCTCTTCTTTACTCTACGCTTTGCCCTGGGATGCTGACCTGTATGAGCCATATCAGTAGATTCCCTTGTCTTCCAGCCTCTGGTTGCATTGGTCTATTACAGGCAGCAGTAGATGACAGGGTTAGAGAAGGAGAACGAGTCGGGTATTTATTCCCCTGGCTTCCTCCCTGCACTGTGGCTTTGGGCTGGCTGCATCCCTCCAACAAGACCTACAGCTCCACTCAAGGCTGCCCTCTCCTTAGGACTCTCACACCATTTGCAACAACCACTCCTCCCTTAGCCTGTCACACCTCTGGTGGTAACAGTCCTGCTCTTAATACCCTGTGTGCTGCAGTAGCCCTTGTATTTTCCCTATAAATTGCTCATCCCTGAGTAAATAATCCTCTATTAAGTTTTTGTCAAATCATCTTTATTTGACTGTGTCAGTATTTCTTTCTAGGTCCATGGCTGATATATCTAATCTTGTTGGGATGGGGCAGTATGTGGGACCCAGCCAGGAGACTTGATAAAGGAGGTAATATTGAAGTTAGGATTTAAAAGCTAAATAGAATTTTATCTAATGGTAAGTTAGCTTTAATATTTTACAATCAAAAGGCAGTAGTTAATACATCCCCAGGCACAATCTCTCCATACTATAAGTTTTACTTCTCATCAGAGATTCTCTATTTGTTAGGAAGGACTCTTATAAACAAACAAAATTCCCCAAGAATAATGATAGCTGTTCTTTTGTTGTTTGTTATTTGAAACAGTTTTATATTTTATAATGCAGAACACTTGCCTTTAAAATGAATTGGCATTTAATTAATCCCAGTAGCACCTATGTAAAGTTAAAAATAGTACACATATGTGTGAAATGCTTTTATTCAGTCAACAGATGATGCTTGGCTCATGTATGGATTTAAGAATCACTTGAAAAAATTCTGTGCCTTCTCTCTGAGGGGTCCATGGTCAAGCTCAAGAACCATAGGTCTAGGCAGAGTCTCCATATCCCTCCTTTTTGGTACCGCATTCCTTCCTGTGCACAGGCATCCAAATCACTGAATGTTAGAGCTGGAAGAAGAATATACAATTTACTGAATCCAATCACTATTTTACAGGCAAGAAAATGAGGGTGAAATTACAATCTCAAGATTTCAAATAGCTAGTTAGTGGCTGAGTCAACAGTAAAACTTGGGTCCCTTGTCTCCCAGTCTAGAGCTTTTTCTGTTACTAAAAATTAAAAATTGTCATTCTCCTAAGGTAACATTTTGTGCCAAAATTTTGATCTCTCAGTGTCCTCCAGATTGAGCAGATGGGAAACATTTCCTTTCTCTCCTCACCCTCCCACTCCCTGCTCATTCTAAGGCAGTAAGTCCTGAAATGGCACGGACGAAGCCCTACACCATGGGAACAGTGGGCATGACTAGGCTTAGCCCACTTCAGATTAAGGGCAAAAGTGGCCATCTACTCCCTACCCCTAACCCCAAAGACCACAGGGATTTAAGTCAGCTATGGGCATAACAGGTTAGTGTGGGGCCAAAAAGTGGAGAGAACTCCTGGGTATGAGGCCAATTGGCTAACCTATAAAGCTCTAGAAAAGACCACAGGTAGACTTCTATTAACAGCCATCCTATGTCTGCATGGCATTTCACAACTCAAATGTGCATTCTCATCCCATGATCCTACCTGTGTTCTCTGAAGTGTAAGTACTTCTCGAGAAGTAACCTGGCCAGTGGCATCTGGCCAGAGCTCAGAGCTGCTATCTCCTTGTCATTCACAGGCTGCCACTGCACCAGCATCCATGAGACACCTCAGGGGCTTGAAGATGGAACTTTGCCCACCAGATAAAAGAACACTTGCTTTTACATTTTCATTCCTAAGACCAGAAAACTGAGATTTGACCAGTCAGTGGTTAGCATCCTAGACCAGGAGGGTTCTAGACAGATAGTGAGCAAGTTTAGAGAACAGAGGAGTCCTCACAGTGAAAAGATCCAGACTTTTCTCTGCAATCAGAAGCATCTATATTTGAAAAATGTCATAGCCCATTGAAAAATAAATAGCACTAGAATTCTAGGAAATGTCCCCATCTTAGAATGTTCTAAGTGTGAAAGGAACTTGGTCCTATGGAAGTAGTAGTGGATGTTTGTTTTATATGCCAAGAGTTACTTCAGACATACAATTTGAATGAAATATGCTGCATTCTTATAGTTCTCAGTCTTCTGGTCACTGTTCAATGGCCAGAGCTAGACATTTGATCCAAGTGGAGCCAATCATACTACCTGTCCCACTGCCATACCCACTGATTTTTCTGGGAATGGACTCTTGTCCCAAGATGGATCAATTAGAACCCTTTCCTGGGATTGTTTTTTGGTCATGTGTGGTGACAAAGTTGGTTGGGTGCTGCTAATAGTCATGTTTCCAGTGACTTGGAGAAGACTAAGAGAAGAATGCTGGCATACTGAGAGAGGCTGAGCTGAGAACTCAAGGGGATGTCCTAGTAGCAGTTTCTTCCTGGTTTTAGTTGACTTTCAGCCAGGAATGTCAACGATTCAGTCCTATAAATTAAAAAAAATTCCATTTGTCACTTGCAACTAAAAGAATTATGAGTAATTCTGTTGTGGCATAAAAATGGTTAATTTCTTGAAAATAAGTTTCACATATTATTCATTTTAAACTCTCCAGTGTCTAGTGTCACTCAGTGATTTTCTTTGAGTAATCCCAGAGGAATATATTTTAAAATATAGATTTAGTCTCTATGATTCCAGGCCCCAAATGTATGTTGAATGTCTATATCCAGATCTATAAGGGAAAAACTACATAGTGAAATATCCTAGAGAATTTAGTATAATTCCAGGAAACATTTTATATTTAAGAAATGCCTTCAGAATTCTAGATCTGGAATTACTATTGAGCATGCAGGGTAAACCCTGAATAGGATCAGAGCCAAGCTAAGAGAACAGTTGAGAGCTAGACCTAGAAAACTAGGAGCCTGACGTTCTTCTAGACCAAGGAGGCAAGGAGATCATGGCATTTATAAGGGAACCAAATCCTAGGATGAGAACTCACCTAGGTCTGAAGGATTTTTAGCAGAGAGGAGGTTGGGGATGGAGGGGGAGTAGGAGCCACTGTCCAAGTAACCAGCTCCTGAGTTTCACTTTCTTCTTGGTCTCTTCGCACATTCATTTGTTTCCTTCCTTCATTCAGATGCTCTTCAAGTAACTGTTATGTGCCAGGTGCTATTCCAGTGCTGCCACGATAGCTTCCTGGCTCCTCTTTTTATTCCTGATTGAGGGATGAGATTCTTTGAGGTTCCAGTGAGATGGTCTGAATGAGACAAGGGGTTGAGGAAGGGCAGGCAGTCATTTTGTGGTGGGGGAGGTGGAGCTGAGTGGGGAAGAGGTGAATCTGTCCAATGCAGCAGGACCCCGGCTACTAGCTGAGCCCTACACTAGGCCAGGGGTCCTTGGAAGGCAGAGTGCTCAGAGCAAGGCAAGGGTATGAGACATTATAGCATTTTGAAACTTTCAAGGACCTAAGGGGGAAAAAATGTGTTCTCCTCTTAGCCTTGTTCTCCAGAGTGCATTTTTCTCCAGGACACAGTCTATGGAAATGTTCTGCTTGTTTTCAGTTTGCCTTTTGTGTGAATCTGCTGATCTTCAGTGGACTCACAACCTCATAACTTAATCTTATTTGGTGATTTCCAAGCAAGTAAAGAAGATGAGGAGAGACTTGTGTGCAGTTATGTTTTCTACAACAAATCTCTAAAGAGCCTATCCAAAAGAAATCCAATGAGTTTAAAGTGGATACACAGTAATAATGCAAAGGATTTATTATCTTAAGCTATGAAAATAAAGCATAGTTCACTTATCAAGAGAAAACAACCTTTACCTGATTCACAAAGGAAACATAGATGCATAATGGACTACCACCACGATAGTCCTGTATTGGATATTATTATGTCCGACAGCCCTGCAGAAAAACCTGTCTTGGGGCACCTGGGTAGCTCAGTGGTTTAAACATCTGACTCTTGGTTTCAGCTCAGGTTATGATCTCACTGTTTGTGGGTTCAAGCCCTGCATCGGGCTCTGCACTGCCATTGCAGAACCTGTTTGGGATTCTCTCTCTGTCTCTCTGCCTCTCCTTTACATGTGTGCACTCTCTCTCTCAAAATAAATAAATAAACTTAAAAAAGAAAAAAGACAAACCTCAGTCTTATGGGTAGGTTTCTCTAAATTTAGACAGCAATTCTAGAAATGAGCTTCATTCAAGTGCTAAAGAGGTCTATGGCATTATTATGATGGTGTTATTTAATGGTAGAAAAAGAAAATTATAATAGAAAAATATTTATTGGTTTGAAATCAAGTATTTAGGTATAGAGAGCCATTTTCTTGGACAAGACCTATGTTAAATTAGGTATTTAATAAATTAGATATCCAATATAGGTAATTAACAAGTTTATTTACTACAAAGAGATTTATATTTAATACCAGTTAAGTATTTGTGGATACTCTATAGTAGTGGTCCTTAACTCTTAGGGTCATGTGTCCCTTTGGAGATATCTACACACATTGATGCAATTTTACATACAATTTCAGGACTTCATGAGTTTGTAGAACTCCTGTCATCCTCTAGGTCAAGAACCTTTGCTCTACAGGATCCTACCGTTTAAAACAGTTGTGAAATGTACTATAAAAGACTTAGTTTGGGATTCTGGTAATAGTAGACTAGTGTATTGTCAACCAAATTTCCCTTTGAAAAAAAAATTATTTCCTTTGAACAAAAAAAGAGCATTTGAAGGCTTTGGAGAGGTATGAAGATAGCCAGGGCTGGACGAAATTCTGGATAGAAGGGAAACTCACTGAGATGAGCCTGATATTCTAAACTGCTTTTCTCTTCAAGGCATTTTTTCTTGATTCTGGAGCAGCAAGGACAGAGAGCTTGAGAAACCAAGCATCAAGGCACTTGTAAGGGGCAGAGAATTTGAGGAGAACTTTCATGAGTTTCTCATGGTGGTGGTGGGGTGGGGGATGAAAATGGGAGTTTAGGGCTACAGAGACCACAGTAAATCAAGAGGCCGAAATCCTGCAGGGAAGTGAGACCATCTGGACCACTTCTCCCCTTGAGGTATTCACTGATTGGAAAGTGGTAAAGTTCCTCAGTAGAGCTTTCTCACAGTGTTGGGGAGATGCAAATCGGATTTCAGGGTCTTCCAAGGAGAAGAGACCCTGATAAACAGTCCAAGATGCTAGCTGGGATCTTCAAGTACCATATCCATGGAGTAAGAACAAACCAGAAATGGATCAGGCTCTACAAAACTGCAGCGCAGGCCCGAGTTAAAGTGATCTACCCTAGTCTGTCTGCCAGAAGTGAAAGCCTTATCCAGAGGCTCTACAATTGTTTTTTACAGACAATATTTGGAATTAAATTTTAAAAGTACTGGACATACCCCTGACTAACTTCAGGGCTTGCTGCTTCGTCACTTTATGTTCAAGACTGTGAACCAAGAGGCTGGAAGTTCCTAACCTGCTTCCTGCTGTTACCCTGGTTACCTCTAGGGAACCTAACAAGCTTGCCTCTGTAGTGACTGGCCTTGTAACTGAAGCATAATGTAACCAATTCTCTAATTCTGAACTGTTTGAAATTTGATTCCACCAAAATGACATCAATGAAACTGGGGCATTATGAAGGATTCCTGACAAAAAGAAAAATAGTTTTGATGGAAGACTCCTTGGTTATCAACTCATGCTTGAATCACATCCAAGCTTATACCCTCTCACTGCAGCATTATTATGGATTTTAGAACTCGGGACAAGTGCCGAAAACCTGTGGACATCCTGGTCCTAAACTCTTCTCCCTAAACTCTGGGGCCATGGCATCCTGTACTGCTTCTTGCTCTTTCTTTGCCTTCTATCTCGTCAAATGCACAAGTTATGTTATGATGATGTGATTAGTGACACAGATATTATACACATTGACTCTTCTGTGAGAAAGCCAAGTGGGTGTCTCAAGTCATCCTGCGCAGGATCTCCTTCACAGATATTGTATTTCTGCTAGGACATTTGAGAAGTACAGAAACCTTCCTTTTGCTGACTTGCAAACAGCATACCCTTTGGCAAAACAGAGTGTCCACAGGTTCTTGACAAAGAGCTTTCAACAGCCTGGAGGTTTGAGCGATTCCATTGTAGTTGGCAGGGGGCCCAGATCATGAAATCTCTACCCAAATGGCAAGACTCTCACACTCAAGGAAGCTTCAGGGAAAACGTATATACACTTGATCTTAGCCAAAAAGCTGAGAAGAGATTCAGGGAAAATCTATATAACACGGCATTTCTTGGGGCACCTGGGTGGTTCAGTCTGTTGAGCGTCTGACATCGGCTCAGGTCACGATCTCACAGCTTGTGGGTTTGAGCCCCACATGGAGCTCTGTGCTGACAGCTGCTGAAGCCTGCTTCAGATTCTGTGTCTCCCTCTCTCTCTGCCCCTCCCCCACTCATGTTCTGTCTGTCTCTCTCAAAAATAAATAAACATTAAAACATTAAAAAAAATTTTAATGTTTTCATTTATTTTTGAGACAGGGAGAGACAGAGCATGAACAGGGGAGGAGCAGAGAGAGAGGGAGACACAGAATCTGAAGCAGGTTCCAGGCTCTGAGCTTCCAGCACAGAGCCCCACATGGGGCTCGAACTCATGGAGTGTGAGATCATGACCTGAGCTGAAGTCGAATGCTCAACTGACTGAGCCACCCAGGAGCCCCAAAAATTTTTTAAAAAAAGATTGTATCAAAACAAATTGAATACAAAAGCAGGTATGAGAATACACCTGTGTTCTTTTAAAGTAGATATTAAAGAGATTACAAAAAAAATGTATATCAATACCACCCTGGTGCCCACAACTTGGTTTCAAATACCATTTTCTAGGGGCACCTGGGTAGCTCAGTCAGTTGAGCGTCCAGCTTTGGCCCAGGTCATGATCTCGCGGCTCGTGAATTCAAAGCCCCACATCAGGCTCTGCACTGATGGCTGAGAGCCTGGAACCTGCTTCACATTCTCTGTCTCGCTCTCTCTCTGCTCCTTACCATTCTCTCTCTCTCTCTCTCTCTCTCAAAATTAAATATTTAAAAAATCAAAACAAAACAGAAGAAAACAAACAAAAAACCCAGCATTTCTTTTGCAGCCCCTAAAAGCAAGAGGAAAACCACCAATATTAATGGAGTTCTGGTTGGGTAAATTCCTGGCACTAGGAAGACTTAGCCCATCATTTGACATCATAGACTTTTCTACACACAGAACATCACTCCAGTTACCTAGGTAGACTACTACACCCAAATTTTGTGTCCCTTGTCTAGTGGAAATATTTTATGGGTATATGTATGGGTATTTAAAAGAAGAATTACAGCATTTGAAGTACCCAAATGAAGTACAGATCCTCACCCTGCTACGTGCACATGTGCACGCACGCACACACACTCAGTTTGAACTCTCTGGGGATTCTGTTTCTCTCTCTGTTCTGTAGAAGAATAACTAGCTGTGTATGACAGGACAAGTATAGACTCCACAGCCAGACGAACCGGCACTGTGATTCAGTTACTTCCCTCAACTTGGCAAGTGACTTAACCTCTCCAAGCCTCCATTTCCTCATTGGTAAAATGGGGATAATTAGACCCACCTCACAAGATTGTTCCAAAGTTTAAATGTACAAAAGTAAATGGAACTGCTCCTGGTGCACAGTGGGAGTTGAGTCAACGTAGCTGTTATGACTGTTGTTAGGTGGGCTGGCATACTCTTTGTCTCTCCATACTTTTGCCTTGGCCTGCAGAGTAGGCATTTTGCTGACAGACATCATGGGGAAAAGGCCCCTGCCTGTCTCTTCCCCCTCACTTTCCTCTTCTGGCAAGGGTGATTTACCGGATTGAAGAGACTCACAGAGGAAAAGTTTCTGCTGATCTTGACCCAATCTGTGAGGACTGCCTATCCAAGACCATGCACATTCTCTTTTTCTGCTTCAACTTTCCTTTTTGTAAACACACCTGGGTTAAGGGCTAGCCCCAGAGCACTGTTTCTCAGCCTCACTTGCACACTGGGATTACCTGGGAGCTTTTAAGTATGTATTAGTGCCTGGTCTGACCTCAAGATTCCGAGGCAATCGGTATTGCCTAGGCCTCAGAGGTTTTAAAAGCTCACATAATTCTAACCTGCAGCCTGGTTGGATATCACTGTTTTAGAGGCAGCCTAGAGACCTTTTCTCTCTGTGATTCTTTCCTGCAATCTGTGGGTGTTAGATGCTCTGTGACACTCCACACTGTAGGTTGGGGAAGTACCTATTCTGCAGACCCAGCTGTCTCACATCAGAACCCCACAAACACACCTGGAAGTATGTAGTGGGAGGCATCTTCTTTAAACAGCTTTACTTTTAAATCCAGCTTGACCTGTATTAAAGCTGACACTATTCTTAAAAAAATTTTTTTAATGTTTATTTATTTATGAGAGAGAGATAGAGACAGAGTGCAAGCGGGGCGGGGGGGGGGGGGAGAGAAAGAGAGGGAGACACAGAATCCAAAGCAGGCTCCAGGCTCTGAGCTGTCAGCACAGAACCCTATGTGGGGTTTGAACCCATGAGCCATGAGATCATGGCCTGAGCCGAAGTGGGATGCTTAACCCATTGAGCCACCCAGGCTCCCCAAAGCTGATACTCTTCTTGCCTTGCCTCTGTTTTCAATACCAGTGGGCCAGAGTATGATTAAATCATCTCCCTGATTTTCCACACTGCTTTTAATGATGGTAATATTAACCTATGCCCTTGGCACACGCATGTCTGTTTCAGTCTGTGGATTTGCTTTCTGCTCCATCCTTTCAAAGTTTTATACCGTAGCCTCTGGCATTTTCACCTGGTTCTTCATACCTCAAGATACCACTTGAAGGAAGAATTCCCTGGCTTATGGGTAGACTGGTTATGGATATCTAGATAACAGAGATTTTTACTTAAATTTGTCTGCAAGCCATTTTCCAGCAGAGCAAATTCAGAATCTCTGATGACATGATGAAAATACCTTTAACAAGCCAAGCAGGTTATGATGTGTCATTGTGGGTGTACCTTTGATGTCCAACTGACATAAAAGACTGGGCCTTTTATCAGTCCTGAAAACATGAATCCCTGTTTGGACACCTTTAGTGTCAGCTTAGCATCTTGTCCCTATTTATCACGAAGAGAGATGGCAGAGGACTAGTCCTAGGACTTCCAAAGGACTCAACACAGGGGCATTTAAATGCCATATGTCAATATCATCCTTGACTCCTGGGTCTCTGACCCATGTATTGACACTTGTTTTGCTGGCCTCTCTGAATGATTTTCTTTCCAGCAAGGGTTACTGGCCCTCTGCCTACAGACTATATAACAGTAGTTATAACTTTGCTTCTTGATCCATGTGTCCCTTCATGGGTCCCTGTGTGTTTTCAAGATGGGCAGCAAGCTAGAACAACACCCTGTTCCTAACTAGAAAGTTGTTGAAGGAGAGTTGTTCTGGGGAGGGGTGCTGGCAGGGAGTTGGGAAGGAGGCAATCATGACGGATGGCCTTTCAGCTCTGCAAGTGGGAAATGCTGCTACATGGCTGGACAAGAATGTGTTGGTTTTTCTGGATCCCCTAAGGAAATAGAAGAACCCCACTGTAAGGGGGAGGTCATTCCTGTAGGATGGATTCCCTGCCCTAAGCTCTCCTCATGCTGTTCTGTTGAATTCCTAAGTTCTATTGGGCTGTGAAGACGTAACTTGGATTAATAAAGTAAACTTGTCTGAATATGTGCCTTGGCATGGAGAAAGGGTAGAGGAACTTTGTCTCTAAGTACCATGAAGTGGTCTTCTCTATCCATGAGTTAATAAGGTAATTATCAAAGTATGGTCCTTTGGATCAGTAGCATCAACATCACCAAGAACTTGTTAGAAATTCAAATTATCAGGTCCAATCCCAGAGCTACTAAATCAGAAATTATAGGTGTGGGGCTCAGTAATTTGTGTTTTGTAAAGCCCTCCAGGTGATTCTGATGTACTTACTCTATAAGGTGAGAACCACTGGTCTAATTAAAAACACAGATGGAATGTGATTTATCTGCTAGGTGATTCACTGTCCAGGTGAGTGATGATTGGTTAATAAAGTTGAAAAATTCCTATCCCTTAGAAGCCAGAAAAAGGAGCTGGAGAACAGGAGGGTCTTGCATCTTCCCTTAAGAATGTTTCTAGCAGTTCTGTTGGCCAGATCCCTTAAGGAATCAGTTCTAAGAAGACTGTTCCAATCCCCTTTTCTGGATAAAGATATTAGGACCTTGCTGAGGCTTATCGAAACTGGGGACATGTGATTTTCTGACCTAGAGTCTGCCTAGGGGAATGGACTCTCTGTCATCTTGGAGGAATCATGTAGCTGGGTAAGGCTGGATTGAGACTATCATGAAATGAGTGGTCCAGGAGGTCCACTTTTCCTGAAGGTTTCATGTAGCAGAAAGAGCATGAGATTTGGAGCTAACACATCTGGATTCACACCTAGGATCGGCTGCTTACTAGCTGTGGGAACTTGTATTTAATCTCTCTGAGTCTCAGTTTTCTTATCTGTGAGATGAAGATAATAATAATCCTTCCTAAGATTTTTGTGAGGATTAAATAAGATAATGGGGGTGTCTGGCTGGCTCATTTGATGGAATTTGCAACTTTTGATCTCAGGGTTGAAAGTTAGAGCCCCACGTTGGGTGTAGAGATTATTTAAAATCTTTTTAAAAATAAGATAATGGAAGTAAAATGACTATATATAAAATGCCTTGTGCCAGTAGGGTTCTCAGTAAATGCTAGGTTGTTTTGTTAGTAACTATCCCTCCAAGCTTCCAGGACTTTACTGTGGAGGTAACCTGGGCAGGCCTGTGATAAAGGAACCATTAGCAAGACCCCACAAACCCTCCACATCTCTGTACTCTTACCTGTATGGTTCTTGACATGTGGTTTATCAACCAATTATAGTCTAAAGATGGGAGGTCTCCACAAAATTTCCTGTCTTATTCCTAGAGCAGAGTCTATTTTGCCCAAGGCTGCTATGATTGTAGACATAATTGATAATCAGATTAACCCCTTGCATAGGAATTAATCTCCCCAAAAAAACCTTTTTAGAATTAGAGTTGGTGACCATCTGAAGATAGCTTCATTGAGTGTTACTCTTTTTATCTGTTTCAGATGGTTCTTAAGTTTTGATGGTTGAAATAGCTCAACTATCTCATTATCCAAAGCAGTGGTTCTCAACTGGGGGCAATATCTAGAGACATTTTGGGTTGTCACAGCAGAGGAGGGGCCTCTATTAATATCAGATGGATAGAGGCCAGAGATGCTGATCCTACAGTGCACAGGTCCATGCCTGTCTAAATGCCTGGGTACACTATCTCCCCATGGGATGGGAATAGAACCCCCAAGAATGTAATTCTCTGGTCTAAGGGATAACTCCACAGAATTCCAAGAATGACCCCATTGATGCCTCTGAGGCTATCTTATTGTTATGGGTTGAGCTGTGACCCTCAAAGAGATATGTTGAAGTCCTAACTACCAGTACCTCAGAATATGACCTTATTTGCAAATAAGATCTTTCTAGAAGTAATCAAGTTAGAATAAGGTCATTTGGGTGAGCTGTAATCCAGTATGACTAGAGTCCTTATAACAAGGGGAAATTTGTACACAGAAATAGACATGCACATAGGGTGAATGTCATGTGATGATGAAGGCAGAGATCATGGTGATGCAACTATAAGCCAAAAAACACCAAAGATTGACGACAAAGCACCAGAAGCCAGGAGAGGGAATAGATTTTTCCCTCCTGGCTCTTGGGAGGAAACAACCCTGCTGTTACCTTAAACTTGGACGTTTAGTCTCTAAAACTGTGAAGAAATACATTTTTGTTGTTTTTTAAGCTAACCTGTTTGCGGTACTTTGTTACAGCAGTGCTAAAAATTGAATACACTTGTGAAACAAACTGTGAGGCTGCTAACCATCACTACCACATCCCTATCCCTGAGCTGTCCTCCCTGTGGTCCACACAGACAGAACTCATATCAGTGGTACCCATCACTGGTCCTGAGGTAGTTCGGATCTCACTGCTGTAGCTGTTGCCATCTGAAAAGGATCCAGGCCAAGGCCGTGCTGAGCTGCTCCAGAAGCATAGCCTTAGTTGGCAAATAGGCCACACCACAACTGCTTCAGAAATTACTGCTGGTGCTTTAGCAATGGCCAACCTGCCCTCCACACCTTACAGGTGCCAGTGCCTCCCCCCTCAGCTGTCTTTCTTCCTTGATGCTGTTGCCAAAGGCTGTCCCTGGCTCAGCAACCCCTCCTCACTGTGCCAGGCTCTCTCAGGAGTTTCACCACCACCCAAAGACCCATAGATTTCAAGCTTACTTGCTACATTCCCCACCCCCTGCTGTTAGGAGAAACCCTCTTCTTTATGGGGGATGGGTTATAGCCCCACATGCTTAGCAAGCAGAGGCTGGGTCTTCTGGGTTTACAGCTCTGTATTTGAGATTGCAGATATTACTATTGGAATTAATATAGAGGAGCAAATCCAAGGAGAACCCCACGTGTTACCAGTTATAGCTACATAGAAATATTAATAGGCTTAATTTGGGGGGCACTGGCTATATGCTAAGCACTTAATGTATATGATTCAATTTAGTTCATATGATATGATAATGTATATGATTTAATTTAATTCACAAAAAAAAAAAACCACAGGAAAAGAATTACTATTCCCATTTGTTGATGAGGAAATGGGATCAGAGAACTTAAATAACTTGTCCAGAGTTATACAGTAAATAGAAGAGTTAAAATTCAAACTGAAGTATGGCTGACTCCAATGCCTACCTTCTTCCCGGGTTAGGTTATTGATACTCACACAGGCCTCCTGCTGGAAGCACTAAGCTATAATATAATGACCATAATTTTTCTCTTTCCAATAATTCTGGGGCAGTTAATATACCCATATACCCTTGCTAGGTGGACAGGAGAGCACCATGATCCATTTAAGGCAAAAGGATCTCACAAGTGTGCAAACTTTATGGTGAGTGCAGGAGATTATCGGAAGACTAACCTCTTTCCCATTTTGTATGCTAACAATTCTAGAAATAGACACTTTTTTAGTGTCTTAACTTAAAGTATAATATCAGATGTATTGTCCAAGATAAAGGGCTTCTAATCCATCACATTGGAGAGCACAGCTTGGACTTGGGGCAGAGTGAAACTTACTGCTACTTCCCTTCCACCTCAGCCTAGACCTGAGGACTCATTTGACAGAAAGGATGAATCTATGCAGAGAACTCCAGGTCCACATACCCTGCCAGGTGCCTGAAGGGAGCCTACTTCATATCTTGTCAAATGCAATAGAAAGAGAGAGCATCCCAGAAAAAAGGAAGAGCAGAGTGGGGGAGGCAAGCTGGAAACCTGGAGCCAGAGAACAGAGATGCACTTGGTTGCTTCCTGGATGCAGATCAGAAGCACAGGTATCCACTGTGCATGGGCTCAGAGCAAGTCTGAAACAGAGAAAACAAGAAGGCAAAGGCCCCCACTGTTCTCATTCTACATCAGGGCCCCACTCTCTGGGGAATGTGAACCAGTTGAAGTCAGGATATCTCCATTTCATCAATCAAATAAGTGACTTTCCCATATGGAAGAACTAGAGTAAGGAGGGAGAGAACTGGTGGTATTTGCTCCAAAATGGCTTCCTTTGGGGGAAGATCCTTTACCTGGGAACAAGAGAAAAAGAGAGTAGAATTCTCATCAGTACTAACAGTATTCATCCTGTTGGGAATACTTCAAATACTTGAAGGGAGACTCAATAGGGGGATAGTGGTGAGAGCAGGGGATCTGAGGTCACCAACTATCTCAAACTCTTAGTAGTTATGTTCTTCCATCCTCAGGGCTTGGAGCTCTCTAAGTCCCACAGGACCCTGCCTGTGGGTGAGGCCATTCTGTCATTATCTGCCTTCCCATTATAGTGCTTGTATAGTCTAGATCGGTGGACTCCAAACTGTCTTTTTTTTTTTTTTGGAGGATTTTTTTCTCAAACAGTTGTGATTTGCAAATGAGATGTGAACATTGGATAAAAGAAGAAATTCCATATTTGATATGGACCTATTTGATATGTTTCAAAATGTCAGGAAAGTCTGGATCCACCTGAGGACACTTCCAATGTCAAAGGCAGGTACTGAATAGCACAGGATGTGAGATGTCCACAAGAATGATTAGATGTGTTTCCTTCACATTGGAAACAAAGCTTGTGCTTGCTGTTTTAAATCTCTTTTCTCTCTTGGTTCCTTGTTGCTTGAAAGATTGGGGATTATTATAGTTATGCAGGGAGAGTTGGACTGGGAGGTGAGAATGGCCGTTAAATGATGTGTTTTGCTTTTTAAAATGGGAGGTTGAACTACAACATAATTGTGTATTGTGGAGGGAGGCTTAACCTGTATAACTTTTTGTAATTTTGTTTGGTTGAACTGAGTTCGGATTACTTGCCCTCATTATGCTGGCAAGCTCTCATGTTATTTCCTAAGACTATAAGCCAGTTTGGCCTCTGCTATTCTGAGTCTCCCTTTAGTTCTCTTTACCTCCTGGGGGGCTTAATATGTGTTACTAGAAACTATCCTGATCCCACATGTCTTTTCAGAGTCTGAAATGGACTGTTGTATTGAATCCTACCAGAAATGGGCAACGGGGTCAAATACAGAGGGAAGGAGGTCACCTGGTATTCCTTCAATACCTAGCAAGCAGATTATTTATGCCAAACAATACCCTTCACTCTAACATCCTATACTCTTCACCCAGTGCTGTGAGGAAAGTAATCAGATTTTACCAGATAAAAGTTAAGAAACAAAAAGCAAAGCATATAATCTGAGTTGAGATAAATATGACTTATGTTGTAAAGTCTAATCAGAAGAATTATGTAAAAAATAAAATTTACAGAGGCACCTGGATGGCTCAGTTGGTTAAGCGTCTGACTTCGGTTCAGGTCATGATCTTGCCATTCCCGAGTCTGAACCCCGCGACAGGCTCTATGCTGATAGCTGAGAGCCTGGAGCCTGTTTCAGATTCTGTGTCTCCCTCTCTCTCTGCCCCTCCCCTGCTCTCACACTCTGTCTCTCTCTCTCTCAAAAATAAATAAACATTAAAAAAATAAAATGAAATGAAATTTATAGTTTTTAAACTTAATATGTGCACCTAGAAAACCAGTCTCTTCCCACATTTTCCATGCTTGCATCCCTTCACTACTCTTTATTCTAGGAATCCAACTGCTGTATTTAGACTAAAATGCTCAAATATTCTGCTAAATGAAGCCAAAGCTGCTCTGTCAGAAACATCACATTAAAATGTGTTCTGAAATCACGTGGAGATGTTCTGAGAACAACTTTCATTTTGTGAGCTATGAAACCAGCCCTGGGTATCATGAAGACTGAGCCGCCCTTACAGTTTTTAAAGGAGCCAGGGAAGCCAGAGGAGGACAGTGGCAGAGGTCAACCATAGCTGAACCTGGAGTAGAAAAAAGAGAATAAAAATAGATTTTTTTTTTAGCTCCAACTTTCTTTCTTTATTGTTTTCACATTTCAAAGTCATTCATGATTCAAAATTCTAAAGGTACAAAAAAAAAAAAGACAGTGAAGTCTCTCTTCTTTCCTTGTCTCTCACCTACCAGGTTTCCCTACAAGCAACAGTGTTAAGATTTTCTTGGGCAAATATGCAGATTTTTTTTTTTTAAGATTTCTTTCTTTCTTTTTCTTTTTCTTTCTTTTTTTTTTTTTAGTATTTATTTATTTTGCGAGACAGAGAGTGCTAGCAGGAAAGAAGGGCAGAGAGAGTGCTTAGCATGGGCCCGATATGGGGCTCCATCCCACGACTGTGAAATTATGACCTGAGCCAAAATTAAGAATCAAGAGCTTAACCCATCGAGCCACCCAGGTGCCCCTGCAGATGTATTTTATGTATATGCCAGCACCTACTGCGTTCTCCCCTCTAACCTTTTTCTGTACATAGAGTTGACTATACATACTATGATAAATGATATCTCACTATAGTTTATATTGAATCTCTTATTATAGAGGAGGTTGATTGTGTTTTCTGATGTCTTAAGAGATGTATATTTCCTTCCCTGTGGAGTGATCATATCCTTTATTTTTTCTATTGCAGTTTTAGTCTTTTTTTTTTTTTTTGATCGGTTGGAGCTCATCTACACTGGGGAGTTGACTCTTCCTCTGTCAAACTTTTTTCCCAGTTTGATGGGTTTTGCCATGTAGAACCTTCAAATTTTTTTTTTTTTGTAGTCAAATTTTTCATTCATTTCTTTTATGGCTTTTGGGTTTTTATGATAGTCAGGTCTTTCTCACTCTAAGATTATAAAACAATTATTCCATAATTCCTTTCAGTGCTTTTATGATTTCATTTGTTACACTTAAATCTTTTGCCTATTAGGGACATTTGGAATTTATTCTGGCATAAAATGTTAAGTATGGATCCAACTTTATTTTTGTCTTAATGGCTACTCAGTGTCCCAATTCTGTATAGTGCATGACTCACATTTTCCCCACTGATTTCAGGTGCGTGTCCTGCATATTTGGTCCATTTCTGGGCTTTTTACTCTGTTCCACTATTATCTGCTGATGTGGTCATGTGCCAGTATTAACTTGTTTTTTTTTTTAATTTTTTAATTTTATTTATCTATTTATTTTTAAATTTACATCCAAATTAGTTAGCATATAGTACAACAATGATTTCAGGAGTAGGTTCCTAAATGCCCCTTACCCATTTAGCCCATCCCCCCTCCGACACCCCTTCCTGTCACCCTATGTTTGTTCTCCATATTTGTGAGTCTCTTCTGTTTTGTCCCCCTCCCTGTTTTTATATTATTTTTGTTTCCCTTCCCTTATGTTCATCTGTTTTGTCTCTTAAAGTCCTCACATGAGTGAAGGCATATGATTTTTGTCTTTCTCTGACTAATTTCATTTAGCATAATACCCTCCAGTTCCATCCACATAGTTGCAAATGGCAATATTTCATTCTTTTTGATTGCTGAGTAATACTCCATTGTATACATATATGTATATACCACATCTTCTTTATCCATTCATCCATCGATGGACATTTGAGCTCTTTCCAGACTTTGGCTATTGTTGATAGTGCTGCTATAAACTTGGGGGTGCATGTGTCCCTTCAAAACAGCATAGCTGTATCCCTTGGATAAATACCTAATAGTGCAATTGCTGGGTCATAGGGTAGTTCTATTTTTAGTTTTTTGAGGAACCTCCATACTGTTTTCCAGAGTGGCTGCACCAGCTTGCATTGCCACCAACAATGCAAAAGAGATCCTCTTTCTCCTCATCCTCGCCAACATCTGTTGTTACCTGAGTTGTTAATGTTAGCCATTCTGACGGGTGTAAGGTGGTATCTCATTGTGGTCTTGATTTGCATTTTCCTGATGATGAGTGATGGTGAGCATTTTTTCATGTGTCAGTCGGTCATCTGGATGTCTTCTTTGGAGAAGTGTCTATTCATGTCTTTTGCCCATTTCTTCACTGGATTATTTGTTTTTTGGGTGTTGAGTTTGATAAGTTCCTTATGGATTTTGGATACAAACCCTTTATCTGATATGTCATTTGCAGATATCTTCTCCCATTCTGTCAGTTGCCTTTTAGTTTTGTGATTGCTTCCTTCACTGTGCAGAAACTTTATTTTGATGAGGTCTCAGTAGTTCATTATTTGGTTTTGTTTCCCTTGCCTCTGGAGACGTGTTGAGTAAGAAGTTGCTGTGGCCAAGATCAAAGAGGTTTTTGCCTGCTTTCTCCTCGAGGATTTTGATGACTTCTTGTCTTACGTTTAGGTCTTTCATCCATTTTGAGTTTGTTTTTGTGTATTGTGTAAGAAAGTGGTCCAGGTTCATTCTCCTGCATGTCACTGTCCAGTTTTCCCAGCACCACTTGCTGAAGAGACTGTCTTTATTCCATTGGATATTCTTTCCTGCTTTGTCAAAGATTAGTTGGCCATACGTTTGTGGGTTCAACATAGTTTTAATTATTTTATCTTTATAATATGTTTTGACATATGATGGTGACAACCCCTATTTCTTCTTTATCTCATCATTGTTTTTGTTTGTTCTTCCATATGAACATTAGAATAATCTTTGCTAGTTAAAAAAAGCTGATGGTATTTTTATTCATATTTCTTTTTTTAATGAATATAATTTATTGTCAAATTGGCTTTCATACAACACCCAGTGCTCATCCCAACAAGTGCCCTCCTCAATGCCCATCACCCATTTTTCCCTCACCCCCACCCACCCATCTATCCTCAGTTTGTTCTCTGTATTTAAGAGTCTCTTGTGGCTTGCCTCCCTCCCTCTCTGTTTGTAACTATTTTTCCCCTTCTCTTCCCCCATGGTCTTCTGTTAAGTTTCTCAAGGTCCACATATGAGTGAAAACATATGATTCTGTCCTTCTCTGACTGCCTTATTTCACTCAACATAATACCTTCCAGTTCCGTCCACGTTGCTACAACTGGCATGATTTCATTCTTTCTCATGCCAAGTAGTAGTCCATTGTATATATTCATATTTAATTAAATAACTCAGGGAGAGCCAAAATATTTTAATACAGTCTTAGTATTATGTTATTAGGAAGGAAAGAGCTTGAAAAAGAAGAGGAAGAGAATAGATTATTCCTTTGCTGAATATATCCATAGATGAAATAAAAAGAAATATATAATCAGAATTTTGTTGTAGGATAGCCTTTCCAAAAGCATGTATCAAAGACTCTTGTAATAGCAATAGGAGAAATTTTAAAAGAAGTGATTCTGTGTTAAAAATGTTTGATAGGGGAACCTTGGTGACTCAGTCGGTTAAGTGTTTGACTTAGGCTCAGGTCATGATCTCACGGCTCATGAGTTCGAGCCCCGCATTGGGCTCTGGGCTGACAGCTCAGAGCCTGGAGCCTTTCTGTGTCCCTCTCTTGCTCTGCCTCTGTCCCACTCATGCTCTGTCTCCCTCTCTCAAGAATAAATAAACATTAAAAAAAAGTTTGATAAACATTATTCACTTTATTGCCCCTTGGAGATTTATAATAAACAATAGCCAATAAAGCCTATGAGAGAGACAAGTTGTGCCTGAGGGGAGGGAAGATGCAGACCTCTACTTTTTAAATGATAAATATTGTTTGTAAAAAAAAAAAACCAAACAATGAGAATCTGGCAGTAAGATGCCTATTTTCTTGTTTTCCATGTTGCTTCCAAAACTTGTAGTTCTTTCTCCAAAAAATACCTCTTGTTAGAGTAGAAGAGACCCAAAGCATAAGAGACTCTTAAAAACAGAACAAACTGAGGGTTGATGGGGGGTGGGAGATGGGTATTGAGGAGGTCACCTTTTGGCATGAGCACTGGGTGTTATATGGAAACCAATTTGACAATAAACTTCATATATTGAAAATAAAATAAAATAAAAAAATACCTCTTAATATTCTACAATATGCTCATAAAAACGCAGTTTAGAGAACTTCAGGGCCAACTGTAGATATTTAAAAGAAAATTTTTTCACATAAGGTCCTTTCCAATGTTGATGTTCTTTGATTCTAAGCATCAGTAAGGTAATGATCTGGGATAATAATCTTTAGGAAATTATTACTGTATCCTCACATTTATCCCCACAGAGACAACAGGTGATTAAATATCATTTCTCCCTCTTCCACTATTGGACTTTTATGTGAAATCACCAAAGTGGGTAAAATTGCATGTTTTATGTCATCCTTCTAGTCACTGATTCATTCATGCATTTGGCACTTATTGAGTACCTGTTATGTGTTGGGCCCTGCCTAGTCCCTTTTCATGAGTGAGAGGGGCCTCTATACCAGGCTCCTGAAGCTGAGCCTCTGGACCTTTCTTGCCTCATCACCTCCTCCTCATGTTCACTTTGAGGTGTATGATTCTAACAGCAATTGCCCTGAAAATGATATTGTTCTGTATGGGAAAGTTCTAATCCTGAGCCTCTGGCAGCATTCTCTGCATTCCTGAAAATGACTGTGACATAACTGAGTCTGACTCCAGGCAAGATGAGGCAGCAGAGAAAAAAGAGAGGAATTCTTGCAAGTGATAGGGACTCAATTTAAAACACAGATGTTTCTGCGATACCATTTGCAGATAGAAACGGTACAAAGGTAACTTAGGAAAAGCACAGAAAAAGAGTATGGGCTCCTATTTAAATGCCATTTAGAAATCATCTTCGTGGTAATCTTCCTGTATTATGAAGCGTCTTTGAAATAAGTACAGGAAAACGAGTAGAGACGGTATCGTGCACAGGCAAAGCATCCAACTTGACTAACTGCGTCACACAGCACCAAAACTCCTTTGAGCCCTAAGATAGGCTGGAATAACACCCTTTGCCAAAGACATCAGATCCTGCAGTGGTCAACATTGACTGGGTTGCAATTTTCATTTGTGGTTTTGATGTGGTTCCATGTTTTTGATATAGAACTATAAATGGCCCCCTGTAGGGTGTGAAAAATTCAAAGACATATTCCAGGCATCTTAATAGAAGTACTAAAAAGCACCAGGGTTTGTTTTCAACTCCTAAAGCATGTGTAAGAGTGTGTGTGAGAGACTACCACCCCCTCATCCCCCATGGATGAGTGAACCAGTCTTTGCTAAGGGCGTGGCAGAAACCAGCACATTTAGCCAGTCAGATTTGGTTGGTGAGTCTCTTCCTTTTCTTCTGCTAAAATGGACATTTAAGTACATGTTCTGCTCTCCTGATTCCACAGTTAACAAAATTTTGGAGGTCCATTGATGCAGTTCTTCCTACAGAAGATATATGGCTTTTCAATATAGAATTTATGTATGATTAAACGCTTCTGTATCTACTGAGTTCAATCCTAGAAACAGTAAGTTTGGGTTGCCTTAGAGCAAATGCCAGATGGGATCATAAGTGAGCCTTGTGTGTGTCCACAAGCATTTTCCTGGTGTCCTCGTGGCTATAATTTCTGAGAAACCAATGCATTTCCCATGCTATAGTGCTATAGTGACAAAAGGTGAAACGCTGAAAGATCTATACCTCCAGAGGCTCATGCAAGGCAAGGGGCCTTAGAGATAGTCTACTGTAGTGCTTTTAAAACTGTGTTCCATAGAACCTTCAGTTCTGGGTATTTGCTGTAATTCTTTCATTCAGAAGTGACACAAACACAATTCAAATTGGAAAAATCAAGGGTTAATATTAGCAACAGACATGCCTGGATTCAGATGCTCAAATAATGTTATCAACATTATTTGCTTTTCTCATTCTTGTCTCTTAGTTTCATCTTCCCTCTGTTTTACAGCTTCATTCTCAGACTCCTCTCAAGCAACAAAGATGGCTAGCAAGAGCTTTAGGCTTTTATTCTATTGGCTGAGCAACCCCAGAACAAAGACGATCTTCCTTCCTGATATTTTCAGTAAGAAGTCTTACAATTGGGTCTCATTGACCCTGAATGGGTCATGTGCTCCTTTTCAAACCAATCTTGGTGACTCTTCTTGGGAAGGTCTGGGTCACGTTGCCATCTTTAAAACACTGGGGTCAGTTCTGTGTGAAGCAAATGGACTGGGAGAGTGGTGGTGAAGGGGAAGAGGTTGAGGTTCTTCAGAAAAGGGATAGACTCTAGAAGAGATTCTAGAAGATTAAAAATATCAAAAGAGATGGCAGCCAGGTCGGGGGCGGGGGGGAGAGGAGAGAAAAGTGGGGAGGTCTCCAGTCCTCTTATACCTGCTTCAGAAAGAGCATTTCTATTTTTTTTCCTTCTCCACCAGCTTTATTGAAATATAATTGGCATATAACATTGTGTAAATTAAAAGTGTACCATATGTTGATTTACTTACATATTGTAAATGATTACCACCACAGTTTTAGCCAACACCTCTACCACATCACATAAATACCATTTGTGTGTGTGTGTGTGTTAAGAACATTTAAGATCTATTCTCTTAGCCATTTTCAAGTATATAGTACAGTATTATTAACTATAATCACCATGCATTAGATGCATTAGATCCCCAGAACTTATTTATCTTGTAACTGGAAGTTTGTATTCTTTGACCGTCTCCCCAGTTCCCCCACTGACCCTTCTCTCCTCCTCAGCCCCTGGTAACCACCATTCTAGTCTCAGTTTCTATTAGTTTGTTTTTTTCAGATTCCACATATAAATGATATCATTCAGTATTTATCTTTCTCTGTCTGACTTACTTTACTTAGCATGCTGCTTTCAAGGTTCATCCATGTTGTCAAAAAAGGCAGCATTTCCTTCTTTCTTATCGTTGAATAAAAGTCCACTGTATATGCATACAACATCTTATTTATCCATTTATCTGTTGACATATACTTAGGTTATTTCCATATCTTGGGTATTCGAATAGTGCTGCAATTAACATGGGAATGCAGCTATCTCTTCAAGAGCTTGTCTTCATTTCCATTGGATATATACCCAAAAGTGGGATTGTTGGATCATATGGTAGTATTGCTTTTGAGGTTTTTTTTTTTTACGAGAGAGAGAGAGAGAGAGAGAGAGAGAGAGAGAATATCTTAAGCAGGCTCCATGCTCAGCACAGAGCCCAACATGGGGCTTGATCCGACAACCCTGGGGGATCATGACCTGAGCGAAAATCAAGAGTCAGATGCTTAACCAACTGAGCCATCCAGGTGCCCCTACTTTTGAGTTTTTGAGGAATCTCCATACTGTTTCCTATAGTGGCTGTATTGATTTACATTACTACCAATAGTGCACCAGGGTTCCCTCTTCTCCACACCTGTCTTCTTCCCGCCCCAAATGTGTTTTACATACTGGGATTCTGCATTAGATATAATTTGAATAAAATGATTTGTAATTTTCTGCTAAGCCAGAATGTTTAGAAACCATAACTTAGTGAAATGTTCTCAGCTTATGAACCGTCTCAGAGATGTTGCTGTATTTCTTCTCACAGTCACAGTTAGTTGGTGGGAAAACTTTGATGCCATTATGTTAGATATATTTAGCCAACCAACATATTTTGAAGACCTATTGTGTGTAGGGTCTTGCTCAAGGCACTGCATAGAAATACAAAAATGAATATCTCATAGAGTTTATAATAATTTAGGGAAGATATGACAAAGAGAATTCACAGGGAAAAATGTGTGGCAGTCTGTATTTTCCAAAAATGTCTACAGCAATAATTCAGGTCCCACATTCTCTTCCAGAATTTTGCCACATCTCATCAAGGGGTAGAGTCTCTTCCCCAATCCCTGAATCTGGGCAAGCTTGTGAGGCTCCAACAAATTGAAAGCGGCAGGTTGAAGCTAGGTTAGAAAAGGCAATACAGTTCACACCTGGCTTTCTCTCACAGGATGTTCAGCTTTGGAAACCAGCCACCTTTCTGTGAGAAAACCTGAACCATCTCACACAGAGAGACCACATGGAGAGGCCATGTGGAAAGGAACTGAACCTCAAGCTGAGTGCCAGCATCAACTGCCAGACACGTGAGTGAATGAACCTTCAGATGAATCCAACCCCTGGCTTCAAGTCTTTTATCTACAGCCTAATATGCTGTGAAACAGAGAGAAGCCATCCCTGCTGTATCCCATCCAAATTCCTGACCCATAGAGTCTGTGAGTGAGATAAATGGTTGTTTTATGCCAGTGAAAGTGGAACAGAGTAATTCTGTCTGGATCTTTATAGAAATATAATGAAGTGTAGGAGCGATTGTTGTGAACTGGTCAGAGTGGTTTTCTCCCACCCCCTTCCTCATGTAACAAACCAATCTCCTTGGTCTCACTGAGCATAATACTCCATTCCCTTGAACTTTGAGATTAAGGCAGGGGTTAAGCATATGACCCAAATAGGGGCAATCAGGGACCTTTCTGGGTTGATAAATGGATAATGATAGAGACAGGTATCTCATATTCCTGGAGTTATTGGGCTGGGAGAGAGGTGTAGAATAAACTATACAGGCAGAATGAAGATTCTAGCTGCATTAAGTCCCTATTAAGCCCTGGTTCCTATGGCAATCCCTTTGAACATGTAGACCATGCCAGTATTTTTCCCAAATGTTCAAACCAATAATTTTCCTTTTCTTGTTTGTTGGATTTCTATCCCTTCCCTCCAAGAATTCTGCCTAATTTAAAAGGCTTTATGGAGGATATAGCATTGGAATTTTGTCTTGACATTCTGAAATGGGGAAAGGGCTTTAGAAGGGGAGGCAATGTCCGTGGAGAAAGGAGAACAGCAGCTAAAAGTACTGACTCTTCAGTCACCAGGTCATGTGTCCAAATACAGCCCTACCCCCTTACCCATTTGGAGAACTTGGACTTTACCTAGTCAAGCGCAGAATTCTCACTTGTGAAATAAAGTAATACCTAAGGCATGGAATTATTGTTAGGATTAAGTGTCACCCATAACCAATATTGGCTCCGTGCCTGGTGCATGTTAAGGTTTAGTTGTGGCCACTGTGCCAGAGTGGCATGGAGTGTGGATGAGGATCAGCTCATGGCAGGAGTTTGGCTGAGATAAAGCTGGAGCAAGGGGCTGGAGCTAGTCTGTGTTAGGTGGGCAAGCAGGAGCAATGGACATTTTACTAACAGAAATGATTAGAGATGTGAATACATGCACCGCCCACATAGAAATCACATTTTGATAACAGGAATTCCCTCAATATAGCATTAGCAGTATAGCTTCATGAGTATACATAATATATTTGGATGCAATTGTAAGATTGGTTCCCAAAGCCTGTAGACCTAGATGTCAGATGTTCCTCATTCTCTGCACCTACAAGGACAGTCTGCTTTCATTCCCTAAAGATTTTGACCTGAATGCATGTATTGGGTTTTTTTTTTTAAATTACCACAAAGAATGGATTCATACACTATCAATGATGAGCAAATGTAGACTTTATTATAGATTTATGTTGTGGACACTATCAATGTTGTATCAGATCTCCTCAGTTCCTCTTTTACAATTTTGTGCTCTACCTTCCCTAACCCTTTAGGGCTTCTTGCATGCAACACCTTGTGCAATTCTTCCTCAGTGGACACTGTCTCCAGAAGTGCTTGGGAATTTATCCCTTCCTCTACCCAACCCTTAACCAATGACTGACAGGTGCAGGAATGTGAGAGCCCAGCTCCCTTACAACCACTGGGGACAACACTGAGCTGTACTTACACTCCAGAGTTCCCCTGTGGAGTCAGGCTGCTGGATTTTGCCTGGATCATATTTTACCTGGACTTTTCCCTCTTCCCTGTCTCATTTTCTCTGTTCCCTTCTTCATCTCCCTTGGGAGCACCTCCTTAATAAGCCCCTTGCACAGGAATCCTAGCCTCAGGGTCTGCTTCTGGGAAACTGATTTCTAGGGTAAATGGAGGGAGGAGTTTATCATGTACATGCCATAGCAAGTAACTTCAAAATCCCCCTAAGACACCTCACCTCTCCTGCTCTGCTAAGAAGTACATTTTTCATTCTTTCCTTTCTTGCTTAGGAAGCTTGGCTTTCTTGGTTCACACCTCTCTCCCTGAACCCTCCACCCCCAGTTTCAAATTCTCACCTCTTTATTTTGTAGAGCAATTCTACCCCAACAATCAACCAAAGTTCTTTACGAAACCACCAGGGTGTAACAATATTAGAACCCTGAGATCAGCAAAACCCTCTCTCCTTAGAAAGCAATTTACAGAACATCTTTTATCATTAGAACATGCCTCTTGGGGTCTCAACCTTTCCTCCAAGTGACTTACTAACATATCAAATCCTATGCTCCCCCTGAGAGGAACTATTATTATCAGCTGGGCTAATAACATTTTGCCCACTGGTGTTATGTATCTATCTGTGGTGTGTGTGTGTGTGTGGGTGTGTGTGTGTGTCTCAACAGAACTGTATAAGCATTGCCTTACTAGTCTGGGACAAATATTTCCAAGCATTTGATTTCTCCACACTAATATATATATATATATATATATATATATATATATATATATATATATACACATATATATATACACACATATATATGGATGATCGGAGAGGCAAGTAAACAAGCCTTTTGTGGGGAGGATGGGGGAGAAAAGCTTTATGAGCAGCAAAATGTGGACTGGACAGAAGGGGCTGGCATGCAATTTCCAAAAGTTCTTTTGTCCCCAGACACTGAAGTTTGGATGTGCATGGCTTCCGTTACTATGCAGGCCTGTTTGTTTTCACTGCCCCAGAAGTTCTGCCCAAGCAACTTGATCTACACCTACTGCAGCATGTTTCTAAGACCTTTCACAGGAAGCTGCTGGCTGCTGGTGCAAACTAATGAGTCTTTTCCAACACAAAGCCTCCAGTTGAGATTATGAAGTAATTTATTAGGCTTCTACTGCAGTGAGCACACACAGTTCCTGCTCGGAATGGACTAATTAAAAACTTCCCTACCATGTACAATTTCAATTGTGTTGAAAAAAAAAAAGAACAATACCTCTGGTAATTTTTCAAGGAAAGGAAATGATAATATTTTTTAAAGAAAATTATGGAAGCCTTGCATTGCTTAAGTAGACAAAACTGGCATCTGTGGGTGTTGGTGTGTAACTCAGAGCATGATTGTCTTTATGCAGAATAGATCCAGTTTCCCACCTTTAACTCTGCTGTGATGTTTTCCCTGAGTTCAACTGATACAAAGGTAAGAGTCAATATTATTAATTGTAGGGAGGAACTGGGTTTCAAGGTAATTTAATTGGGGGTGATACTCAGGAACCCTGGTAGCCCTAGTCGCTCCAAGTTCAGAAGTCTCTCTCTTTTAATAGCCAAATATCCATCATCTGAGTCCCTAATATTCTACCAGGTAAGCATCTCCAGGGTGCGATAGGAATTTCTCAGGAACACTGAAACATTTTGTAATTTACCCTGGTTGTTGCTTGTTACCTTGGACTGACATCTGACCTTGAACTGTGGCCACTTTCTGTGTCAAAACTCAGACTGTTATAAACTATCTGTGTACTGTTTTACTCCAACAAAAACATTAAATAAAAATTTCACCAAGCTTCAAGCATGCCTATTCAAATTTGCCCAGTGAGCAACACTGGAACCCCTAAGAGCCTAATGCAGCCCATTCCAAACCTGTTTCGAACCATACCTGTGTCTCAATAATTCTAAACCAGAAAAGTAGCCAGTCTGAAGAGAGACTGTACAATCCACTTTTGAACTAATCAGGAATTTGAAAAAACTTCCCTGTCTCCATATTGTACCTGTCCCTTTCACTTTCAGCTTGCAGGAGACTCACTGACTTTTCTTAAGGAATGTGATTCTTCTTTACCTGGTGGGTAATACACTCTGTCTCTATTTTAGACTATTTTGGAGGTATTTGTGTTTATTCTATGACAGTAGACATTGGCCACTATATTAATTCCCCCAGAGTTCAGTTATAATGGGGCTGTGACATTTCACAAAACTTTATAGGAGACTAGGGGTGATAGAATGATGCAGGGAGTTAGGGATGCCTTAACAATGGATAGATACCACAGGAAAAAAACAACAACTGGACACCATAGGCGTCTTTTATCAAGTCCTTTGGCCATGCTCTCCTACAGGGATCCCTTCCTGGTTATCTCTGCCCTTACAACCAGCCTGTGCCCGTGCTGCTAAGCCAGTTTGCATCCCTACAAAATGAGTGCTCTTGCCGAGTTCCTGCCTATATGATCCAGATCCCTACTCCACTGACTCAGGGAAACACTCCATTTCATCCTCACTCGCAGTTTATGGCCAGTATCTCAGTAGCATGATAATCTGGGGAATGCCTCTTCATAAGACTACCACTTATTATTTTCATGTAGAACAGGCCAGATCCACATTGTCTCTGGAAGCTCTCCCATTGCAATTGAGGACCACAGCTCACTTTTGCATAAAGGATCATTAAAGTTTTCCAGAAATAAAGGAATAGTGTGCCCTCATGGATAAATCTAAACTTTCATCTTTAAAGGATGAGAAACATTGCTGATGGTTTAAAAAAACAAAAACCCATACTTCTCTCTCCGTCCCTCCCCTTTGGAGTCTACTTGAGAGCATCTCCTTTATACTTACAAAGAGGCATTTGCTTCTAGTGTTTGCCAGGCTCAGTACCCAGAACCAAGCAGGCAGGGAGAACTAAGGCACAATCCCTGCTCTCAAGAAGCTCATGGCTTACTAGAGGATTTACAGTGACAATGGTGGGATAAGAATAGACACTGCAGGTGTATGATGCAGAGACAAAAAGGAGAGGAGAGTCAGGAAAGGATTCAGGGAAAGGTGGCACACCATGGATTTTAAATCACAAACAAGAATTTACCAGATGGATGAAGTGGAAGAAGAATCAGGCAGAGGAAACAAGAGCAAAGATATAGTGGCAAGAGCTAATATGCAATATGGAGATGAATAAAGATGGATGAATCCAAAACAGAGATTAAATGCAGGGAGAATGGAGAAAATGCAAGGTTAGATCCCTCCTGGATGTTACTCCTTAAGGGATGAGGAAACTTGGAAGTACTTGGTGGGGGAGACAGGTGGAGGCTGACATGATCAGATTGGTGTATTAGAAAAATCATGCAGAGTTTTTTTAACCAGAGGCCAAGATACCAGTCAGAGAAATAGTGTGGGTGAGGGTTGCTGGGACCTCAGTGGCGACTGTGGGAATGAAAGGGAAAAAGAGTTGTGAGGACTCTTTGGTAGTTCAAACGTAGGAGACGTTGTCTGATTTAATGTGGAAGGTGAAGGAAAAGGAGTCCAGTTGGACAATGATGTTTCTGAGGGACCAATGCTGGTGCCACCTGCTGAGACTGGAAGTACATGGAGGAGAACTGGTTTGTTGGTAAGGGAAGTGAGGGGGAAGTGAGGAGAGGTCAGCAGTTGTCAAATGTTGAATTCTGGTTTGGGGACATCATGAATCTGATTTCTTGCCAGACTTCTGAAAATGATTGGCTAGTAGTTGGATATTCAGGTCTGAAATTCAGCATTGGTACATGGACTGATGGTGTAGACTTTAAGTGATCATTATGATCATGAAAGGACATTTTACACTCCAAGGAGAAGTATAGAGTGAATAAAGAAGGGAGAAAGAGTTGACTATAGGATCCTGAGATATGTCACCTTATTTTTATAATTTTTATGAAGCTTCTGCCTCTACATTTATTTGGAATATTTGGTAACTAACATAATAGAAAGGTAATTCATCTGGAAACAAGACAAGTAGAATCAACTTGAGATACCAAGCAAGCACATATTGGTGTTCAGTAAATATTTTTTCTGAATGCATGAGGGCGAATATTCATTTTGCTCAGCCTTTTGGTAAGCACCATGAGAGCCAGGCAATAACTCTGCTTTAATTTGCATGAGGGTGAGTAGGCACAAATACATGTTGATGATGGTGGTGCTGCAGCAGAGGTTTGAAAAGAAGAGCAGCACATAGTCTAACCACGGTAATAAGAATGGGGATAACACCACCTAGAAGGTTATAGATCTCTTTGGAGGAATGTTTCCTCCCATGAGCCCTTGCAACTAGGCAACAATGAAGCCACTTTATTCTGAATAGCAGAAAAAATGACCTTGGTGATGTGACGGAAGGGACAATGGTGGCAGTAACGTATTTACTTGTTTCTTGGTGAGAACAAAGAGAATAAGGCACAGTTACTCTCTGAGCCTCTTGACAAAGACTAAGACCCACTTTTCCACATTTCTATGCATTGATTCCAACAATCTCTAATGTCCCTGGGGTCCCCCAGAAATATCCATTTTTGTAATTTCACCAAAGCAGCAACCTAGAATTCGTGTCAAATCCTATAGTACAAAATAGAAGAATGTTTCCACTCATAGGGACTTGATGTGATGAAAGTATGCAATGGCCAGGTATCTCGGCTCCAGTGGCTTCAAAGATCAAAGATTGGGAAAGGTCCTTACGATGGAATTTCCAGGTAAACTGCGAGTTTTCCAGCCTCTGTAATATCTGATCTGGCACCCCACAATCTCATAGCATTTCTTATTTAAAATGGCTTCACTGCTGGAAGCTGGTAATGCCAAACATCTTTTCTATCTCAGAGCCCAGCTAACGGACAGAGATGACCCTTTACAAAGAGAGCTGTCTCGACTGGTATTTCTTCAGACAAAGGAGTGACACAGAGAGGTCACAATTGCTTTCTAAAACTTGCTACCACTTTCCCTGGCAATTCTAGGGGGACGTGTAAAGTCATTTTAACCTTTGTGTGTTTGTGGGCCTCTAGTTACCCATGAGATAGCCAGAAGCATAATAGTACATGTCATACCTGCCAGAAGTCCTGTGGATAAGGGTTACCAAACACCCTGTAGGTGCTCTGGCCCATGGAGTTTTAGGTTTAGACTCAACTTTTGGTTGGACAAACCTTAGAGATCACCTAGTGCGACTGCTGAGGCCAGTAGTTACCAAGTGATTACTTGCTTGGATAAAAGTATTACATTATCAATAAAGAATGCAAGTTTGTTAAAGATGTCCTTTTTGCCTTTGTTAATTAGAACAGACTAAAAAATTATCCCATAATAATGTCTCTCACACTTACGTTCTGATAGGCTTTTTGGATAGGGGAGAAGAGGTACTATTATTCTAGTAGAAACTGAGCATAACTTAAAACCCACATGCTCTATGTAGTCTCTGTTAGCAGTGTGTGGAGCACTAAAACTTTATCCATTTTGTGTTTCTTGAGTACATTTAAGAGGCTAAACTTCAAACCCACTTCATCACCTCAGGGTGTGGTTGGATGCCTCCAGCAGTGGAGAACTTACTACCTTACCAGATGACTCACTTTGCTGTTAGACATCTCCCATTGCTCATGTGTTTTCTGTTCCTCTATCAGACCTGGTTCTGCCTATTGGGCTGTATAAGGTGATTCCAAGTCTATTCCTGGGTGATTGTCTTCAGTATCTCAGGAGGCCAATTTTCTTGTCACATTTTGAGTGTTTCCCAGGTGTAACTTTGCCTATTCCTGAAGGTGTTCTCTGTGTGAAGAGCTGGCTTCAAATTCCCACCTATCCTGTTTGCTCCATCAAAGTGCAGATCAATTTGGCAATGTCTTTTTTAGTGGGTACCGTTCAGAATTGAACACTCTACTTCCCACAAGCCCATAATTTCTTATCTTAAGTAAAAGGAAGATAATACTGTCTTTCCTAAGAAACTGCTTGAATCCTGATGATAAAAATGTGTTAATTCTATGGTTTTAGTATCTGAAGCAGAGGAGCATTAATGGGAAACCAAGACCTACCACCTCCAATCCTTTCCACTCACCTTCCTGGAGCACATTCTTTGCCCATCCTTTTCCTGCCATCCTTACTCATCCCTTGTCCTCTAGACCAGAACCGCTGGCCTACAGGGTTAGACTAGAGAATTTTTAAGGGGTGTTCAATAAAAAGCTCAGTCTATCTCTGAAGCCAACTGTTAGAGTTTCCATTTAGGAACTTTGAGAAAGATGAAACTCCTGATAATAAATAAGGTTCACTTCGGTAACATTCAGTTTTTCTCAAGCGAGAGAGGTGCTGCCCCCTAAGGGGACCTTTGAAAATGTGTGTGAGCAGTTTTAGTTGTCATAGTGATGGGAGGCAGCTGTCACTGGTATTAGAGCCATGGATGTGAAATGTTTTATGATGCTTGTGAATGTTTTGTAATGTCTCACCCAAAGAAGTATTGTCACATCTCACATTCCAACAAACACAAATGGAGGGGACACAGAACTAAGCCAAAAGACCAGATCCCAGTCCTGTTCTTGCTTTTACTAGTCTCACCTCTCTCATTTGTAAAATGCGTGAAAACACAAAGCTGTTGTTAGGACTAAGTCTCAAGCATTTGATCAGACTGTTGTTAATGACACTTGACTACTCAAGATTTATTCTCCTTTCAGCCCATTGTTTGGGCCTGACCCCACACCTGCTTAGAGGAGGGACATGTGACCTAGGGTTGTCAGTTAGCTAATTCTGTTCCATGGCTCAGAGATTGGCTCCTGAGAGGGTACATGATCATGACTCAGGCCAAGGATAATCAGGCCATGATTTTCATTAGCACCTGTGGGAGAAGAGAAGCTCTATTGTTAGGTCAAATCAGGTCTTGGAAGATTTGAGCCAGAGATTGTGAGTAGCTACCATGATGGAGCCTGAGAGTGATGCCAGCCCAGCCTAAGGCAAAGCCAACAGATTGAGAGAAGGGACTGGTATACATTATTCCAGCCCCTGGATAAAGATATCCCTGGGGATTTTCATTATGTGAGAAGTATAATTCCTTTGTTAGTTCAGCCAGATTGAGTCACTTACAACAGAAATAATCCTGATTTACCCAGCTCTTGTCTTTATCTGCCTTAAATTACAGTTATAAGTTATCTCCCCATGTGACTCCAAGCTCCTTAAAGGTAGTTATCTTTGAACCCTCCCAAGTAGCCAAATAGTAGATGTTAGTGTAGTATAAAGAAGCATCCCTGAAATATTTGACACATGAGTAAAATGAAATAAAATGATACATATGAAAGGGTTTTGTTGACTCTCAACTATTTTACAAATAAACAGCATTTTACATATATCAGAGTTCTCATTAATATTTCCTTCTAAAATATTTGTCTAGTGAGACATTCTAAGAAGTAAGATTAGTATGTAAGCAAAGGCATTGCTCACCCAGTTTGGTTTTCACATTTGTCTCCATTTCAGCTTTGTACCAAAAACAATCTGTCCTTACTATTGTGTCCCTAATAGTTTCCTGCATTAGAGTGAGTGTCTCCAGTGCAAAGACCATTTCTGTTTTATCTCTGTGTCCTCAGTACACATGGGAGATACTCAATTGCTGGGCTCCTCTCCTTTGCCAGCCCTTTCCAAAGCACCCTCTTACTGCTGTCGGCCTTGAAGGTGGCTGGGTTGTCAGAAAAGTGTATTCCTGTGACCCAATGGGCATCCTTGGGGACTTGTAGTGTATCTTTAACATTCATTGATTTAAAAAGCATTCATCGAGCACTTAACCATGTGCGGGGCATTGTCTTTGAGGATTCATGCCCTTGTGGCATTCACAAGTAAGTACATAGACAAGTATAATGCAGTCTGATAACCACTAGGATGGGGGAAATACAGGGTGTTATGGGAGTAAACAAGAAGTTGCTAGGCTGGAGTGAATCAGGGAAATCTTCCTGGAAGAAGCGGCATTGAAGCTGAGGTCTAAAGGGTAAGTAGGAATTAGTCAGGCAATGGGTGAGGAAGAGAGCCTCCCAGTCAAAGGGAATGGCAAAGACCAGTAGGTCGGTAGAATCGGGGAGCAGATGAGTTTAGGGAGCTAAGCATGGGTTAGCTGCAGACTAGCTGCAATGGGTTTGTAGATGTGGTGCCACTACTCTTTCCTTGGGTCAGGTCTCCTTTCCAACTCAGCCAGGCAATGCTCTGTTTTGCCTTAGTCAGTGGTTTTCTTAGTTAAGCCTATTAACTTCAACTAATGTCAGGATGCCAGGAAGTTGTGCCCAGCTCTACTGGGCTGAGGGCCTGGCTGGAGTCCATCCTTTCATCCTTTTCAAAATTCACTGATTAACTTCTCTGGAAGAATTCAAGCCTCAACAGAGCATAGGCTGGCCTACCTAGCTTAAAATCAGATCCTTGATGATTGCAACCACCTCAAAGATGATTCTGTGTGTGTTTGAAAAAAAAGATCCCTAGGATTTAGGGGCAGGAAAGTCTGGGTATGAGAGAGATGGAGACAAGAAGTGATGTGTGTGTGTGCCTGTTGGGGGAGTTTGGGGAAGATAGGGGTTGTCACTGGCTCATTCATTGAGTGTAGATTCTTGTTTCCTGACTGGACACCTTTGGAAGCCTCTTGAGAACGTCACTCAGGTGGGTAGGGTCTTGACAACAAATGGCCTTATCTGATTTATATTCCTTTAGTGATGGATATTGAAATTGAATCTCCCTACAAAATGGAGTCACTACTCTTTGCTCTTTAATGACAAGCCATTCCCCCATCTTTTCCTTGAGGGTGCCTTTCCTAAATTCTGTCTGGGCTTATGACTCTGCTTTTAAATCTTTGGGAATCTTCCTCCTGGTTGGGGCATATGGTAAGAGTCCTTGGGGTTTGGGAGGCAGAAGCAGAAGTAGCTTGCCACAAGTAAGAATTTTCCTAAAGTTTCATGTTTTATCTTTGCATTTTGTGCAAATCTGTATTCCCCCTCCATCATAAATGCATGTTTGCTTTAATGAAAATGGCCTTTTAAATTATTTACCATTGAATAAAACTGGAACTTCAGAGGATGTGTTGTGTTTATGTGGATTCTTTTGACTGTAGGCACACTGTCTTGTATACAGTCTCCACTTTGAGAAACTGGGGCTTATAGGTTACATGGATCTGGGTCACTAGATACGTGACCTTGTACAGATCACTTCACCTTCCCAGGCCTGTTTTTTTCATCCAATGTGTGAGAACAACAAAACCTACACACCAGGGTTAATGTGAGGATTAAATGAAATAAAATGCATGAAGTGGCTGGCCCATAGTAGGTACTCAAGAAATATTAACAGTTCCCCTCTTATTAGGAAGATCACTGTCAGGTTTGCATTTCCAGAATTCTGTGATTCTGACTCAGACCCCGTGGGACATTTGCTACTAGAGGGGTTTTGAGGAGAACTAGTATATGTCACTGCCTGGTGACACAGCTGATGACACTGGCAATTGAGAATAAACTGTATGGAAAGAGATGTGATATGGTTTTAGGGCTTATCATAGTCTGTTGGTTTCCTATTTCTAGGTCTTTCTGAAATGTGAAAATTGGTAATTGGGTGACGCTTACAGCGTCCCATCTACTCTCTGGCCCCCTTGTCATGAGGCAGGTGCATGTGAGTCACTGGCCAAGAAAGAAAGTCAGAGCCTGACAGCTCTCCCCTTCCCAGGCTCACCTTTCAATCCCACTGCTGAAAAAGATTTAGGCCACGGTCACTGCCTAAACTAATGAGTCTGTCTCAGGAAATTTCCTTCTAAATTCTGGAGTGATAAATGGGATGCCCGGATCCCAATTAATAAGGAAATATCACATATGATTCCAATCATTAATGTAAAAACTTAACTATTAAGTTTAATTTTGAATATCCAACCATTTTCAGGAAAAAAAAAAGCACCTTCTAGTCATATGATAGGTATTTCTGTGACTTGCCAGGATCGGAGTCCAGCAGGACCTGGAGTGCAGGTGGATGCATAGGTTAAGGAGGAGTGTGATAAAATCTAGCATGGAAGCACGTACAGGAACATGGGTGAGGGAGTTGTGTTGTGTGGAGGCTTTAGCAAATCTTGGCAGTAGAGATGATAACCAAACTTAAGATTCAGATTCAGGAGACTGGGTGCCTCTCAGGCATGACCGTTTTGTTTTTGTTTTTGTTTTTGTTTTTGTTTTTACAGTGTCTCCAGTGATTCTGATGCACAGCAAGGGTCAAATGTCCTGTCAGACATTTGTGCTTCTGTTTTGAGAATTTGCCTTTCTGGGCTGTGAGCCTATTGATGGTAGGGTCTTGCTCTCTGTGTTCAGCATCATTATTGTAGTCATCTGGAGCCTGACCCCAGGTCCAGAACTGTATCTCCCCCCCGGGGTGCCTCCCATGCTGTAACAGGGACCCCAACACTCCAGAATTTGGAAGAAGTCTGTGTCATGTATTCTAAAAGTTAGAAACTCAATGAATACAAGTATGTGTAGTATTTTACCACCTCTGCCATATCCCCATCCTTCTTCTGAAGGAATGCAGTGTCTCCTTTTCTTTCCAAATGTGTATCTGAATCTCTTTTCAGATGTATATTTTGTCTTTGTTTACTGTTATTTCCCTGGCTACAAAAATATACCCTTGGGTTACTTTTCAAGTGCAATGCATAAGTTTGTTTACTTATGAACACAAGGGCCTCTCTCCCCTGTGAATTCCAAAACAATTTCTAGAAAGGAGAAAAGGCTCAATGTAAACAGGGAACCCAGGAAACACTGGTGTGTGCAGAACTGAGCTGAAGTGAAGCAGGCACCCAGCTTCAGGCTGATACATGCTTCTCCCATTTCTTGCAGCATGTAATTTAAGTAAGTGCAAAAGCCAACATTCAAAAATTTCTGAATCTGTGGTCTTACTTCTACCACCACTGCCCTGCTTCTAACTAGGAACTACATTTGATGAAAGAGTGAATGCAGAAACAAATGAAGTGTGATATAACCCTGAATGGCTACATTCAGACACCTTTCGTCCATGACAGGGAAAGTACTAAACCCACCTTAGAATGGAAGAACCTGGAGTAGGAAGCTGGTGTGGACATCAGATAGCAGCCAGCGGAGGGTGGCTTTTCCTAGCCCTCAGAGGAAAGATGCTGTGGGTGGAGAAAAAAGACCCTGGGCATTCTAGTTGGACGCACTTAGCAGGTTTGCCTCCTCTGAGATGGAAGTTTTGCTCTATGTCAGCTGACAAAGCACCCAAAGGAGGAGGGGGCAAGCATTGTTCTTGAACAGGTGACACACTGGAGCAGGTAGCAGAGTTCTGGGCGGGCTGGAGAGCTGGGTGCCTGAGTCTCTCCTCACCGGTGAAGCTCAGGGAGATTGCTGTCCCTTCTTGGGGTACATGAGTACAGCTGAAGCAGCCCAGCAGGACCCCGGTTTCTATATGCCACCTACAGCATGTGCATGTCTGTGTGTGCTGTGTAGTCTAAGCCTCTTTTTTTGGTTGTTTTTAAGCCTGTGCTATGATTTAGGACAAAGAGGAGACCAGAGGAGCTGGGCCTCACTGCAGAAGGCTGGCTGTATGCACACAATTACCTGGGAGAATCTTTGCCAGTCCAGGAGCTAATCTTCACCCAAGGATGGATGCTTCCTCAGGGAGAGACTCTCACTATCCCAGCTAACAGAAGCTATAAACAAGCCTTGAATACCCTTTGATTAATCACAGTAAAAACTGTAATAGAGTAGGATACTCCTGGAGAGACTAAAGTTGTGTTGTTTTTGTAAGTCCCTCTGCCCTGCCCAGAATTGTGAGATAGTCACTCTGGAATCATAGCATCACTGTGTGGATGCCGTGACTCCTGAGACTTACAAAGTCTTGACTAGAACTCATGGTGCATGTTCTGTGGAGGTGGAGATGGCCTGGTGCTATCCCGAGAGGAAACTGCCAAGTGGTGCCTTGTGGTGCTTTCTGGGGAGTGAGGTCCCACAGAGAGATGAGGGGCTGCTACATAGCTTCTTTCCTGTGCACAGGATTGGTTTCTATCAGAGGAAGTGTGAGTAGCCACTAAATGAGTTTAGTCTATGAAGGTGAATCCATGTTTAAACAAGGGCTGCCCTAACAGTTATGTGTCCTTCCTCACCACCATAACCTGAGAATAATTCCTTATTTCCAAAGTAAACAATGGATCCCCATTAGTGTCTTTACCTTGGTTTTCATTAATAACTCCTTTTCACTTCCAAGAAGACCTCCCCCAAAGCCATTGTCAAGGGTGAAACTGTGATAGTGTCCCCTGGATGGGAGCAGGAGTCCCAGATGGCAGCTAGGACCCACCAAAGGAGTCTTCTGACTCCTCAGGAGTGTCTCTTCTAGGAGAAGCCCTGGGGCAGCCAAGATTGAAGGAGCCAGCACTGCCTTGACTGGAGCCCGGGGGGGGGGGGGGGGGTGGAGAGAAGGACCAGGTGTTTCCAGCAGCCTATTGCCAAGTGTGCAGAAACGGACTCCCCGTTGTGTCTCTCCCGTTCCAGTGACTGAAGGGTCTCATTAGTCTATGCACACTAATAGCTTTCTTTAGGGACAATGAGGTCCTTGGGGATGTGGAGGCTGGAGAGAATCTGGAAAAGCTGATGGAGTTTTCCAGGTTTCATGGAGTGCAGCTTGAATTTATCCCTCCCTCCTGGTGCAACTCCAGCTGCCCTCACTGCTTCTTTGTAGTCAGTTGGGTTGTTTGTTTGTTTGTTTGTTTGTTTTTTAGCCCACCCTGAAATCCTTGACAACAGGACATTTTGACTTCATTAATAAGAATGGACCGAGACATAAGTGTATTAAAGGGAGTAAAGTGAATACAGATGGGAGCTAGGAAAGAATCACTTAATGCCTACAAGGAAGCCAACAAAATGTGCTAACTTAAACAGAAAGGGTATGGTCAGCAGTTTCTGGCACTGAAATACATCAAGCTGTCAGGAAGGCACTGAGGCCTCCCACCGGTAAAGCCCTTAGGGCCCCTCTCCATCTCTGGCTCTTTCCCTTTGCACCCCCTTTCCTTTCCACCAGCCCTAGGATGTTTGCAAAGAGCCACCCTTTTAAAAGTGCTACTTCCTTTCCAAGATTCTGCTCCTTTTATTATGGAAGGTGGAGTTCATTGTCTCTGCTTCTTCCACAGAGTCCCCTGGTCCTGGAACACCACTTAAACTGAACAAGAGGATGTTGCTGCACAATTTTGCTCAGGCTTAATTATAAAGCCAAACCTGTCTGTTTATTTTAGCTAGTTTGTCCCTTCTTGGTCACGAGATGTCCCTGGCGGTGAGACATCTGCAGCTGTGCCAGCCACATAGGACAGGTTTCACCCCTGGCATGCTGCTACCTCCCTGGCACAGCTGTTGAGGGAGGGGTGAAGAGTGAGTGAGTGCATGTGTGAGGGTGCTGGTGGTGTTGGGTTCTCAGGGTTAGGGAGCAGGGCTCCCAGAATCTAAAGATCAAATAACAGTCAAATTAGTCAAATTAGTGTGGGGCAACTAGTTCTGGGTCATCCATCTGCTCAGGGTAAGACCCCAGCCAGAGGTGGAAGTATGCCTGGTACACAGGACTATAAACTTGTGGGAAGAATCTGTTCAGGTTTGGAAATAAAGGAGATGGAGGAAGGGCTTTTTTTCTTTAGCAGATACTCACTGAGCATCTACCATGACTCTAGCTATGCAAGAGTACTTTCTGTATCTGCTTTCATTTCATGTCAATCTGGAGAGACACCTTTAATGAGGAGACTGCGGTTCTGAGGCACGAAACTGCTTGCCCAGGATTACACAGTTAAGTAAAAGGGGAGGGCTGGGATTTGAAGCTAGGACCCCTGACCTGAAATCAGGGCTCTATCTACCAGGCTGTTTGCCTTTTTCTTAATTGCAATGGGACCCATATAGTCACTCATTAATTTCATATAAGTAGCATAGACTTACTTTCTCTGTTACCATATTATATCTTGCTTTGTTATTTTTTTTCCTGCCATTTCTAGCAGGCTATCAACACAAGGGACTTCTTTCAGAAAGAAAGTGGCAAAATTTCAGACTGCCTAAGCAGAATTACCAATGTCATCTTGGATGTGGGGCATTGGTTACTCAATTTACAGGGATCTAGAACATACATCCTAGCTGTTTTAACTTTGATAAGTTAGCAAGTATGAATTTTCAGTCCTTGTGTTCTTCATTTTTCTGCAACTTAAGTTATTCTCTATTTCAAGCTCCATTTTACTACCTGGCAGAAAATTTAATCTTGATTACTCTTAGGTAAAACCATTCATTTCAGGCTTATACTTGAGTTAATCCAGGATTTTGTCCTCTCTGATCCCACCCTTAAACTCAGAGTTGGCATCTAAGATCCAGGGGCCTTATGTAGCATCACAGCATCTACAGGGAGAGAATCAGACACCTGGCTATTGGCACCTTTCCACACTGATAGCCACTGAATGTACAAAACTTCCCCTTATGCTCAGGTACTGCTATCCTGCCATGCGGGCATCTATTCAAACACCAAGTTCCTAACTGAACGTCTAGCCATACTTTCCTCTCTACTTCTACTGGGGTGTCCTTGCAGCAGGACTGTATGTCCCTTTAATTTGGCTTTCTCTTTTCCCCAGTGAAACTTTCCCACACTCCTCTGTGGCACAGTGGAACTTTATTGCTCCCACACCTTTCTGATCAGTGGCAAACCCAATGGGGATATTTTAGGTCTTCCCTGTTTCAACACCATCTGCAACCACCTCTGCTCAGCTACTGCTATGCCATGGTAGGTTGTTCTGTGAAGATAGCACTACTAAGTTCAGTTGGGATTCAGAGCAGAGATCTTTTCTCCTCTCAGGTCCTCACTCTTGTTTGGGGGGTCTACTGTTTCTTCATTTATAGGAAGTCTTGGGGGATTAGATCATGTTAAAGTCCAAGGACCCTCTTCAGATGCCATCATCAAACTCTTCGCTTTTGCTTTCCTTCTAATTCTTCCCTCCAACCTCAGACCAGATAAGTTTATTTTTTTAATGTTTATTTGTCTTTGAAAGAGAGAGAGAGAGAAAGAGATTGAGCTGGGGAGGGACAGAGAGAGACGGAGACACAGAATCCAAAGCAGACTCCAGGCTCTGAGCTGTCAGCCCAGAGACTGGCATGGGGCTCAAACTCATGAACTGTGAGATCATGACCTGAGCTGAAGTAAGACGCTTAACCAACTGAGCCACCCACTCGCTCCAACCAGATAAGGTTTTTAATCCTTTCTCAGGCATCAGGGGGATAAAGCTGGTTCTGTAAGTGTTCTTCCCAAGGGATTATTCCCAGTGTCATTTTCCCTTCTTGATAGTGGTGGTCCAGTGAGTGAAAGGGGAAGGAGTCCCAGATTAGAATGAAGTATATTTGTAAGAGATGGCGATTATAATTCAAAAGCTTATCCTGTTCCAGTAAAACAGTTTAAACATATAAGGCAAGAGGGGCACCTGGGTGGCTCAGTTGGTTAAGCATCTGACTTCTGCTCAGGTCACGACCTCATAGTGGATTCAAGCCCCACATCGGGCTGTCTGCTGTCAGCACAGAGCCCACTTCAGATACTCTGTCCCCCTCTCTCTGCTCCTCCCTCGCTCATGCTCTCTCTCAAAAATAAATAAACATTAAAAAAAAAACACATGAGGCAAGAATAGCAAGTAATTGTATAGTACATACTATGTTCTAGACACAAGGTAGTGCCCATATAACTCCTTTATTATGCATCTTATTTATTCCTCAGAGATGATGATAATGATGATGATGATGATGATGATGATGATGATTCTCCTTTTTAGGAATGAAGAAACTGATACAAAAAGAAATTAAATGATTTACCTGAAATCTGTGAGATAGTAATAGGTAGTAACCTTTGGGACTAGGGGTCCCAAATCCAAGCATTCTGTGTTCTCAACTCCTATATGGCTTTACCGCTTACATATATAAGTAATGGTTTAGTGTTCAGCATCCTGGGGATTAGAACAGGAAGAGAAAGACATAGTTTTTGTTGAAAACTTTTGCTTGCTAATTTCTCACTATTCCTCCGCTTTTCAAAACAGGTTGGCACAACCTCAGTTGTGGAGTCTCTTCTCCACCTACATTGGGCTTATAATCACTTGTCCAATCTGGTGAAACATGAAGAATGCCCTCAGATGAACCAGGTAAGGAAAATGTATGTGTGTGTGTGTGTGTGTGTGTGTGTGTGTGTGTGTGTGGGCGGGGAGGTAGGGAGCTCCAGGCAGATAGGCCCTACTCTTGAGATCCATAAGAAGTGTCTATTTTATGAGTATTGTATTCTACACAATATACCAAACACATGTGGTAGCTCAATAATGCAAACTCAAGTTGGCAGTTTTGTTCTTTTTAAAAAATAAATGTTATGAATGAAAACACTTTGTCAAAATCTTCTCTGCACCTATCAGAATCTGTTGGAGGCAAGTGTACGCATGACCGTATGTGACACTTCTCTTGTACAAGTTCCTTTTCTGCTTTCTCTCCAGGCACCCAACAAAATTCTCTTTTCTCCATAATATATGAGATAGTGAAATTGCTGGTGACATTTTGCAATATGGTATGACAACTGGTGAGTTTGGAAAATGATGATGTAATGGAATTAGATAAAACTGCTGAAATTCTTATTTTCCCCCATGGAACTCTGCCAGCCTTTTGTTTTCTGTGATTCTGCAGAAATAACATGAAACAAAATTGGACTTTCTCATCAGTTGGGGAAATTGCAGCTTATGTTTATCTAGTCGTTATGACATGCAAAATATTTTCTCATGGCTTGGAATTAGAAGGGAGTCAGATGAAATTGTGACTATTTGTTGAAGTTCTTGAAATAGCTTTTAAATGGTAGGGAAATGCAAGTGGTAAATAAACAGCCATTAGGAAATCATGTAGAGGGGAGTTCCCAGAAAGTGAAGGATGTGGGGAAATCAGAGTGGGTATTGGTGACAGAGAGATAGGAGCCTACATGGCAATGGTGATAATAAAGTAGTGAAAATGATGCTTTTCCAAATACCAAGTACCGTCCCACATTTTCAAAGATGTGGAGTGATCTGAGTACCAAGAACATTTAATTGTGAGAAACGTTTAACTACAGTGTTCGCCTCATGATACAAGCTCTAGTTCTATAGGTCTTGCTCATACAGCCCAATGGCCAGCACCTCTAAAACCCTTAAAACCTTCATTTTAATGACACCAATTCTCTCTTTATCCAGGCACCCATCTCTGACTCAAACTGCTGGCAAACCAGACCAATTTTTTCTTGTGTCTGTAGGAAATGGGCAGCTTGAACCATCTTGACCTTCTATGTCCCACTTCTCATCCAGTTTCAACTGGGTCTGACTGGAAAGGAAAGCCCACCAGTGCCACAATGCAGCCAGGCCCATGGATGTGGGCATGACAATAGGAGAAGGACCAAATCTTTCAAAGGCTCTTGTCTGAGACACATAGGCCTAGCTGAGGAGCAGTATTCTCTGCTGAGCTGAGAGCTGGGCACCCCAGGGAAATCCATGGCAAGAGTCCTCTAGAAATGGAAGAGGAATAGGTTTGATAGGCTGGGCACTTTGAGTTGGGGGGGGTGGGTACTGGGTAGCAATCTTATATTTATCTGATTACACAAGAAAATCTTTTGGTCATATTCAAATTCATGCCTAATCAGTGCACAGAGATAAACAGGAGGTCTTAAACTGGGATGTATGAAATCTCTGCAATTATACATAAAGTTGTGTATGTGTGCATGTGTGCGTGTGTGTGTGAGTGTATGTAAATATCTTCCAGAAAAGAGAATCCCTCTTTTCTGCTGGCTTCTCAAAGGAATATGTAGCACCTCCTCCACCCCCACTGTCACCAAAGTTAAAAAAACAGTGACTTAAGGAGATTTCAGAATTTTGAGCTGAAATGAATCTTGGATGGTATTTAGTTCATTTTTGCCCCTCTTTTAATTTTTCAGAGATAATAATTTGAGTCTAATTAACATGTGATGTTTCACAAACATTGAAGACTTCTAGGCCTTTCTCTTCCAAAACACCTTCCAGATGGTTCTTGGAAAATGCATCATGATGACCCAGTTCTTGGAAAATGCATCATGATGACCCAGAGTAGGGCTCTGAGTGGTGGAGTGACTATCTATCCATATGTGTCAGAAAGACTGATGAAGGAGTGGCAGACACATTGTTGTCCTCTGATTTATCTTCATTTCTCATTGGAGCACAAAGATGGGGTTTTGTGGTTTAGTACCTCAAGTCCCTCCGTTTCAGAGGGAACTGATGAGCTTTATTCTTACTATAAGAACCTGGCATATTCCCACCAAATGATTTCACTATGGTGATTTTCATGGCTCAATCTTCTCCTGAACATTTACACATTTATTTCTTTTACTTTTCTGCTTAAAGCAGCTCACAGATGCATAATTCAAGATGATTATAGTTGGAAAAAAAAATCTCATCTGTTCAACACAAATATTGAAAAAGGAATCAGCTTGACACTTGGCACCCTTCACTACAGCTGGGTTCACTCTCCCCAAGCCCAATGTTTTCGTGCAGTGAATGGAAGTTATAGATGAAGAGCAGATTGAAAGCTGCAGAATTCTAATTTCCACACAAGATTGATCTAGGGTGAGATGGGAAGCAGGAGAATAGTCAGTTGATTCTTTTAATAGGTAGGTCAGAAATGAGGCCTTCTTTTTAAAAAGTAGAATAGAAATAACTTGGCAACCATTGGCTGTAAGGATGGTCTTTGGAGGGGGGAGATTAAGAATGACTGCCAGGCTTCTGACTTGGCCACTGGGGACACACAGAAGGAAGGGCTTTTGGGAGAAATAAATGAGACCCATTCTGGATATGTTGCCTCTGGATCGAGGTGAGGAATTTAGTGTTCAGTTCAACATGGGAGTCTGAACCTCTAGGCAGGGGGTTGGGCTGGAGATATGGTTTGAGAATCATCAGAATATCTATAGCCTATATACCTACAGGAAATTAGAAAAGAATTTCAAAAATGAAAGCAGACAGTGTTGCCAAATATTTCAGAGAAGTCAAGTATGAAAGAATGAGCTACCCCACTGGCTTTAGCAATGGGAAAGTCACAGATGACTTTAGGATAAGAAGTTCCTGTGGATTTTTGGGACGGAAGCCAAATCATATTTGATGCAGGATAGTATGGACAGCAAAGAAGTGGCAAAGCTGAATGGAGATGACTCCAGAGGCCTGGAGGTGAAGAGAAAAATATATACAGTGATAGCTGGAGAAAGCAGGCAGGATGGTGGGAATTTTATTTATTATTTTTTAGAAGAGACTTGAACATGATTAAGTGATGATATGATGAAACCAGAAGGAAGAAGTTGAAGAAACAGAACAAATGAATCATTGGTAGAACAAATTCCTGGATGGAAATGGGGAAGAGTAAATTCAAGAGAACTGTGGTGAATATTGGCCTTGAAGCACACATCCTCCAAGTCATTAGGGAAGGATGGATATAGGTGCAGATAAACTTGTGAGTGGGGGGTGGACACCTGAGGGACCTCATACTGGTCATTTCAATCTCATCAGTTAAAGAAAGTAGGGCACGGGGCACCCGGGTGGCTCAGTAGGTTAATGTCCAACTTTGCCTCAGGTCATGATCTCATGGTTTATGAATTTGAGCCCTGCATCTGGCCCTCTGCTGTCAGCACAGAGCCTGCTTCGGATCCTCTGTCCCCCTTTCTCCCTGCCCTCCCCCCACTGGCTCGCTCTCTTCTTCTCTCACTCTCTCTCTCTCTCTCTTTCAAAATAAATAAACTTTTAATTTTTTTAATGTTGACTTATTTTTGAGAGAGAGAGGAGAGACAGAGCACAAGTGGGGGAAGGGCAGAGAGAGGGAGACATAGAATCTGAAGTAGGCTCCAGGCTCTGAGCTTGTCAGTACAGAACCCGATGTGGGGCTCGAACTCACAAACCACGAGATCACGATCTGAGCCAAAGTCAGACACTTAACCGACTGAGCCACCCAGGTGCCCCCAAAATAAATAAATAAACTTTTAAAAATTACAAAAAAATAAAGTGGGGGATACTTGAGGTGGGCTAAGGAGCATTAGAAAAGTGGCAAAAGTTTGGATGTACCATGGAGAAGAAGAGAAAAAGGAAACTGACTAGGGAAACAGACAAGTTTGACCAGAAGCACTGGGGACCAGATGAGACTGGAAATCCTAAACCTACAGTAGAACCAATCCACCCAGCCATGTGTATTTCTTTAATGCTTGGCTACCAGTGTGCAGAGCTGGAGAAGTTAAATATGTTTGGGTTAATCCAGGATTGGGGATTATAAAACAGAAATAACAGCAGGGCAAAGGGATGAAGAAGTTGGGTTTTCTAGGTAGAAAGTAGCTGAAGCGATGAACCATGGGATCTGGGCAGGAGAGGGAAAGATGAAGCAGGAAAGGACTGATGTAAAGTGAAAGGCTGAGATAAAATTAAATATGCATGTTGCTGAAGATCTTGTGAAGATCAGAGAATAGATAGAGTCAGAGGAGGGTTGGAAAGATCTGGAAAGACAGGATAGTATGGTCAGAGAATGCTTTCATTAAAAATTGTTTTTCAAAACACTTTACTTCTATTTCCACATTGTAGTGTAAAATTTAAAAGTGCATTACAAATGAAAATACAAATGTCTGGTAAATTATTTATTTCGTATTATCTATGCCTTAGGCTCTCTTCTATGTGATAATCCCATTCTCTTCATTGAAATAAGAAAATGTGAACCAGGTCTAAGAGTATTATTTCTCTAATACTTTAATCATTTTATATGTACAGTGATATTATATTTTTATTTTAAATATAGGATCTTGGGAAAGACGCCAGTGTTTTCTATCTCAGCAGTCACAGCAGCTGTTACAAGCATAATCAAGCCTTTAGTATGTGTGTTTTCTCTGGCTTTGTACTTTCCCCTAAATATAAGTTGATTTTGGAAAAATTTAACCTATAAAGCTCGAGAGGACAGATCACATCAGTAGATCCGACATGACAAGTGACTAATGGCAACAAAGTGGACCCATGGAATGCTGGAGAGGCTGTGCATACCACTGTGACCTAGACTGGAAACTGAGTCCGAAACTCAGTTAGATCTGTATAGGTTAGGTTAGATGAGCATTGCGTGGAAATAAGGCATAGGTGGCCTCCATTCCATCTAAGGCTGCTTCTGCTGTAAATTAGAAGAGATGTTAAGTATCAGGTGTGTGAGTAATTTGAACGTAGTTCAGTAAGAACAAAAATATTTCATTTGTTATGCCTCATTTTGCTCAAGTATGTGTTTAGGAAGTTTGAAGATTGGGTTGAAGATGCAAACAAAAATATGGGTAATGAATTAGAATCCTATTTGCAGAGAAAATTGCCCTAAGACATTTTATTAGTCAGGAGGACTAAAGTGCTTCTCAAGAATCCTATTCAGTTGTCTTGTAACTAAACGGAATAAAGATGGAGTTGACACATATGATGGCCACCAAGGTCTCAGGAAAAATAGCACCCCTCAAAAAAGAGCAAGGATTTATCATTGGGGCTATCCACACAGAAGATTCTAGTTCCTTTGCCAAGTGTATTCCTACAAGATTAAAAATAGGGACAGTGTCTCGTCCATTTTAAATGGACGTAGTTAAATGGCAGGAAGGTCTGTTATCTCCCTTCCTCATCTCCCCTCCTTTGGTGAAGGTTGTGTCTCCTGACATTAATGTCATCTAATTCCCATGCTTTTAGTCCACGCTTATCAAACCACCTGCTAATGGTAATTTGCCTTCCTATGTAGACTTTTCTAAAAAAGAGCAACTCCCTGGCATGCTGACATGAATATTCCAGTTTGCTTAGCAGTTCTGTCTTTCCTTGTAATTAATGACATAACATTCTAGTTTATTTACCAGTCTCTTGTGAGATGGCTAATTAGGGTGAGTTTCTGCCCCTCGTTCTGATGAATTTGGGAAGGAAAATGTGAATTTCACATTTAAAGAAAGCAAGCAGGCCCAGACTCTACAAAAGCACTGCCTCTCAGAGAAGCCCCACATGGCAAACCTCTCTCTGACATCTTTTCTGTTTCAACAAATACCACATATGCCTTCTGCAATCATGCCCTGTTAGCCCTTATTCCAGTTTCTGTGCCTAGAATTCCACTAAGTTGTCTGTAGTTCAGGTAACCTTGATCTTGATGAAGGGCTTTGTTGTGAGGCAACGAGGCTTAAACTTCAGTCTCATCCAGATGCTTGTGAAAATGCTTATTCTAGGCTTCCCCACAGCAGATCTAGGTAGGGTCGGAATGTGCATTTTTAACATGACTGATTCTGATACACAGTCAATAGACCACATCAGGAGAAAGGGCTTTAGACTGGGGGTGCTAACTCGTTTGTGGCTATGGGCACTAACAAGGGATATTTTCTGTTCTTGGGAGCCTTGGGTGCCTCCCCCAACCAGAGTGAACTTTGATGCACCCCGGGGAAGGGGTGTGGGATGAAACAAAGCCAGTGTGGAGTAACAAATGAGAGAAACAAAATGGCAGCAGCCTGGGAAAGAGGCCGGAAGGCTTTCCGTTGCCACTTCCAATGGAAGCTGTTTGACTGCTCATGAATGAGGTGGTTTGTCTGCCAGACAAGTTGGGTCTGTTGCACACTCCCTCAAGCAGAAGCCAATTTCAGGTTTGAAGGGGAAGGGGTGCTTACCTTAGTTTGGCAAAGACTGCTTTGACCAGCCAGGGGCATATACTCCCCAGGCTGCCTCAAATGATGGTGGCAGCATGTTGTGTTCAAAATGTGTATGTGGTTGTAAGACTTCTTTCTCTTGTCCTAGAGGTCAACAATATTGGAATTTCTCATCCGTATTTAGTGCTGGAAATCTTTTATTAACTGGCATATCTTATCTGGAGGATCATAGACTGCTAGACCTACGGCTTAATTCACGGAGTATGGCTGAGCTCCTCCTCCTTTTAAAGATGCAGAGAGGCGCCTGAGTGGCTCAGTCTGTTAAGTGTCTGACTCTTGTTTTGGCTCAGATCATGATCTCACGGTTTTGTGAGTTCGAGCCCCACATCAGGCTCCAAGTTGACAGTGCGGAGCCTGCTTGGGATTCTCTGTCTCCCTCTCTCTGCCCCTCCCCCACTTGTGCTATCTCTGTCTCTCTCAAAATAAATAAATAAACTTAAAAAAAATTTTTTAAAGGGGTGCCTGGGTGGTTCCGTCAGTTGAGCATCCAACTTCAGCTCAGATCGTCTCACGGTTCATGGGTTTGAGCCCCGTGTTGGGCTCTGTGCTGACAGCTCAGAGCCTGGAGCCTGCTTCAGATTCTGTCTCTGTCTCTGTCTCTCTCTCTCTCTCTGCTCCTCCCCCATTCATGCTGGGTTTGTCTGTCTGTCTCTCTCAAAAATAAAAAATAAACATAAAAAATATATAAGAACATTTTTTAAAGATGCAGAAACCAAGGCAGAGGGAGGATGAGCAGTTCACCAAAGTCCAACAGCCTCATAGAAGAGCAGCTGGGACTGGAAGTAGGTCTCTTGACATCAGTGCAGAGCACTGTGCTGCCGGCTCCCAAACCACAGCCTCGAAACAAGTGCCTGCTGAATCAGCACAGACCAGTTAGATATATTGGTTTGATAACTGCTTAAGCATATTTTATCATACAGATAGCAGACACTATTAGCTGCTTTACATTTCGATTTCATCTGTTTAACCCTATATAATTCCTTGCTTCCTTAAGCAACCCATTTTTTTAAAACAGTGATCCTTCTAAGTCAGCATTCCTCCTCAACTAAGTACAATTGCCATCTAGTGGTTCAAAGATAGCAATAAAATTCTCTGCAAAAGCTTTGTATGTAGGCCAAAGGAACCAGAGAATTTTTACAACCTGGAAGAGATCCTTCTGGATCTTCATGTCTGACACTCTCATGTTGCAAGTAAGAAAATGGGCTCTAGAGGGGAAAGCAACTCGCTGGAGGAGGCAGGGGCACCCTTGACCACACTGAGTACATGACATGGGGATTGCCTGGCCCCACCCTCTTGCAGGGTGGATGTGCTCCTGGAGGGCAGGGAAGTGGGTGCACTTGGGGTTCCAGAGTACCTGGCCCAGGGCCTGATGCACAGTAGCGCCTGCTGTATGTGTGTGGTGGGTGAGTGGGTCCTCCGTGACCAGACTCGTGTCACTAGCCTCTTTGTCTTTCTCCATGGTGCCATCAAGCCAAGGCAATTGTTCCCACAAAGGAGGCTTCATCAATGTGGTGTTGGTGGTCGGATTGAGGCCTGCATGAGCTGAGTCAACTGAAGTGTGCCATGCCTTCCAGTTGGCACAGTGTGCTCTCTGCCTCACCTTCGAGCCACATGCTTCTGCACCCTTTCTGGTTGACCATCTCTTGCTCAGGATACTTTTGTGTTCAGAGTAAATTTCCTGACAGGCAGCAAATCTAAGCATCCCCTGCCAGAAGTGAGGTGAGCACTCAGGGCCTCATCCCCTTCTATTTATAACATGTGTTGGTCAGGCAGTCCCAAAAAAGGGTGCTCAGGGCAGAGCGCGGAACCCACTTGACCTCCAAAAGGAGGCCCGTGCAGGATGGCTCCACAGGGGTTGAGAATGGGCAAGCGCTTTAAATGGCTGCAGATGGTGAGGGTGTCAGGGTGGCAGACTGTGGGTGGCAGTTTTCTTTGTATTCCAAATAGGCTGAGGATTTTCTTTTATTCACTGAAACTTTCTGGAGGAAAATGGGGACAAGGAGAGTGGTAGGCATAGGTAGCCCCTGTGGGGAGGGTTTTGTATCCTAGGATCCATGGTGAGCTTCCAAAGGGGGATGAGTTCTGAAGCCCTGGAATTGTACACACAATTTGGTGTCTATGTATGTTTTTTGACAAAAGTTCTCTATCTTTTGTAAGCTACTCAAAGGAGTCTATGATCCAATCATATGAAGGACCACCAGTGTACAGAGCAAATCCATCTCCAAACTCTTTGAAATGAACCATATTTTTGTCTCATTCTAGAAAAGAAGATTCAGCCATAGTTGTTCTTTTCTCTTACCAGTATTCTCATCCATATCTGATGTCATTTTTTAAAGGGTGTGTGTACACCTTTTAAAACAAGTATATGGTAAAAGAAAACAAGTATATAAGTAAAATCCTACTGTCTTTACTGTCTTTTATAATGGGCACATAACTCAGTCCCAAACTGAGATATGCATGAAATATGCATTTCTTTTACTTTTCTAAAATGCAAATTATTTTCTATTTTGCACCCCTATTTGTTCCATGTGGCAGAGACTTAATCTCCGTGTTTGGGATTTTCTGTTTCTCTCTCTGTCCCAGGGGACTGACTGTGTGTCAATTCTGGGGTGCTTACCTAGAACCAAGGCACCTACCTGGGACTGAGATGGGTGTAATGGGAGATATCTGTCTTTTATGTCACTTGCATACAAAGTCATATGCTGAGATCCATCCTTGATCCCATTGAGTCTTTGGCTGTGGGACCACATGTGTTACCACTGAGCTTTCTATCTTCTGGTCCAGGTCCTGGCAGACCTCCCTGCTATCTTCTTGGTGAGTCCCTGGGGCTGTGTGTGGCTCTGCCTGCCAGAGCTAAGGCTCTGTGGCCTTGCTTCTTTCCAGGACCCTTTGATCTAGGAAAGAGGATGCTTTGGACCTCTCTTTGAGATCCAAATTTACCAGGTCTTCCGATTTGTTTTTCAAGAAGAAGCTGGACATTTTCACTTTTTGTAAACCTTTCTGATTTTAAATGTTGGCAGTTAATTCGTTTTGAAAGAAAGCCACTGAGGATGAAAAAAAAACCCACCACAAAAAACAAACACCTTTCCATGGCCTAGTTTTGCCCCTCGGGCCACCATTTTGCAGCCTCTGCCCTAAAGGCTTAGACTTAAGGAAATCAAAACAGGGAAGACACCATGTTTCTGCTTTCAAATGTGTCACAACTCCCCAAGGCAGTAAGCACAGGATTGCCTACCTACTGGAATAAGAGAGAAGGGCAGAGGGGAGAGATCTGGGGGCAAAGCATTAGTTAACATTTCAAAAGTCTTATCTTTCTACACTTTGATATTGAGCTTATAAAGACAGGTTCTGTGTTTTAAAAAACAAACTTCTTGGGGTGCCTGGGTGGCTCAGTCAGTTAAATGGATGACTTTGGCTCAGGTCATGATCTGATGCTTTGTGAGTTCAAGCCCCGTATCCGCTCTCTGCTGTCAGCACAGATCCTACTTTAGATCCTCTATTTCCTTGTCTCTCTACCCTTCCCCGGCTCGCTCTCTCTCTCTCTCTCTCTCTCTCAAGAATAAAAACATTTAAAAATAAATAAATAAATAATAAACTTCTATATCCAGGGGAAAAAAGGATTAATCTTGTACAATATATTTTCAATAAAGTAATCATGTTCAGTAAATGCTTTCGGTTATAGCAATTATAGAATTTTATATTGGGTTTCCTAGTGATTGTTTAATCCAATTCCTGAGACTGGATTAAATAAATGAGACAACTGAAGCCTACAGAGGTGAGTTTGTTTTGGTCACCTAACAAGTCACTATCAGCCAGACTTACAGACTCTCAGCTCTTTCTTTCTAGTACCTCTTACTGGACAAGCTAAGGACCAGAGGATTGTGTCCTGCTTGAGGTGGGCATAGGGTGTGGCATGGAAATGGAGATGATGCTGGAATGCAGTGCTCAAACTCAAGGAGGGAAGACCCAGGAGGCCATGGCCCCAGGAGAAGTCAAGTCAAAGGGACTAACAACCTATTTTAATTTTCATTAAAATTTGAGAAGTGCTATTTTGGCCTAATAGGTCTCTCCCTTGGCTGTGGTTTAGAGTTGTTTAGAGCCTGAAGAGCTTTAAAATTTAAATTTTAAACTTTAATGGAAGCCTGTGCTCTACCCCTAAAGATTCTGATTTAATGAATCTAGTGGTAGGGTCAAGGTATCTGTAGTTGGAAAGGCTCTCTTGGTGATCTTCATGTACAACAAGGTAGAGATTGACTGCTCCAGCCACACAGAACCACCACCACTTTCCAAACATAATACACCCACCCTCCCTGTGCACTTGCTGTCTCTTAGTCTGCAACAAGACTTATTCTTCAAAATCCAGGTTATAGAACCTCTTTTGGGAAGAGGTCCCTGAAGCTTCCCCCAGCAGAGTTACCTACTCCCCTCTTTGTGTACCCTCCTATAGATAGATCATATAAGTGTAAATATGTATTTTCATGTCTCTTTATCTTACTAGGGAAAGCTAAGCTGTGAGTATTTTTGGAGCAGAGAATCTGGTTTATTTACTTGTTTTAAAACTGCAGAGCCTAGCTTTTGTTGGTTCTCTGTATCTGGTTCTTTCACTCTATTAGTGATTGAATGCCCAAATGAGTTAAGTCAAGGTTTTAGAACCAACCAAGTATCCTTCAGATGTTCTCAGTCCCCCAATCATCCCCACCAGAAAATGATCTCCAACTCTGCCAACTCTTAACTGTCTCAAAGAAAGCAAAAGACAGCAAACAACAAACAGATCACAAACAGATGTGTGCATAATATACATGTCATGGCTATTTCAAGAAGGAATAGTTGGGAACAGATTGTATGATCCATAAGGGCGGGGATTTTTGTTGGTTTTGTTCCTTGCTATATCCCCAATGCCTACAACAGCGCCTAGAATCAAGAAAGGGTTAGATTGAATGAATAGATACTGAATAAGTGGTGATTTTAAGATGGCTTTCTTTTCTCCTCCTCCTTTCCCATTTATCATTCATTCCAGTGACACTGGACTTTGTTTTGAGTGCTGTGACAGAATGCTGTTTTGAATTGCCAAGACAAGGTCACCAGGACCTTTAAGGATGTTCTGGCTTTGGAAATTTGCTGACCCTGACCACAGTATTTGCAGGCAAAGTGTGAATCAATCGCCAGTAATATCTAAGTGCTTCTTAGAGACCTGACAATCTTACAGACTGACTAATTTTAATAGAGTCATAAGACCCTAACTTTATTATTATTCACCCTCACATCAACACACACACACACACACACACACACACACACACACACACACACAGAAGATCCTGAGTTACACTGTGCTGTTTACACTGAGCATCACTTGGGGCTTGGTAAACCGAGACCACATTATGTTCTGTCCTTAAGAACTCAGAAGCCCTTCCTGCCAATGGGCTGAATCAGCCATGAATTTGAGCATCTCTTGATGACTGCTTGTCTTGCTGGAGCTGTGACAGAGAATGACAGAATTTTAGAGCTGGAAAGGATCTTAGAGATCATCTGGTTTAACCCTATGAGTTTGATGAATAAGGAGGCTGAGATCCAGAGACATATCACTTGCTCAAAGTAACACAGCTCATTAGCTGCTGCATAAGAGCATCAGCTGGTGCCCAAACTTTTGGTCCCTGGCATTTTCTGTTTACCTTATTACCGGCTCTAGAATCTACCTTATACTGGGCCTAAATCATTTAATGTAGGAATGGCAAGTCATTCTCTGTTCCTTATGATGAAAAAAGACTATAAAAGAGAGTGGTGATCCTTAAAAATCAACTCCTTTAGGTTAAAAGTGAGGTTAGAATGTGTTGAAATACATTGGTCTCAGCTTGAAAGAACAGATGGCTATTTTTTTTTTTTTTTTGGCTTTCAGCTTAAAGCATTAGTTTCCATTAAATTTTTTCTCAAAACCAAATTCTTTTTTCCAGATTTAGAACTTTACAAAACAGTGTCTTAACCAAGCTGAATTATTCGCTGTCCCACAAATGCACCGTATATTTGTAGCATATCCTCTTCCTCCCTAATCCAATTTTTTGTCCTGGCTGATCTCTATGCAGTCACATCCTACGTGTTCTTCCAAATCTAGTTAAATTTCCTCTCCTCTCTAAATGTCCTCTTGACCATCTGCCTTGCCTGGAATAGTATCTTCTTTTTCCCAACTTCTTTAATTTGTGAGAGTATTTAATAACTACATATTCATTTTATTATATGTTAGGAAAATATATTAGTAGCATATCAGACTCATGACTTCATAGCTATTTTTTTAAAATATCACAATGATATTTTTTTATATCATTAATGGAAGGATGTATTTGTTATTGCTGCAAAATAAACTACTCCAAAACGTAATGGCTTAAAAAAAGAATGACTACTGAGCTCATGATTCTGTGGCTTGGCAATTTGAGCTAGATTAAGTTGGTCAGGTTTTTGGTTTTGCTGGGCTGCATGTGTCTGTGGTAAGCTGCAGGTTTGCTAAGTGGCTAAGTCTTTGGAGATTGGCTGTCTGTCAGCTAGAGCCCCTTCTTTCTTCTTCACGTGGTCCATCATCCCCTATTAGGTTTGCCACCAGGCTTTTCCTATGGCAGAGCCAGGGGTCCAATAGATACAACAGAAGTATGCAAAGCCTCTTGAGGCCATGAAAAACTGGTATGCCATCACTTCTGCTGCATTATATTGGTTTAAGAAAGTCACAAGGCTAGTTCCCCTCTCTCTACGTGGGAGGAGCTACCAAGTCATATTGTATGGACACTGATATGGAGAAGAGCTAGGGAAACTTTGCAATCAATTTATACAAAAGTTGATTTAAATAAAAATGCACTTTGTAGGAGACTATAGTAAAGACCGAAGTTGGTACCTAAGGGGCTGAATGTTTAATCATCTGATGCTTAATCATTTACTGTCTTGTAACAATTCTGGTATGACCATCAGTAGCACCAGCCTGAAATGCAGTTGGAATGAGGTATTTCCTTTGTCTTGATCTCTATGATTTGGATTTCTGGAATTCTAGCCCCATCTAAGGCCTCCCTTCAGATCTCAGGATTGGAGTGTGTTTGAGTAGTGGGAGAGGAGTGTGTTAGGTTATAGGAAGATCCCTAATGGATCTTAGAAGGTTGTCTTCCTCCACAGCCTTCTGGCAGTGGATATCATTGAAGTGGAACCTGCATCACTGTCAATGTATCTGGATACCAATGTTGCTAACTTGCTCTTGCATTGCTAGTTTGGGGCAGGGATTCAACATTTTGATTAAGTATTCTGACTTAGCCCTTATGATACAGCCATGGTGAAGCCAGAAGCATTTTGCTGGGTCATAAATTACAACAATTAAAATTTCAATTTAAGAAAAAATTAGTAATGTGAAAGCGCACATTTTTGTTCTATTCCTGAGCCCTGCCCCAGAGTTGAGACAAGGAGTGGGGGTGACCAAGCCATATTAAGTGGTTGACAATGACCTAAGAGTCTAACCTGGGCATCAGGCTGAAATGTTAAAATTAAATGAGAATATATTGATGATATGGTTCCAATGAACTCAGATTTCCATGAGCAACTGCTTAAATTCTAGAAAAATGAAAAGTGACCCAACCTTGCTGAGGGAGACAATATAATCAAGTTGAACTTCAGAAAAGAACGAAGGAAGCAAGCTAGCAAGGAAGGAAGAAAGGAAGGAATGGAGGGAGGGAGGAAGGAAAAGAGAAGAGAAAAAATTCCTCATAGGGAAGACACTCACCTGTTAAGTACTTTCACAAGGAGTGACTGCAAATCACCTGGCACAGTGAGAGACCACAGCAATAGCAATACTGAGAACGTCCAGCCCATAGTCCCCTCATGACAGTAATGACAGTCAGCCAAAATGCTAAGACTGTTTAATACACCATGGACTAGTTTGCTGGGGCTGCCATGACAAAGTACCACAGACTGGGTGGTTTAGAACAACAGAAACTTACTGTCTCACTGTTCTGGAGGCTCTAAGTCTGAAGTTAAGGTATTGGCAGGGCCACGCTCCCTTTAAAACCTGCGTAAGGATTCCCCCTTGCGTCTTCCAGCTTCTGGTAGTACCAGAAGTTCCTTGTTTACCTGCAAAACTCCCGTCCTCCGCCTTCACATGGCATTCTCCCTGCGTCTCTTCACATTGTCCCCCCTAGCGCATATCTGTCTTACTCGGTGTCCAAACTTCCCATTTCTTGTAAGGACACAAGTCATATTGGATTAAGGCTCACTCTAATGAACTATTTTGACTTCATTACTTCTTTAAAAATTCCACTTCCAAATAAGGTCACATTCTGAGGTAGTGGAGGTTAGAACTTCAACATGCCATTTTTAGGGGAACACAACCCATGGCACATGACATGGTGCTATTTGTCTGGAATAATTTATTTTATCATTTAAACTGTAAACTTCCTTGTAAACATGTAAAACTTAAATATGCCTCTCAAGAAGTTGTCTGGTTTAAAAAAAATCACAAAGGAAATCTATGGAGAAAACAAGAGTTATCAAAAAATTATGAAATGTTTTACTATCAGAAAATCTGGAAAAAACAGTTTTGACCATATTTTAAACTGCATCTATATTTACATGTTATCATATATGGCTGTCACTGGTGAAGATCAAGTGGCCAATGGCTGTCTAATCATAAGAGATGGAAAAACAGTGAAATGAAGGCAATTCCAAGACACTAACTTGTTTTTTTATGGTCAGTATATCTAATAAATGCCTTATCTTTGTAACCCACATATATCTGGAGCCCCATGTGGACCTATCACCCTGTGGTGTTATATGAATGACAAAATACATCCCAGGATTAGGACAGGAAAATATAGTTGGAAGTAGTTCATATCTTCTCAGTGCCTTTCGACAAAATGCCGAAGTGGCAGAATATCCTTAATAAATAGTACATGTTCTGGGACAGAATGTTCTCCAGGCATACACACAGCACTCACACATACACACCTGGCACTGACTTCTGAAGTGAATGATTTCCTCTCTCTTTTCTCCTGCAAACTCTTTTAATACCAACCACGTGGTTGGTCTTCCTCTCTCTCCTTCCCTTCGTGCTTGAGTGCTTGTTGTGGAGAATAACCAAATCTCTCTGATTTCTTTAGGTTTGGTTTATTTTCCCCACAATGTGCTTGTTTCTCAGGTACAACAGAGCAAAGGAGGGTCTGGGCACCTGTCCAGCAGCCGAAATCCACTCTTCTTAGAAGGAAGTTGTAGAGGCTGTGAACACTCAGACAGTATTTTTGTTAGCTGCTTGCATTTCAATATTTTTTGATGGTGTTACATTTTTCATATAAAGCAAGTGGTATACTCTCCCACTAATAGAAGTTAATTTCTTTCTGACAGCCATTAGATACCCATTGAACCAATATTTTATTTACTTGCTTATTTTGCATCAATGATGGCTTATTCTTTTATTTATTTATTTTTAATTTTTAAAGTTCAAGTATAATTAAGATACAGTGTTATATTAGTTTCAGGCATGCAATATAATGTTTCAACAATTCTATACATTTCTCAGCACTTATCAAGGGTAAATGCACTCTTGATACCCATTATCTATTTCATCTGTCCCTCAACCCACCTCCCCTCTGGCAACTATCAGTTTGTTCTTTGTGTTTGAGAGTCTGGGTTTTTTGTTTGTTTCTCTCTTTGCTGATTTATTTTGTTTCTTAAATTCCATGTGAGTGAAATCATATGGCATTTGTCTTTCTCTGGCTGACTTATTTCACTTAGCATCATACCCTCTGGACCCATCCATTTTATTGCAAATGGCAAGATTTAATTCTTTTTTATGGCTGAGTAATATTCCGTAGTGTGTGTGTGTGTGTGTGTGTGTGTGTGTGTGTGTGTATATATATATATATATATATATATATATATATATATATATATACCACATCTTCTTTATCAGCCCATCTGTGAGTGGACACTTGGACTGCTTCCGTATCTTGGCTATTGTAAATAATGCTGCCATAAACATAGGGGTGCATATATCTTTTCAAATTAGTGCTTTTGTTTTCTTTGGGTAAAAAGCCAGTAGTGGAATTACTCAATCATATGGTAGTTCTATTTTAAATGTTTTGAGGAACTCCCATACCATTTTCTACAGTGGCTGCACAAGTTTGCATTCCCACCAACAGTGTACGAGGGTTCCTTTTTCTTTATATCCTTGCTAACACTTGCTATTTCTTGTGTTTTTGATTTTAGCTATTCTGACAGGTGTGAAGTGATATCTCATTGTGGTTTTGATTTGCATTTCTCTGATGATTGGTGGTGTTGAGCATCTTTTCATGTGTTTGTTGGCCATCTGTATGAACTCTTTGGAAAAATGTTTAATCAGTTCCTGTGCCCACTTTAATCAGATTATTTGGGTTTTTTTGGTGTTGAGTTGTAAAAGTTCTTTACATATTTTGGATATTAACCCCTCATAAGATATATCATTTGCAAATTCTTCTCCCATTCAGTAGATTGTGTTTTTGTTTTGTTCATGGTTTTCTTCATTGTGTGAACCAATATTTTAGAATATCTCTTTGAGCACCAAATTGTTATCTCCCTAAGTATTCCCACATATGAAGCTCTTGGGAAGATGTGCTCTTGTTACCAAAGGCAATAGGGTGTTGGTAAAGGAGAATAAGTTTGAAAAACTTGGAATTCAATGCAAAAAGATGATGACTGAGAGATGTAAAAAAAAATTAATAAAATCATTAAAGGCATGGGAAGTATATGGATGTTAGCATAGTTCTCTAATCCCAGGATATTAGAACTCAGCTGAAGAGGTGTGCTTAGAACCATAAGGGAGATATAATTCCAAACAGCAATTTTAAAGTTCAGTTTGTGTCATTTAAAGTTTTAGCCTGATGGAAAAAAAGGTTTAAAATGCAGTAATGTGGGTGTCTGGGTGGCTCAGTTGGTTAAGCCTCTGACTTCGGCTCTGATCACGATCTCATGGTTTGTGAGTTCAAGCCTGGTGTCAGGCTCTGTACTGACAGCACAGAGCCTGGAGCCTGCTTCCAGTTGTGTAGCTCCCTCTCTCTGTCCCTACCCTGCTCATGCTCTGTCTCTCTCTCTCTCAAAAATAAATAAACATTAAAAAATAATAACAAAATGAAGTAATGAGTTTCCATGATTCTGTGTTAGTGCCCTCCCAAAGCTTCCCAATAAAATGCCTAAGAAAAGGCACAAAAAAGAAACACCAGAAAACAAAGAGAAACCCATATGCTGTGGTCTAGTGTGAATTTCTAGTAAAGAGAATTTCTATGAACAGAAACACTGATGAATGTGTCCCCAGTGATGAAGTTAGGAAAAGGCTTTGATCGCCCCTTTTCTCTGTCCTCCTAAATCTGACGTGACATTAACCAGAAAAACAGGTGTGGGGCGCCTGGGTGGCCCAGTCAGTTAAGCATCCCTCTTGATCTCCGCTCAGGTCATGATCTCATGCTTTGTGAGCTCCAGCCCTGCCATCAGGCTCTGCGCTGACAGCACGGAGTCTGCTTGGGATTCTGTCTCCCTTTCTCTCTGCCCCTCGCCCCCGTTCTCTCTCCCTCTCTCTCAAAAATAAATAAATAAATGTTTAAAAAAGGAAAAAGAAAAACAAAAACAGGCACTTGCTCCTCTTTGCAAGGGGACCGTTTTCTGTGATAGGCAGTGTTGTGTAACTTGTCCCACATCTGTGTCATTATTCCCCTTTTACCTCCTTTGCAAACTAAAACTCCAAGTATGTAACACAACCAGGAGTCGAAAGAGCTGACTGGGTTCACACTGCAAGTATTCACTGTCTCAATTCAAAGGTTTTATATCGGGTAGGTGGGAGTGTAGGTGCACACACGTTTGTGCTCATATTTTCTGAACATTCCTCCACTTTATTTCTATGGATCTAACCTGAAAAAGAAAGGTGTGGAAAATACACTAGTATCTACTGTCATGAATATTGCTATAGAACTGATTCTTCAAGCATTTATAATTACCTGGGCTATACTTTTCAGACCCTCTTCGAGGTAATGTTGATGTTAGGACATAGCAAATTTGGGGCGGGGTGAAGGAACCTAACATAATGCCAAAGTGTTGGAATTGCTAATGCATATTTTATAATTCTAGCAGTTTATGAGATCACATTTGGTGCCTAAAATCCCTGGGATACAATTTAGAGAAGAAAAAATGGAATCTAACCAAGGGCAATGTAGAGTTTTGGAGAAGTAAATAGAGGGTTTGCAATTACAATGTCAAGGATCTTAAAATTCAAACTCAAATTTTATGCCACTACATTTACATATATACATAGTATAATAATTTTTAAAGTTGATTATTTTTGTATAGTAAAAGGGAAGATGGAAAGAAAAGTTTGCCCTAAAACTGTTGTCTAACTTTTTTTAAGTAACATTTTTTTCTTTCAATTTGAAAAGTAATGTCTGCTTATTCTAAAGGACTTTAAAAATAACATTGTATTATTATAGACATTTTAAAAATACACTGTAATACTATAATACAGCTAATATTATATACCACTTCCAATGTGCCAGACATTATTCTAAAAACTTTGTGTACATTAACCATTTTGATTTTCACAACAACACATCACGTAGGTATTATTAGTCCTATTTATAGATGGGGAAACTGAGCCATGGAGAAATTAACATGTACTTGTGATCTTCTTATATCTTTTATAATTTTGTTATCCGTATAAAGATAATATCTTCCTATATCTTATACAGTTTTATTTCCTTTTATTATCTTCTACTTTTGAAGATCACTAGTAGTTCTTTAGCTTTTTTAAAAATATTATTAACTATATTTTTTTCTAATTATCAAAATAAGAAATGAAATGGTATCTTTGCATTTTCTTCTATATATGAATGAAGAAATAACAGTTCCTTTTCGCAACTCCATTTCTAGTCTTTCGTTATATAATCTGGAGATTAATTAAAATGTTTTTACACTATATAACCTTTCTTTCTGTCAGGATTAGTTTGACAACTCTATTCCATTAGTAACGGAGTTTATAATTCTTTAGATGTATTTCAAAATGTTTTTGATACTTGTTGCCAATTCTTTTACATCTTCCTATTTTTCCCATTAATTTTGATTTGTCTCTTAATCTTCAGGGTTGTTCTTTGCTTGCTTGCTTGCTTGATTTTTAAGAGGATAAGTGAGTAGAGAGACTTTTAGTTTCTCACAAACATGAGATTGCCTTTTGATTGCCTTCACATCTATTTGAGTGAATATTTAAAACCTGGATTGGAGCATTTGTCTCCTAAAAGTTCTGAAGATGCTACTCCAGTGCGTTCTGGCACTTGTGCTGCCAAAGAAAAGCCTGAGGCCAGCTGGTTCCTTTGTGTGCAACTTGTTTGTAGGTGTGCCTGTAAGGTTTTGGTTTTTTTTTTTTATCTATACAATTCTACACCTTTTTTTTTTTTCAGAGTATGTCTACATGTGCATCTTTTCTTTTCTTTTTTTCCTCATCATTTTAACAGTTTTTATTTAATGTCGTATGTAAGATTACTTTATTCCTGCACTTTCTCAATTGTTTCTTCCTTATATTTGCCCTTTTCCTTTCCTATTTGGCGAGATTTGGCTTTGCGCTCAAGGATCTTTTTGCGGTCTTTGTCCAGTTTTAGTCTAGTGATGACCGCCTTGCTGGGGCGGATGCCCACGTGGACAGTTGCGCCATTTGCCTTCTCTCCCTGTACTCCTTCCATGCAGATGACGTATTTCTTCCTGTAAACCTGGACTACTTTGCCAATTTGCTGACCTTTGTAGTGTCCTCACACAACCTGTACTTCATCGTCCTTCCGGATGGGCATGGATCGAACGTTGTACTTCTGTCGCAGCTCCTTGAAAAGAGGGGAAGACAATCTTCCTGCGAATGTGGGAAGGTGCACTGAAATGCCTTTTAAGGCTCGTGCTCTGGTCAGAGGCCAAAACGGACTGACCTTCATATTGGCCGCTACAGCTCCAGCGATGGCCGCAAAAGGGAAGAGTTCTTCTTCTTCTTCTTTTTTTTTTTTTCCCAAAAGGAGGCAGGAGGCACAGTAGTTGAGGATTCAAGCCTGGCAATCGAATAGCATAGAACCTCAACTCTACTACTTGAATTGAGACCTTTTTTAAAAAATGTTTTTTAAATGTTTTTATTTATTTTTGAGAGAGAGAGCAAGCAGGGGAGGAGCAGAAAGAGAGGATCTGAAGTGGGCTCCGTTCCGAGAGCCGCATGTGGGGCTTGAACTCACAAACCATGAGATCATGACCTGAGTCAACGTTGGCCACTTAACTGATTGAACCATTCAGTCACCCCTTGAATTGAAACCTTCAGTGGCCTCAGAGGCGCACCTGGGTGGCTCAGTCGGTTAAGCGTCTGACTTTGGTTCAGGTCATGATCTCATGGTTCATGAGTTCAAGCCCGGAGTCAGGCTTTGTGCTGACAGCACAGGACCCACTTCAGACCCTCTGTTTCCCTCTCTCTCTCTGCCCTACCTCTGCTCCCCACCCCCTCTCTCTCATAAATAAATACACACTTAAATGACCTCAAATTACTCTCTAAGCCTCAGTTTCCTTAACATAAAGTGGAATAACAATAGTACTTTACTGCTTAGGTTTGTTTTTAAGATTCAGTGAAAGAATGGATGTAAAATGCATAGCACAGTACCTAGCTCCATGGTAAGTGATAGTTATTGCTGTTATTAGTCTTGCCTGGAGCATGTTCACCCTTCCAATCTTCGTACTAACACAGAAGTCAAAGCAGACACATGGCAATCATAGATCGTACTCCTCCTCAAATTCTCCTAATAATTCAAAGGATAGAGGCAAACACCAGGTATAAATAAAGCATTCCTTTCCTGAAGGAGCCTGAAATCATCAGAAGCTTGAAAAAGTTTGCCAAAATGTCCTTTTTATTTTTACACATTGGGCTTGAGTTTTGGTTTTGGATTAGCTAAATGGAATTTGAACAATGTGTGTAGAACCAATTAATTTTGAACAATGTGTATGGAAATCTTATTCACAAAGGGAGCCATTCTGGTTTTGAAGGACCATTTGATTTATTATTCCATCAACTACACGTGGATAGGAAAATGCCCACGTGACTACCCCCTTATTCTCCAGCTATGCTTCTTAAATCTGGACATTCCAGCTCTATTCAAAATAAGCAACTAGATAGACTATGCATATCCTGATGAAAATATTCTGTAGATAGAGAATACTCAAGAAAAAGTACCCTTGACATGTTTACAGTGACGTCTGATTGAGGTCATTTATTACCCTGGGTAGAGAAGGAGTCAACCCTTTCCTTCCTAACTTTCATACTCCCGTGTTTTTCAACTCAGAAAAATATTCCTAAAATATGTCTTTGATTACTGCTTCTGTCTCAAGTTTTCTTCTTTGGAAGGAACGTGACTAATTCTTCTGTCCAAGTCTCTTTCTTTGTCTTCCATAACTATCTTTTTTAAAAAATTGTATTTTCTTCATTCCTTTGCCCTCATGTTTTTCATAATGTAAATGTTATCTCCAAATATAGACTTAAATATGATTATATACTGAAGTTCGTAACTTTTCTCATCTCATTCATCTCCATTTTCATATCATCCTGTTATCTTCCATCTTAGATTGTTCCTATATTTTTTCTATGAGAGTTTTTTATGATAATTTTTTTAATGATAAACAGTCTTATTTTTTTATACCCTGCTAAAAATGGCAAACAGATTTCTAGAGTTTTCTTTTTCTGGATCTAATTAGATTATGTTCTGAGGTTTCTTCTTATACTGAGTATACAATTCCTTCTTCCTTGTTCTACAGCATTTTAAAAATAAGCTTTATGCTTTTTCCCCTACTAACTTACAATTGAGTAAGAGATATTTCTACCAACAAATACAGTAAATGGATAGTCTTTGACCTCATTCTTTGTCCTTTTGAATCTGGTTGTGTTCTATTTTCAGATAGCAAAATCTAGCACTCGTTCATTTAGTCTGGCTTGGCTGGACTGAGATACTATAGCCTGCTACTCCCACTGCCAGGCTCTCTAGTAACTAAACAGATGGTATTGTGAAAATCTATAATTTCCTGTATACCTTTTCCCCAGGGTTTATCTTTCTCCAGCTCCACCTACTGTTCTTTACCTGATGGCATTATCTCATTTTGCTGTCCTAATCCCCTCCCTTTATTCCCCACTTCATGCTGACATGGCTAGTGGGAGTTATAGCTGCTGATAATGTAGAAAAAGTAGAATAAATAGGATAGAACAACATTCTGATATCTATTTATCTATCTATCTATCAATTATCTATCTACCTATCTATCTATCTATTTATCTATCATTCCTGGAAGATTTGTATTCTCAGTATTCTAGTTGGTAAAGTCCTTAACTTTCTTAATAGGGAAAGAAAAGTGGTTAGAAGCTAAACAAAGTCTCTTGCTTTCTGTGAAAATACTTTCATGGGTTCTAAGGCTAGGAAATAAAAGATATGTCATCTTCTGCCTTGCTATCTTTGTGATCACTTGTTTTGGGGAAAGCCAGCTGCCTCGTTGTAAATACACTCATTCAGCCCTGTGACGAAACCTACATTGAGAAGAACCAAGGCCTCCCACCAGCAACTTGCACCAATTTGATAGCCATGTGAATGAATTATTTTTGAAGCAATTTCTCCAGCTCTAGTCCAGTTTAGTCTAGACTTCTTAAGATGACTGTAGCTTCTGCTGACATCTTGACTATTTATGAAAGACCCCAGATTAGACTCTCCCAGGCAATTCACTCCCAGATTCTTGATCCATAGAAATTGAGAAACAATAAATGTTTATCTTATTTATTTTTTATGTAAATTTTTAAATTGAGATAAAATTCATATTTCATATAATTTTCCATTTGCACCATTTTAAAGTATACAGTTCAGTGGTTTTAGTATATTCATGATGTTGCACAGTCATTATCACTGCTTAATTCCATAATACTTCCATCACCCCCAAAATAAATCCTGTACTTCCTAATTCTTCTTTCCTCCCATCCTCTGACAACCAGTAATTTATTTTCTGTTTTCCTGAATTTGCCTTTTCTGGATATTTCATATCAAATAGATCACATAATATGTGACATTTTGTGTCTGGCTTCTTTTATCTAGCATAATATTTTCAAGCTTTATCATATTGTAGCATGTATCAGCACTTCATTCCTTTTTATGGCTGAATAATATTCCATTGTATGGACATACTGTATTTTGTTTATGCATTCATCATCAGATGATCCATTTAATCACTTGAGCTGTTCCCACCTCGTGGCTACTAAGAATAATGCTGCTATGGACATTGGTGTGCAAGTTTTTGTGTGAACACATATTTTCAATTCTCTTGGGTATATGCCTAGGAGTAGAATTGCTGGATCATTTGGTAATGCTACCTTTAACTTTTTGAGAATAAATGCTAACAGGTGTTTTAAACTACTAAAATTTTGGGGCAATTTATTATGCAGGAATAGATACCAATTGCCCTTCGTTTAGTACATAGAATAATTGACACAGGTTCTTTCCGTGGCACAGTCCCTTCAAGATTCTGAGAATAGACTGACTCTCAGACACAGTATCCAGTCTTGTTATGATTTTTTACAGTCCTTTTTGTGTGATTTCATAAGAATTTTTGTTGAAATTTGGGAAAGGCCATGAGTGAGGCTGTGTATTTGTATAAAATGACCACAAATTTAGCAGCTTAAAACTATACACACTTATTATGTCATGGCTCCTGTGCATCAGAGCTTGACTTAGCTGGGTCCTCTGCTCAGGGTCTCCCTAGGAAGGTGTCATTTGGGCTGCCTTCTCATCTGGAGGCTCATTTAGGAAGGTATCTGCTTCCAAGCTCAACTGGATTTTCGGCAGAATCCATTTCCTTGTGGTTGTAGGACGAAGG